>NC_058410.1:117391095-117410324 GCF_002201575.2 Neomonachus schauinslandi
CTTTGACCTCAGCCGAAGCAACTTCTTCCTAGAAACATCGCCAAAGGCAAGGGAGGCAAGGGCAAAAATGAACTATTGGGACTTCATCAAGATAAAAAGCTTTTGCAAAGCAAAGGAAACAGTCAACAAAACCAAAAGACAACCGACAGAATGGGAGAAGATATTTGCAAATGACATATCAGATAAAGGGCTAGTATCCAAAATCTATAAAGAACTCATCAAACTCAACACCCAAAGAACAAAGAATCCAATCAAGAAATGGGCAGAAGACATGAACAGACATTTCTCCAAAGAAGACATCCAAATGGCCAACAGACACATGAAAAAGTGCTCAATATCGCTCGGCATCAGGGAAATCCAAATCAAAACCTGAATGAGATACCAGCTCACACCAGTCAGAATGGCTAAAATTAACGAGTCAGGAAATGACAGATGTTGGCGGGGATGCGGAGAAAGGGGAACCCTCCTACACTGTTGGTGGGAATGCAAGCTGGTGCAGCCACTCTGGAAAACTGTATGGAGGTTCCTCAAAAAGTTGAAAATAGAGCTACCCTATGATCCAGCAATTGCACTACTGGGTATTTACCCCAAAGATACAAAAGTAGGGATCCGAAAGGGTACGTGCACCCTGATGTTTATAGCAGCAATGTCCACAATAGCAAACTGTGGAAAGAGCCAAGATGTCCATCAACAGATGAATGGATAAAGAAGATGTGGTATATATATACAATGGAATATTATGCAGCCATCAAAAGGAATGAGATCTTGCCATTTGCAACGACATGGATGGAACTGGAGGGTATTATGTTGAGTGAAATAAGTCAAACAGAGAAAGACATGTATCATATGATCTCACTGATATGAGGAATTCTTAATCTCAGGAAACAAACTGAGGGTTGCTGGAGTGGGGGGTGGGGTGGGAAGGATGGGGTGACTGGGTGATAGACACTGGGGAGGGTATGTGCTCTGGTAAGCACTGTGAATTGTGCAAGAGTGTTGAATCTCAGATCTGTACCTCTGAAACAAATAATGCAATATATGTTAAGAAAAAAAAAAAAGAAGAAGAAGGTAGCGGGAGGGGAAGAATGAAGCGAGGGAAATCGGAGGGGTAGACGTACCATGAGAGACGATGGACTCTGAAAAACAAACTGAGGGTTCTAGAGGGGACGGGGGTGGGAGGATGGGTTAGCCTGGTGGTGGGTATTGAGGAGGGCACATTCTGCATGGAGCACTGGGTGTTATGCACAAACAATGAATCATGGAACACTTCATCTAAAACTAATGATGTAATGTATGGGGATTAACATAAGAATAAAAAAAAAGAAAGAAAAAAATTGACAGAGATTCAAACACTTGGAAGCTAAAGACGCTCTGCTTAAGAATGTATGGATCAACTGGGAAATCAAAGAAAAACTTAAACAACTCATGAAAACCAATGAGAATGAAAGCACATCCATCCAAAACCCATGGGATACTGCAAAGGCGATCCTACAGGGAAATACATAGCCATCCAAGCCTCACTCAAAAAAATAGAAAAATCCAGAATTCACCAACTAACTTTACATCTTAAAGACCTAGAGAAAAAGCAACAAACAATGCCTAAGCCAACATTAGAAGAGAAATAATTAAGATTAGAGCAGAGATCAATGAATTAGAAACCAGAAACACAGTAGATCAGATCAACAAAATTAGAAGCTGGTTCTCTGAAAGAATTAACAAGATCAATAAACCCTTGGCCAGATTTATCCAAAAGAAGAGAATGGACCCAAATTAATAAAATTATGAATGAAAGGGGAGAGATCACGACTAACACCAAGGAAATAGAAATAATTATTAGAAATTATTATCAACAACTATATGCCAATGAATAAGGAACCTGGAAGAAATGGATGCCTTCCTGGACACCTATAAACTGCCACTACTAAAACAGGAAGAAATTGACCACCTGAATAGGCCAATAACCTGTAATGAGGTTGAAGCAGTGATAAAAACTTCCCAAAAAAACAAGAGTCCAGGGCCTGATGGATTCCCTGGGGAATTCTACCAAACATTCGAAGAAGAAATAATACCTATTCTACTGAAACAGAAGGAAAGCTTCCAGACTCATTCTATGAGGCCAGCATTACCTTAATACCCAAGCCAGGCAAAGACCCCATCAAAAAGGAGAATTTCAGACTGATATCCCTGATGAATATGGATTCCAAAATCCTCAACAAAATCCTAGCTAAAAGGATCCAAAAGTACATTAAAGACATCATCCACCATGACCAAGTGGGATCTATCCCCGGGATGCAAGGGTGGTTCAACATTCACAAATCAATCAGTGTGATAGAACACATTAATAAGAGGAGGGAGCAGGACCATTTAGTCCTCTCAATTGATGCAGGAAAAGCATTTGTCAAAATACAGCATCCTATCCTAATTAAAACTCTTTACGGTATAGGGATAGAGCGAACATTCCTCAAGTTCATAAAATCCATCTATGAAAAACCCACAGTGAATATCATCCTCAATGGGGAAAAGCTGAGAGCCTTTCCCTTAAGATCAGGAACACATCAAGGATGCCCACGCTTGCCACTATTGCTCAACATAGTACTAGAAGTCCTAGCAACAGCAATCAGACAACAAAAAGAATTAAAAGGTATTCAAATTGGCAAAGAAGTAAAACTCTCTCTCTTCGCAGGTGACATGATACTTTATGTGGAAAACCCAAAAGACCCCACCCCCAAATTACTAGAACTCATACAGCAATTCAGTAGTGTGGCAGGATACAAAATCAATGCACAGAAATCAGTTGCTTTCTTATACACCAACAATGTAACTGTAGAAAGAGAAATTAGAGAATTGATTCCATCTACAATAGCACCAAAAACCGTAAGATACCTCAGAATAAACCTAACCAAAGAGGTAAAGAATCTATACTCTAGGAACTACAGAACACTCATGAAAGAAATTAAAGAAGACAACAAAAAGATAGAAAAACTTTCCATGGTCATGGATCAGAAGAATAAACATTGTTAAAATGTCTATGCTGTCCTGACCAATCTATACCTTCAACGCCATCCCAATCAAAATTCCAATGACATTTTTCAAAGTGCTGGAACAAACAATCCTAAAATTTGTATGGAATCAGAAAAGACCCTGAATTGCCAAGGAAATGTTGAAAAAGAAAAACAAAGCTGGGGGCATCAAGTTGCCAGATTTCAAGCTATGAGACAAAGCCGTGATCACCAAGACAGCATGGTACTGGCGCAAAAACAGACATAGAGACCAATGGAACAGAATAGAGAGCCCAGATATGGACCCTCAACTCTATGGTCAAATAATCTTTGACAATGCAGGAAAAAAATATGCAATGGAAAAAAGACAGTCTCTTCAATAAATGGTGCTGGGAAAATTGGACAGCCACATGCAGAAGAATGAACCTCGACCATTCTCTAACACCATTCACAAAGATCAACTCAAAATGGATGAAAGACCTCAATTTGAGACAGGAATCCATCCAAATCCTAGAGGAGAACATAGGCAGTAACCTCTTTGACATCGGCCACAGCAACTTCTTTCAAGATACATCTCCAAAGGCTAGTGAAGCAAAAGCAAAAATGAACTTCTGGGACTTCATCAAGATAAAATGCTTCTGCACAGCAAAGGAAACAGTGAACAAAACAAAGAGACAACCCAAAGAATGGGAGAAAATATTTGCAAATGACACTACAGACAAAGGGCTGGTATCCAAGATCTATAAAGAACTTCTCAAACTGAACACCCAAAAAACAAATAGTCAAGTCAAAAAATGGGCAGAAGACATGAAAGAAACTTCTCCTAAGAAGACATACAAATGGCTAACAGTCACATGAAAACATGTTCAACATCATTAGCCATCAGGGAAATTCAAATCAAAACCACAATGAGATACCACCTTACACCAGTTAGAATGGCAATAATTGACAAGGCAAGAAACAACAAATATGGAGACGCTGTGGAGAAAGGGGAATCCTCTTACACTGTTGGTGGGAAAGCAAGGTGGTACAACCACTTAGGAAAACAGTGTGGAGGTATTCAAAAAATTAAAAACAGAGCTACCCTATGACCCAGCAATTGCACTCCTGGGTATTTACCCCAAAGACACAGATGTAGTGAAAAGAAGGGCCATATGCACCCCAATGATCATAACAGCAATGTCTGCAATAGCCAAATTGTGGAAACAGCCGAGATGCCCTTCAACAGACGAATGGATAAAGAAGATATGGTCCATATATACAATGGAATATTACTCAGCTATCAGAAAAGATGAATACCCAACTTCTACATCAACATGGATGGGACTGGAGATTATGCTAAGTGAAATAAGTCAAGCAGACAAAGTCAATTATATGGTTTCACTTATTTGTGGAACATAAGGAATAGCATGGAGGACATTAGGAGAAGGAAGGGAAAAATGAAGGGGGGGAAATTCGATGGGGAGACGAACCATGAGAGACTATGGACTCTGAGAAACAAACTGAGGGTTTTAGAGGGGAGGAGGGTGGGGGGATGGGTTATCCCTGTGATGGGTATTAAGGAGGGCACGTAATGCATGGAGCACTGGATGTTATATGGAAACATGAAGAGTGGATCACTAATCAAAAACTAATGATGCAGTGTATGGTGACTAACATAACATAATAAACTTAAATTAATATTTAAAAACTATATGCCAATAAATTAAGCAACCCGGAAGAAATGGATGCCTTCCTAGAAACATATAAACTACCAAGACTGAAACAGGAAGAAATTAACAACCTGAATAGGCCAATAACCAGTAACGAGATTGAAGCAGTGATCAAAAACCTACCAAAAAACAAGAGTCCAGGGCCTGATGGATTCCCTGGGGAATTCTACCAAACATTCAAAGAAGAAATAATGCCTATTCTCCTGAAGCTGTTTCAAAAAATAGAAAGAGAAGGAAAGCTTCCAGACTCATTCTATGAGGCCAGCATTACCTTAATCCCCAAACCAGGCAAAGACCCCACCAAAAAGGAGAATTTCAGACCGATATCCCTGATGAATATGGATTCCAAAATCCTCAACAAAATTCTAGCTAATAGGATCCAACAATACATTAAAAGGATCATCCACCGCGACCAAGTGGTATTTATCCCCGGGATGCAAGGGTGGTTCAACATTAGCAAATCAATCAATGTGGTAGAACACATTAATAAGAGGAGAGAGAAGAACCATATGGTCCTCTCAATTGATGCAGAAAAAACATTTGACAAAATACAGCATCCTTTCCTGATTAAAACTCCTCAGACTAAGAGGACAGATCACAACCAACACCAACAAAATACAAACAACTATAAGAATATATTATGAGAAACCATATGCCAGCAAATTAGATAATCTGTAAGAAATGGATGCATCCCTAGATATGTATCAACTACCAAAACTGAACCAGGAAGAAATAGAAAACTTGAACAGACTTATAACCACTAAGGAAATTGAAGCAGTCATCAAAAATCTCCCAACAAACAAAAGCCCAGGGCCAGATGGCTTCCCAGGGGAATTCTACCAAACATTTCAAGAAGAATTAATACCTATTCTTCTGAAACTGTTCCAAAAAATAGAAATGGAAGGAAAACTTCCAAACTCGTTTTATGAGGCCACCATTACCTTGATCCCCAAACCAGACAAAGACCCCATCAAAAAGGAGAATGACAGACCAATATCCCTGATGAACATGGATGCAAAAATTTTCACCAACATACTAGCCAATAGGATCCAACAGTACATTAAAAGGATTATTCACCACAGCCAGATGGGATTTATCCCTGGGCTTCAAGGTTAGCTCATCATCTGCAAATCAATCAATGTGATACAATACATTAATAAAAGAAAGAACAAGAACCATATGATCTTTTCAGTAGATGCAGAAAAAGCAATTTGACAAAGTACAGCATCCTTTCTTGATCAAAACTCTTCAGAGTATAGGGATAGAGGGTACATACCTCAATATCATAAAAGCCATCTATGAAAAACCTACAGCGAATATCATTCTCAATGGGGAAAAACTGAGAGCTTTTCCTCTAAGGTCAGGAACATGGCAAGGATGTCCACTATCACCACTGCTATTCAACATAGTACTAGAAGTCCTAGCCACAGCAATCAGACAACAAAAACAAATAAAGGCATCCAAATCAGCAAAGAAGAAGTCAAACTCTCACTGTTCGCAGATTATATGATACTTTATGTGGAAAACCCAAAAGACTCCACCCCAAAACTGCTCGAACTCATACAGGCATTCAGTAAAGTGGCAGGATATAAAATCAATGCACAGAAATCAGTGGCATTCCTATACACCAACAACAAGACAGAAGAAAGAGAAATTAAGGAGTCGATCCCATTTACAATTGCACCCAAAACCACAAGATACCTAGGAATAAATCTAACCAAAGAGGCAAAGAATCTGTACTCAGAAAACTATAAAATACTCATGAGAGAAATTGAGGAAGACACAAAGAAATGGAAAAAAGTTCCATGCTCACGGATTGGAAGAACAAATATTGTGAAGATGTCAATGCTACCTAGAGCAATCTACACATTTAATGTGATGCCTATCAAAATACCATCCACTTTTTTCAAAGAAATGGAACAAATCATCCTAAAATTTGTATGGAACCAGAAAAGACCCTGAATAGCCAGAGGAATGTTGAAAAAGAAAAACAAAGCTGGCAGCATCACAATTCTGGACTTCGAGCTCTATTACAAAGCTGTAATCCTCAAGACTGTATGGTACTGGCACAAAAACAGACACATAGATAAATGGAACAGAATAGAGAGCCCAGAAGTGGACCCTCAACTCTATGCTCAACTAATCTTCAACAAAGCAGGAAAGAATGTCTAATGCAAAAAAGTTTCTTCAACAAATGGTGTTGGGAAAATTGGACAGCCACATGCAGAAGAATGAAACTGGACTATGTCCTTACACCACACACAAAAATAGACCCAAGATGGTTGAAAGACCTCGATGTGAGACAGGAGTCCATCAAAATCCTAAAGGAGAACACAGGCAGCAACCTCTTCAACCTCAGCCGCAGCAACTTCTTCCTAGAAACATCGCCAAAGGCAAGGGAAGCAAGGGCAAAAATGAACTATTGGGACTTCATCAGGATAAAAAGCTTTTGCACAGCAAAAGAAACAGTCAACAAAACCAAAAGACAACCGACAGAATAGGAGAAGATATTTGTAAATGACATATCAGATAAAGGGCTAGTATCCAAAATCTGTAAAGAACTTATCAAACTCAACACCCAAAGAACAAATGATCCAATCAAGAAATGGGCAGAAGACATGAACAGACATTTTTCCAAAGAAGACATCCAAATGGCCAACAGACACATGAAAAAATGCTCAACAGCGCTCAGCATCAGGGAAATCCAAATCAAAACCTCAATGAGATAGCACCTCACACCAGTCAGAATGGCTAAAATTAACAAGTCAGGAAACGACAGATGTTGGCAGGGATGCGGAGAAAGGGGAACCCTCCTACACTGTTGGTGGGAATGCAAGCTAGTACAGCCACTCTGGAAACCAGTATAGAGGTTCCTCAAAAAGTTGAAAACAGAGCTACCATATGACCCAGCAATTGCACTCCTGGGTATTTACCCCAAAGACACAGATGTAGTGAAAAGAAGGGCCATATGCACCCCAATGTTCATAGCAGCAATGTCTGCAACAGCCAAACTGTGGAAAGAGCCGAGATGCCCTTCAACAGACGAATGGATAAAGAAGATGTGGTCCATTTATACAATGGAATATTACTCAGCCATCAGAAAGGATGAATACTCAACCTTTACATCAACATGGATGGGATTGGAGGAGATTATGCTGAGTGAAATAAGTCAAGCAGAGAAAGTCAATTATCATATGGTTTCACTTACTTTTGGAACATAAGGAATAGCATGAAGGACATTAGGAGAAGGAAGGGAAAAATGAAGGGGGGGAATCCGAGGGGGAGACGAACCATGAGAGACTATGGACTCTGAGAAACAAACTGAGGGTTTTAGAGAGGAGGGAGGTGGGGGAATGGGTTAGCCCGGTGATGGGTATTAAGGAGGGAACATAATGCATGGAGCACTGGGTGTTATATGAAAATGATGAATCAGGGAACACTATATCAAAAACTAATGATGTACTATATAGAAACATAATAAAATAAATCAAACTAGCTCACTATGACTTACACAATGAAACATAATAAAATAAAATATAATTTTAAAAAATAAAATAAAATACATATATATCATAAATCATAATGTTAAATATTTAATACATAATACATATTAAATAATATAATATGATTATAATATATGTAAGTTATTGCTCTTGTTACACAAAAATATACAAAAGATATTGTATATAATTGCAGGTGGCTCACAGACCCCACCCCCAGGAATCCATAAATATCCTGGTGGCTCTGGATCTCAGATTCAGAACACCTGCTCTAAAGTATATAATTCCTCAGCAACCAAGCATGTTTAAAGGAAGAAACCCAGTTTGGACAGGGAGTTAGAGCATGAAGACCAATATGCCAAAGGTCTAGTAAGAAACAGGAAAACCACAGCCAAAAAAGTAGGAATTTCAGGGTAAAATGGATTCAGAACCAAGGATCCACTTAGAAGACCTGAGTCCTAAGCAGGAAAGCTAGATTTCTGAAATCCTCTACAAACAACAGTTTCTGATTTATACAGTCACTTCCCTGTTCCAGACTCTCCTTATAAATGAATTCTCTGTTGTCAATGCACCAATTAAAAGTATAGTTGAACAAAGTATGTTCAGAGGGTGTCATTAACCCTAACAGTGACCTGCAGTAGAGGATGGGTCAGAATGGAGGCTGATCTGTGTTCCCAAGGACAGTCCTTGCAGTCTTCAGAGGAAGAAGACAAAAGTGACAAAGGGAGCATGGACACCAACCCCATCCTGGTGTGGGGTCCATGACATAGAAGGGGGCTGAACTGAGCCAGGGGAGGTAAGGAGACTGAGGAACATACCTGCATACAGCTGTGCCTTCCTCCAGGCTGAAAGGGAACACACCCTGGTGAGACCTGAGTCAGAACAAGCCTGCTCAGCATTGTTGGTGGGAATTTATCTACTGGCCCTTGCCTGCCCTCTGGATTACAGGTGACACTAACTGCGGAGTGGGGAGAGGCTGAAGAGGAGATGACCTCAGGCCACATGCTGACAGCAGGGTGTTGTGGGAAATTCTCTGGACCACAGGTCAGGAAGTCTGCCTTGCAGGCTGAGTTCCAACCCTGCCTGCTGATGCTGCGTGTCCTTTGCCAAGTCAAGTAGTTCTCCCTGGCCTCAAAAAAACTCAAAAATTCTTATTCTATCTGTGGTCAATTTTGCTACAATATATCAAAAATTATACAATGTGAGGCACCAGGGTGGCTCAGCCAGTTAAGCTCCCAACTCTTGATATTGGCTCAGATCATGATCTCAGGGTCATGAGACAAGCTCCATATCAGGTTCTGCACTGAGCGTGAAGCCTGCTTATTCTCTCTCTCCTTCTCCCCTGTGCCCCCCACCCGCCCCCCAACTGGCTCAGTCCTCTCTCTCTCTCTCTCTCTCTCTCTCTCTCTCTTTCACTCTATCTCTCTCAAAAAGAGTGTAAAATATAATAAAATAATTTACATAAGAAAATTATACATTGTATGAAAAGATTACAGGGATAGAATATACATTATTTGATATTTGTAAAAAATCATTACTACATCCAGTGATTTTAAACACAGAAATATTTGAGAAATAACCCAAAAGGAGAGATGATTTCAGGCAGGGATTTGAGATGAACTCTAGGGTAAAAGTGGTCAATCTTTCTGAGATAGCACAATCGCTATCTGGGGGCATTGACAGCTCATTCCACCACATTCTCACACATAGTCTATCCAGACCTCTACCCATCAGTTTGTGATCACAACTTCCAGAAACTGGAGAGAACACACTCTCCCTAGTTGGTATTATATAGCTGAGGTCACACTCCTAACCTTAATGACCACATTAATTTATATAGTTCCTTTACTAAAATCTCAGAGCAGCTGGCTTTTGGATTCCAAGTGCTGACAGAACTAGTTGCACTGAAGGCTAAAAAGTTAGCAATATGGCAGGTAGGTCAGCACTGGAATAAACCCAAGATGCACGACAGACTCCAGGGACCACCATCACCCCCCGGTTCTCAAGCACTGGGTGGGAAACAGTGGCCCAGATTGAGGAAAGCTCAAGGAACAGGGTTCTGCTTCCCACCAGCTTCCACTTCTGCCCCAGGGAAGGGTCCTCAGTCCCTGCCTGAAGCAAGGAGAGGGGACACCTTGACTTAGGTGGAACAAGAGACCCAAGGACATCTGGACAGTCACTCACCAGCCAGGTAAACAGATTTCCTCCAGTCTGAAAGGCAACACAGGAAACAGGTGAGCTAAGAACCAGAACCTCTCCTACAAAGAAGACACAGAAAGTTCTAGAGGAAAAGCAGAACTTACCAAGATCTGCTTGGAGTTCATCTGAAAGAGAGTGAGAAGTAAACATGAACTCCCATGTCTAAGAACAGCAAAGATTGCACCTGACAAACCCACAAATGCTCATCTCAGTACCCTAGAAATTATACCCTAGATCCATTGAGCCTTCACAGCTCCAGCTGTCCTCTCTGGACCTCGTCAGCCACCCAGTCCAGGGCAAGGGTCCTCTGTCCACTTTTCCTCTGCACCAGCTGCCACACTCACAGGCCTTGGCCACTGTCCTGCCTTACCTCTGGCCTTCAGTGCCTCCTCCTTTGCCCACTGGTCCTCCTCCTTTTCCCTGTGGAGTTTCTCCCATTCCTGCATCTCCTGGCACTTTGCAGTATGTTCTCTCTTGGCGTAGTAGGCAGTCCCAAGGAGTAAGAGCATCAGCAAGGTCAGGATCCCCATGAAAGCTGACATCCAGGGAGAAGTCTGGGGAAAGAAGTCCTCTGTGTCCGGTCAAACACACAGTCAGGGTCACAGCCCAGGACAGCCCACCCAGCACACCCAGGGACTCCCACCCCCTCCCTATGGCCCTACTGGGAGAGGGAAACAGCACTGACCTGGGATGAAAATGGCCATCGCCTTCTCCTGGCTCAGGATTGGGTTGAGGAGGGAGCAGGTCACATTCCTTGAAGACCTGTGTTTCACCACCAGAGCAGCCTCCACACTGAACAGCCCTTCAGCATTTTGGACATGGGTCTCAGAGAACATCAGGAACTTCTCTTCACTGAGGGCTCTCCACTGCACCTGGGGCTTTGGGAACCACCCCGATGCCTTACACACCACTCGGACCCCGTCCTCCTCTGGCCCTGTGATGTGCACTTGAGGGGCAGAGCCCACACCTGCAAGAGAGAAGCTAGAGAGCACAGGGAGGCCACCCAGAGCCCAGGGATGCAAGCAGAGCCTTCCCATGCACAACTCCAAGGGCAGCATTGCTTTCTGGAGGCCTCATTGAGGAGTGAACACAGCAGGGAGCAAAACAGGGGTCCTGCCACAGAAAATAGAAGGAAGGAGCATGGGGACCTGAGCACATACAGAGGGCAGGACTCTTCTCCCCAACCATGAGGGTGGGAAATCCATCCCCCAGAGTGACAGAAAGAGGAATTTGGTCTCAGGATCCATCCTTCTCTGCTCTTCTCACCTCACACGCTCTCCAGGGCATCTGCTTGCACACACACTGCCACTTGGTACATCACTTCCACCTTCAACAACCCTACCTACCTCCTGAGCTCCTTCCCTAATATCCACATCCCCGGGTTAGCTCTGCCAGGATTGCTCACAGATGTTTCAAACTCAAATCCTGAACTAATTCATGTTTGGCCCCATCTGTGATAGGCTGATGGTGAAAATATTCCCAAATCCTTCGGCCTTTTTTACATCCAGCTCGCCCTCTGCCACATATTCTTAGTGACTTCACACTCCGCTTCTGGGCTCCATCCCGTGACTTGACTCAGCCACTGTTAGTTCAGGAAATGTGACTCTAGCGGAAGTTGGAAACTGCTTGTACCATTGCCTCACCCTCTGCCACGGGAGGGGCATGCTCAGGCTAGCGCAGCCTTTCCAGCTGCAGCTGTCCTAGACCAGCCAACAGCCAGATGAACAGCAGCTCTGTGAGCAAACCAAGCCAAGGTCTACTGTTAGGACAAAATATATTAAAAGTAAGGGGCTTATTGTCCCTGTTGAAAATAAGGCAAGAGAGCCCCTTCCCATCCTTTTCTTACAGCATTTACTTGAGGAAACTTGTGATTGTGGGTGCTTTCTCCCCTCTTTGAAATGTATATAAGTCCATTGAAAAACACAGATAGGCCCTTAGCCAGCTTTGTGATCCAGGAGTGTCTTTCCCAAGGACCTGGGAACCCTCTCTTTGAACTGCTCACACCAAGGAAGACAGCACACCTCTCTTCCCCTTCCTGTGCCAGGGTAGGAGCCTAACCTGAGTGGGCACCAGGATCCACGTGTAAGATCACCTCCTGTCATGAAGACTGAAAATGCATTTTTTTCAGGATGAAGCCAATTAGCTAACATGTATTGTCACCCAATTACCAAGTAAATCTAGGGTGATCTGTTTGTGACAGTTGGTGCTGTCATGTCCACTTACTTGAGAGCTAGTAACTGTACCCTGAGAACACGTGTGTTCATTTGTGTCTGCATGGCTATGAAAAAGGGTGATCTTCTTTGTCTTTGCATCTCTTCAAAGATTGTCTATGATACACATCACATTATGGTAAATCTAATTCTATAATAAAAGAGTTTTCTTTCCTGCTATTTTTGTGAAGATGATTTCTCAGCGATTTCCTTTTAATTGTATTTCCCCAACATGACCAAAGATGTATGAGCAAACCCAGTTAAGAGTAGCCAAATACTGCTAGCAATGGCTAACAGACACATGAAAAAAATGTTCAACATCTTTAGCCATCAGGGAAATTCAAATCAAAACCCATTGAGATACCACCTTACACCAGTTAGAATAGCAAAAATTAGCAAGGCAAGAAACAACAAATGTTTGCAAGGATGTGGAGAAAGGGTAACCCTCTTACACTCTTGGTGGGATTGCAAGCTGGTACAGCCACTTTGGAAAACAGTATAGAGGTTCCTCAAGACATTAAAAATAGAGCCAACCTATGACCCAGCAATTGCACTACTGGGTATTTACCCCAAAGATACAGATGTTGTGAAAAGAAGGGGCACGTGCATCCCAATGTTCATAGCAGCAATGTCCACAATAGTCAAACTGTGGAAGGAGCCAAGATGCCCTTCAACAGATGAATGTATAAAGATGTGGTTCATATATACAATGGAATATTACTCAGCCATCAGAAAGGATGAATACTCACCATTTACATTGACATGGATGGAACTGGAGGGGATTATGCTAAGTGAAATAAGTCAAGCAGAGAAAGTCAATTATCATATAGTTTCACACATATTTGGAACATAAGGAATAGCACGGAGGACATTAGGGGAAGGAAGAGAAAACTGAAGGGGGGGAATCAGAGGTGGAGACAAACCATGAGAGACTATGGACTCCAGGAAACAATCTGAGGGTTTCAGAGGGGAGGGGGTGGGAAGATGGGGTAGCCCAGTGATGGGTATTAAGGAGAGCATGTGTTGTGATGAGCACTGGGTGTTTTTTTATATGCAAATAATGAATCATCAAATACTACATCAAAACTAATGATGTACTGTATATCATGACTAACAACATAACATAAGGAATAGCATGGAGGACATTAGGAGAAGGAAGGGAAAAATGAAGGTGGGGGGGAACCAGAAGGAGAGATGAGCCATGAGAGACTATGGACTCTGAGAAACAAACTGAGAGTTTTAGAGGGGAGGGGGGTGAGGGGATGGGTTAGCCCAGTGATGGGTATTAAGGAGGGCACGTACTGCATGGAGCACTGGGTGTTATACAAAAACAATGAATTGTGGATCACTACATCAAAAACTAATGATGTATGGTAACTAACATAAAAAAATTAAATTTAATTTAAAAAAAAAAGAGTAGCCAACTACATGATCACTGGGTGTTATTTGCAATTGATGAATTATTGAACTCTACATCTGCAATTAATGATGTGCTATATGTTAGCTAATTGAAGTAAAAAAATAAAACTGGAAAAATGAAGAAAAAAAAAAGAGTAGCCAAATATAGCCTAGATTAGCTAAATTCCTTTAATGCCCAAATTAAATAAACGGCTGTATGCCACTGAGATTTCTTATGGTGTGTTACACAGCATCATGACAACTGGGAAATAACATATAATTATCAATATTTCTACTACAATTAAACAAATGGCAAAAGAGAAACCCTAGGACTCTCCGTAGTCCCCACTTCCCCCTTCACACTGTCCCCAAATCTACTGACTCATTTGTGTCTAGTTTCCAAACTTCTCTGAAGCCAAATGTCTCCCATCTCACAGCCCCCACATGAAGTCAGACAGCCAAACTTCCTCTGTGTAACTACATTCATGCCTTCAGTCTCCTCTCCTTCCAGCCATCCTCCCTCACACTGTCAAAGCAAACCCCCCACCCGACACCATTCTGTTTAAAATTTCCTCACCTCTACATCCAAACTCCGTCACACAGCACAAAAAGCCTTCTATACTCTCCCATCTGCCTCTACACCACAAAGCAGCTGTCCATTTCTCCCCAATTTCCACTCCTGCACCTCCCTGGGTACACACATTCTAGCCCCAGGACTATTTGGTTAACTGTTCATAATCACAATCACCATGTTCTCTGTGCCCCTCATGGTCCAGACCACAAACCAGAAAGGCCCTTTGGAAGTCTGGTGATCCCAAGTACCTGCTCAAGTGTGTGCTACTCATGAACTTTTCCTGATCAATCTCTTCTCTGTGGACCTGGTCCAGGAAAACCTGTGTATTCCAGGATTCTCACCTCTCACCACCCTACCATTCACCTCTCTCACCAATCATGTGGCCTCCCTGTGTGCCCAAACACACCTGCCACACTCCTCCCTCAGTTACTTCACATGTGTATTCTGCTTGGAACTCTCACCCCCAGATAGCCACTTCTCTCAATGCCTACTCACCACCATCTAACATCCTCTATAACCCATCTGTTTACATCTTTATTGCTTTTAGAAAATAAACTCTGGTCTGGGAGGAGCAAGATGTCGGAGGAGCAGGAGACCTAAATTTTGTCTGGTCCCAGGAATTCAGCTGGATAGGGATCAAACCATTCTGAACACCTATGAACTCAACAGGAGATCAAAGAAAAGAATAGCAGCAACTCTCTGAACAGAAAAGCGACCACTTTCTGGAAGGTAGGATGTGAGGAGAAGTGAATCCAAGATGATATTCGGGAAGATAGACGGTGGAGGAGGGGGCCTCCATCAGCCGTTACTGACAAGTGATAGAGAGCGGAGCACAAAATCAGAACTTTTAAAAGTCGGCTCTGCTGAGGGATGTCGCTCCAGTGGCTAAGCGGGGGGTGGAACCCTTGTGGGACAGTGTGGTCTCAGGGCCCTCGGGGGTCAAACAAAGACTGGGGGTGCCTGAGTGCGGCAGAGCTCCCAGGTATCGGAGCAGAGAAGCTGGCTGCAGAGACAGAGCCAAGGCACGGGCTCTCAGCTTGGGGTTGCCATAAACCATGATCCGTGCCACAGTCGGGCCACTGTTCCTCCAGCAGGGACCCAACAAGTGGCAGATCCGGGGAGACTCCCCTTCCTCCCCCAGGAGGAGCGGCACAGGAGCGCACCGCAGGGATCTGCTGGGTTTGGAAACTCCACATGGGGTCGGGTGCCAGAGATAGAAATGCTCGGTCAGAGGCTGGATGAGCATGGAGTGTGGCTGGAGACCGGGGAGACGGGAGTGATTGCTTTTCTCTGGGGGTTCACTGAGAAGTGGGGCCCCGAGTTTTCGGCTCCTCTGGGGCAGAGATTGGGAGGCCACCATTTTCACTCTCAGCCTCCAAAGCTGTACGGAAAGCTTGTAGGGAACAAACGCTCCCAAGAGCAAACCCGAGCAGATTACTTAGCCCCGCCTGGCAAGGGCAGGGCAATTCCGCCTCCTGCAAAGACATTTGGGAACCACGGCAACAGGCCCCTCCCCCAGAAGATCAGCAAGAACAGCCTGCCAAGACCAAGTTTACTGATCAATGAGAATGGCAGAACTCCAGTGCTAGGGGAATAATGCACATAGAATTCATGGCTTTTTCCCCAAGATTCTTTAGTCTTTCCAAGTTAATTTTTTTTAACTTTCTTTTTCTTTTTTTTTTTTAATTTTTCTTTTTCCCTTTTCAACCAACATCTTATCAAACGGTTTTTTAAAAACTATTTTTTGGAGAGGGGGGAAAGATGGTGGAGGAGTAGGGGACTCTATTTCAACTGGTCCCCGGAATTGAGCTGGATATCTACCAGACCACTCTGAGCACCCACGAAACTAGCCTGAGATGTAAGAAGATCTGGATCTCTACAAACAGAATATCGCAGGCAGTTGGTTTTGAGGTATGAAGCGGGGAGCCGTGATTCCGCGGGCAGATATTGGAGGATAAATGGCAGCAGGAGGGTGCCTGGTCATGGGGATCCTACACTGCCGGTGAGTGACAGCCTCGTGCGCTGAGGTCAGGCACAGACTTTCAGACCAGTAGCGGTGGGGAAAGGACTCTAGACAGCTCCCGGGGCGGAAACCCTGAGCGGTGAGGTCGTGCTGGGCAAACTGCAGCCCCCAGACAGAAACCCGGAGTGGTGGGGTCGCGCCTGCGAACTGCAGCCCCTGGGGCAGAAACCCAGAGCGGCAGGGTCCTGCGCGTGAACTGGGAGTGGCTGGCGGTTTTAGAAGCACAAAGGGCAGAGATGGGCCCTGACATGGAGGCAGGACTGGGAGCGCTGCAGAGGGGTGCACAACCCAGGATGCTGCAGTTTATAGCAGCACGGACAGAAACGGAGACAGTGTGGCCTGGAGATCTCACTGAAGAATAGACTGCAATCTCTCTGCTCTGAGACAGAGGGTTGGAAACAGTATCTTCTGCTCTGACTTGTGGAAGAGACGTGGAAAGCCACCAGGGAAAGCCGCCAGAGAACAAAAGCCCCAAAAACTGATTCCCGGTGAGCCCATCCCCCACCACAGGGGTGCAGGGCAACTCCACCCAAACAGGGTTGCCTGAGTAACAGTGGGGCAGGCCCCTCCTGCAGAAGACAGGCTGGGAAAACAAGAGGCCAGCAACCCTAAGGTCCCAAGAAAACAGGTGCATCTTGCTTGGGTTCTGGTCAATAATTTGGACTCTATACATTCCCTCAAACACTGATCAACAGAATGACTAGGAGGAGGAGCCCCCAAAATAGAAAAGACTCAGAGATTATGACTTATGCTACAGATTTACAAATGGATGCAGATATAACCAAGATGTCGGATGGAATTCAGGCTAACAATTATGAAGACAATGGCTAGAATGGAGAAATCAATTAATGGCAACATAAAGTCTCTAAGGGCAGAAATAAAACGTGAATTGGCAGAACTTAAAAATGCTATCAATGAGATCCAATCCAATCTAGTTACTCTAACAGATAGGGTAACTGAGGCAGAAGAGAGAATAAGCGACCTGGAAGACATGATAATGATAAAAAGGGAAAAGAGGAGGCCAGGGAAAAACAACTCAGAATCCATGAAAATAGAATCAGAGAAATAAGTGACATCATGAAGAATTCCAATGTCAGAATAATTGGAATCCCGGAGGGAGTGGAGAGAGAGAGAGGACTAGAAGATACATTTGAGCAAATCGTAGCTGAGAACTTCCCTAATCTGGGGAATGAAACAAACATTCGTGTCCTAGAGGCAGAGAGGACCCCTCCCAAGATCAAGGAAAACAGGCCAACACCCCAGCATGTAACACTAAAACTTGCAAATCTTAGAACCAAGGAAACCATCTTTTTTTTTTTAAAGATGTTATTTATTTATTTGAGAGAAAGAATGAGATAGAGAGAGCATGAGAGTGGGGAGGGTCAGAGGGAGAAGCAGACTCCCCGCTGAGCAGGGAGCCTGATGCGGGACTCGATCCCGGGACTCCAAGATCATGAACCGAGCCGAAGGCAGTCGCCCAACCAACTGAGCCACCCAGGTGCCCCCCCCCCAAGGAAACCATCTTAAGGGCAGTTAGGGGGAAGAGATTCCCTACGTAGAGGGAAGAACATCAGAATAACGTCAGACCTATCCGCAGAGCCCTGGCAAGCCAGAAAGGTCTGGTAAGACACATTCAGGGTACTAAATGAGAAGAACATGCAGCCAAGCATACTTTATCTGGCAAGGCTTTCATTTAGAATGGATGGAGAGATGCAGAGCTTCCAAGACTGGCAGGAACTGAAAGAATATGTGACTACTAAGACAACCCTGCAAGAAATATTAAGGGGGTTCTATAAAAGGAGAAAGACCCCAAGAGGGATATACAACAGAAATTTACAGGGACAATCTATAAAAACAACGTCTTCACAGGCAACATGATGACAATAAATTCATATCTTTCAATAATCACTCTCAACATGAATGGCCTAAATGCTCCCATAAAATGGCACAGGGTTGCAGATTGGATAAAAAGACAGGACCCATCCATATGCTGCCTACAAGAGACTCATTTTGAACCTAAAGATACATCCAGACTAAAAGTGAAGGGGTAGAGATCCATCTTCCATGTCAACGGACCTCAAAAGAAAGCTGGGATAGAATTCTGATATTAGACAAATTAGATTTTAAACTAAAGTCTGTAACTGGAGACACAGATGGACACTATATCATTCTCAAAGGGTCTATCCAACAAGAAGATCTAACAATTGTAAATATCTATGCCCCCAACATGGGAGCAGCCATCTACATAAGCCAACAGTTAACCAAAATAAAGAGTCATATTGATAACAACACGTTAATTGTAGGAGACCTCAATACTCCACTCTCAGCAATAGACAGATCATCTAAGCAGGAAATCAACAAGGAAACAAGAGCTTTGAATGATACATTGGACCAGATGGACCTCATAGATATTTACAGAACATTCCACCCTAAAACAACAGAATACTCATTCTTCTCGAGCACACATGGAACTTTCTCCAGAATAGACCACATACTGGGTCACAATCAGGTCTCAACCAATACCAAAAGATTGAGATTATTCCCTGCATATTCTCAGACCACAATGCTCTAAAACTGGAACTCAATCACAAGAAAAAATTTGGCAGAAATTCAA
>NC_058410.1:117410724-117440028 GCF_002201575.2 Neomonachus schauinslandi
AAAGGATCTATACTCTAGGAACTACAGAACACTCATGAAAGAAATTGAAGAAGACACAAAAAGATGGAAAAATATTTTATGCTCATGGATCAGAAGAATAAACATTGCTAAAATGTCTATGCTACCCAGAACAATCTATACCTTCAATGCCATCCCGATCAAAATTCCAATGACATTTTTCAAAGTGCTGGAACAAACAATCCTAAAATTTGTATGGAATCAGAAAAGACCCTGAATCGGGGCGCCTGGGTGGCTCAGTCGGTTAAGCGACTGCCTTCGGCTCAGGTCATGATCCTGGAGTGCCTGGATCGAGTCCCGCATCGGGCTCCCTGCTCGGCAGGGAGTCTGCTTCGTCCTCTGACCCTATCCCCTCTCATGTGTTCTCTCTCTCAAATAAATAAATAAAATCTTTAAAAAAAAAAAAAAGAAAAGACCCTGAATCGCCAAGGAAATGTTGAAAAAGAAAAACAAACCTGGGAGCATCACGTTGCCCAATTTCAAGCTATAAGACAAAGCCATGATCACCAAGACAGCATGGTACTGGCACAAAAACAGACATATAGACCAATGGAACAGAACAGAGAACCCAGGTATGGACCCTCAACTCTATGGTCAAATAATCTTTGACAAAGCAGGAAAAAACATGCAATGGAAAAAAGACAGTCTCTTCAAAAAATGGTGCTGGGAAAATTGGACAGCCACATGCAGAAGAATGAACCTCGACCATTCTCTAACACCATTCACAAAGATCAACTCAAAGTGGATGAAAGACCTCAATGTGAGATAGGAATCCATCAAAATCCTAGAGAAGAACATAGGCAGTAACCTCTTTGACATAGGCCACAGCAACTTCTTTCAAGATACATCTCCAAAAGCTAGTGAAACAAAAGCAAAAATGAACTTTTGGGACTTCATCAAGATACAAAGCTTCTGCACAGCAAAGGAAACAGTCAACAAAACAAAGAGGCAACCCACAGAAGGGGAGAAGAGATTTGCAAATGACACTACAGATAAAGGGCTAGTATCCAAGATCTATAAAGAACTTCTCAAACTCAACACCTGAAAAACAAATAATCAAGTCAAAAAATGGGCAGAAGATATGAAAAGACACTTCTCTGAAGAAGATATACAAATGGCTAACAGACACATGAAAAAATGTTCATCGTCATTAGCCATCAGGGAAATTCAAATCAAAACCACATTGAGATACCACCTTACACCAGTTAGAATGGCAAAAATGGACAGGGAAAGAAACAACAAATGTTGGAGACGCTGTGGAGAAAGGGGAACCCTCTTACACTGTTGGTGGGAATGCAAGTTGGTATAGCTACTTTGGAAAACAGTGTGGAGGTGCCTTAAAAATTTTAAAAATAGAGCTACCCTATGACCCAGCAATTGCACTCCTGGGTATTTACCCCAAAGACACAGATGTAGTGAAAAGAAGGGCCATATGCACCCCGATGTTCATAGCAGCGATGTCTGCAATAGCCAAACTGTGGAAAGAGCAGAGATGCCCTTCAACAGATGAATGGATAAAGAAGATGTGGTCCATATATACAATGGACTATTCCTCAGCCATCAGAAAAGATGAATACCCAACTTTTACATCAACATGGATGGGACTGGAGGAGATTATGCTAAGTGAAATAAGTCAAGCAGAGAAAGTCAATTATCATATGGTTTCACTTATTTGTGGAACATAAGGAATAACATGGAGGACATTCAGAGAAGGAAGGGGAAAATGGGGATGGGGAATTGGAGGAAGAGATGAACCATGAGAGACTATGGACTCTGAGAAACAAACAGGGTTTTAGACGGGAGGGGCGAGGGGGGATTGGTTAGCCCCATGATGGGTATTAAGGAGGGCATGTACTGCCCGAAGCACTGGGTGTTATACGAAAACAAGGATCGTGGATCACCACATCAAAAACCAATGATGTATTGTGTGGTGACTAACATAACATAATAAAATTTTAAAAAATAAAAATTATTTTTTATTTTTCATTTTTAGAGTCATGTTCTATCCCTTCAGAGTAGCTAACCTTAATTTGGTATATATATAAGTTGTTCTCTCTTTAAAATTTTGGGATACAGTTTCTTCTAACAGATCAAAATATACCTTAAATCTCTAGTGTATGGCTTTGTTCTAGTCTCCTGCCTAATCACATTCTCTCTCTTTTTTTTTAAAATCCTCTTCTTTCTTTTTTCAACAAACTACTTATCAATTCCTTTTATAAAATCTTTTATAATTTTCATCTTTAGAGTCATATTCCATCCCTTCATCATATTTACCCTTATTTTTGTAAATATGTAAGTTTTTCTTTCTTTAAAATTTTGGGAGGCACTTTCTTCTAACAGACCAAAATACACCCAAAATCTAGTGTGTGGCACTGATCTATGCACCAGCCTGATCATATTTGATCACATTCTGTTTTTTTGTTTGTTTGTTTTTCTTCTTTTCTTTCTTTCCCTTTCTTTTCCCCCAGTTTCAGGTCTCTTCTGATTTGTTTAGTGTACATTTTTCTGGGGACGTTGTTACCCTGTTAGCATTGTGTTCTCACATTCATCTGTTCTCCTCTGGACAAAATGACAAGACGGAAACATCACCTCAAAAAAAAGGCCAAGAGGCCGTACCAACTGCCAGGTTACAGATACTAATGTCTGTATCAATACAGACATTAGTAAGATGTCAGAACTAGAGTTCAGAATGATGATATTAAATATACTAGCTGGGCTTGAAAAAAGCATGGAAGTTATTAGAGAAACCCTTCTGGAGAAATAAAAGAACTAAAATCTAACCAAGTTGAAATCAAAAAGGCTATTAATGAGGTGCAATCAAAAATGGGGGCTCTAAGTGCTAGGATAAATGAGGCAGAAGAGGGAATCAGTGATATAGAAGACCAAATGATGGGAAATAAAGAAGCTGAGAAAAAGAGACATAAACAACTACTGGATCACGAGGGCAGAATTCGAGAGATAAGTGATACTGTAAGACGAAACAATATTAGAATAATTGGGATCCCAGAAGAAGAAGAGAGAGAGGGGCAGAAGATATAATGGAGCAAATTATAGCAGAGAACTTCCCTAATATGGGGAAGGAAACAGGCATCAAAATCCAGGAGGCACAGAGAACCCCCTCAAAATCAATAAAAATAGGTCAACACCCTGACATCTATAAAACTTACCAGTCTCAGAGACAAAGAGAAAATCCTGAAAGCAGCTTGGGAGAAGAGATACGTAACCTACAATGGTAGAAACATTAGACTGACAACAGGCCTATCCACAGAGACCTGGCAGCCCAGAAAGGACTGGCATGATATATTCAGAGCACTAAATTAGAAAAATATGCAGCCAAGAATACTATATCCAGCTAGGCTGTCACTGAAAATAGAAGGAGAAATAAAAAGTTTCCAGGCAAACAAAAACTAAAGGAATTTGCAAACACGAAACCAGCCCTACAAGAAATCTTGAAAGGGGTCCTCTAAGCAAAGAGAGAGCCTAAAAGTAACATAGCCCGGAAAGGAACACAGACAATATACAGTAACAGTCACCTTACAGGCAATACAATGGCACCAAATTCATATCTTTCAATAGTTACCCTGAATGTAAATGGGCTAAATGCCCCAATCAAAAGATACAGGCTATCAGATTGGATCAAAAAGCAAGAGCCATCAATATACTTTCTGTAAGAGACTCATTTTAGACCCAAAGACACCTTCAGATTTAAAGTGAGGGGGTAGAAAACAATTTATCTTGCTAATGGACATCAAAAGAAAGCTGGGGTGGCAATCCTTATATCAAACAAATTAGATTTTAAACCAAGACTATAATAAGAGATGAGGAAGGACACTATAGCCTACTTAAAGGGTCTATCCAACAAAAAGATCTAACAATTGTAAATATCTATGCCCCTGACATGGGAGCAGCCAATTATATAAGGCAATTAATAACAAAAGCAAAGAAACACATCGACAACAATACAATAATACTGGGGGACTTTAACACCCCCCTCACTGAAATGGACAGATCGTCTAAGCAAAAGATCAACAAGGAAATAAAGACTTTAAATGACACACTGGACCAAATGGACTTCACAGACATATTCAGAACATTCCATCCCAAAGCAACGGAATACACATTCTTCTCTAGTGCCCATGGAACATTCTCCAGGAGAGATCACATCCTAGGTCACAAATCAGGTCTCAACCCATACCAAAAGATTGGGATCATTCCCTGCCTATTTTCAGACCACAGTGCTTTGAAACTAGAACTCAATCACAAGAGGAAAGTCGGAAAGAACTCAAATACATGGAGGCTAAAGAGCATCCTACTAAAGAATGAATGGGTCAACCAGGAAATTAAAGAAGAATTTAAAAAATTCATGGAAACCAATGAAAATGAAAATACAACTGTTCAAAATCTTTGGAATACAGCAAAGGCAGTCCTAAGAGCAAAGTATATAGCAATACAAGCCTTTCTCAAGAAACAAGAAAGGTCTCAAATACACAACCTAACCCTACACCTAAAGGAGCTGCAGAAAAAACAGCAAATAAAGCCTAAACCCAGCAGGTGAAGAGAAATAGTAAAGATCAGAGCAGAAATCAATGAAATAGAAACCAAAAGAACATTAGAACACATCAACAAAACTAGGAGCTGGTTCTTTGAAAGAATTAACAAGATTGATAAACCCCTGGCCACACTTCTCAAAAAGAAAAGAGAAATGACCCAAATAAATAAAATCATGAATGAAAGAGGAGAGATCACAACCAACACCAAGGAAATACAATTATAAGAACATATTATAAGCAACTGTATGCCAGCAAATTAGATAATCTGGAAGAAATGGATGCATTCCTAGAGGTGTATTGACTACCAAAACTGAACCAGGAAGAAATAGAAAACTTGAACAGACTTATAACCACTAAGGAAATTGAAGCAGTCATCAAAAATCTCCCAACAAACAAAAGCCCAGGGCCAGATGGCTTCCCAGGGGAATTCTACCAAACATTTAAAGAAGAATTAATACCTATTCTTCTGAAACTGTTCCAAAAAATAGAAAAGGAAGGAAAACTTCCAAACTCGTTTTATGAGAACACCAGTACCTTGATCCCAAACCAGACAAAGACCCCATCAAAAAGGAGAATGACAGACCAATATCCTTGATGAACATGGATGCAAAAATTCTCACCAAAATACTAGCCAATAGGATCCAACTGTACATTAAAAGGATTATTCACCACAGCCAAGTGGGATTTATCCCACTTGGGCTTCAAGGTCACGCAGGGATGTCCACTATCACCACTGCTATTCAACATAGTATTAGAAGTCCTAGCCACAGACAACGAAAAGAGATAAGGGCATCCAAATCAGCAAAGAAAAAGTCAAACTCTCACTCTTTGCAGATGATATGATACTTTATGTGGAAAACCCCAAAGACTCCACCCCAAAACTGCTAGAACTCATACAGGGATTCAGTAACGTGGCAGGATAAATTCAATGCACAGAAATCAGTGGCATTCCTATACACCAACAACAAGACAGAAGAAAGAGAAATTAAGGAGTCAATCCCATTTACAATTGTACCCAAAACCATAAGATACCTAGGAATAAATCTAACCGAAGAGGCAAAGAAACTATACTCAGAAACTATAAAATACTCATGAAAGAAATTGAGGAAGACACAAAGAAATGGAAAAACGTTCCATGCTCATGAATTGGAAGAACAAATATTGTGAAGATTTCAATGCTGCCTAGAACAATCTACACATTTAATGTGATGCCTATCAAAATACCATCCACTTTTTTCAAAGAAATGGAACAAATCATCCTAAAATTTGTATGGAACCAGAAAAGACCCCGAATAGCCAGAAGAATGTTGAAAAAGAAAAGCAAAGCTGGTGGCATCACAATTTCAGACTTCAAGCTCTATTACAAAGCTGTAATCCTCAAGACAGTATGGTACTGGCACAAAAACAGACACATAGATAAATGGAACAGAATAGAGAGCCCAGAAATGGACCCTCAACTCTACGGTCAACTAATCTTCAACAAAGCAGAAAAGAATATCCAATGGAAAAAAGTCTCTTCAACAAATTGTGTGGGGAAAATTGGACAGCCACATGCAGAACAATGAAACTGGACCATTCCTTACACCACACACAAAAATAGATTCAAAACGGATGAAAGACCTCAGTGTGAGACAGGAGTCCATCAAAATCCTAAAGGAGAACACAGGCAGCAACCTCTTCAACCTCAGCCGCAGCACCTTCTTCCTAGAAACATCACCAAAGGCAAGGGAAGCAAGGGCAAAAATGAACTATTGGGACTTCATCCAGATAAAAAGGTTTTGCACAGCAAAAGAAACAGTCAACAAAACCAAAAGACAACTGACAGAATGGGAGAAGATATTTGCAAATGACATATCAGATAAAGGGCTAGTATCCAAAATCTATAAAGAACTTATCAAACTCAACACCCAAAGAACAAATGATCCAATCAAGAAATGGGCAGAAGAGATGAACAGACATTTCTGCAAAGAAGACATCCAAATGGCCAACAGACACATGAAAAAGTGCTCAACATCGCTCGGCATCAGGGAAATCCAAATCAAAACCTCAATGAGATACCACCTCACACCAGTCAGAATGGTGAAAACTAACAACTCAGGAAATGACAGATGTTGGGGGGGATGCAGAGAAAGGGGAACCCTCCTACACTGTTGGTGGGAATGCAAGCTGGTGCAGCCACTCTGGAAAACAGTATGGAAGTTCCTCAAAAAGTTGAAAATAGAGCTACCATATGACCCAGCAATTGCATTACTGGGTATTTACCCCAAAGATACAAATGGAGGGATCGAGGGGGACATGCACCCTGATGTTTAGAGCAGCAATGTCCACAATAGCCAAACTGTGGAAAGAGCCAAGATGTCCATCAACAGATGAATGGATAAAGAAGATGTGGTATATATATATACACAATGGAATATTATGCAGCCATCAAAAGGAATGAAATCTTGCCATTTGCAATGACATGGATGGAACTGGAGGGTATTATGCTGAGCGAAATAAGTCAATCAGAGAAAGACATGTATCATATGACCTCACTGATATGAGGAATTCTTAATCTCAGGAAACAAACTGAGGGTTGCTGGAGTGGTGGGGGGTGGGAGGGATGAGGTGGCTGGGTGATAGACATTGGGGAGGGTATGTGCTATGGTGAGCAGTGTGAATTGTGTAAGTCTGTTGAATCACAGATCTGTACCTCTAAAACAAATACATTATATGATAAAAAAAAAAAAAAAGAAGAAGAAGAAGAAGATAGCAGGAAGGGAAAAATGAAGGGGGGGAAATCAGAGGGGGAGAGGAACCATGAGAGACGATGGACTCTGAGAAACAAACTGAGGGTTCTAGAGGGGAGGCTGGTGGGGAGTGGGTTAGCCTGGTGATGGGTATTAAAGAGGGCACGTACTGCATGGAGCACTGGGTGTTACACGCAAACAATGAATCATGGAACACTACATCAAAAACTAATGATGTAATGTATGGTGATTAACATAACATAATAAATTTTTAAAAAGATTAACCACCAAAAGGAAAAAAAAAAAAACTCTGCAGGGCAGGGCTGGTGTTTTGGTTCAGTGATGTCTCCAGGTGCCCAGAAGGGGATCTGGCACTTAGTAGCGATTCTATATATTCACTCTGAATTAATGAATAAGTGAAGACCCTCTTTTCCCTAATCTGTAAAATGAGGGGCTGATTTACTTGGCCCTGAGTTTGTTCCCAGCTCCAATACTACAGCACCCTAAATATAGATCAACAACCCACCTACCTGCCACCTTCAGTTCCAAATTGGCAGATTCATAGAAGCTTCCCTTTCTGAAGAAGCGGGTATATAGGCCATCGTCAAAAGCCTGGACATTGTGGATGTGCAGGATGGCCTCCCCCCAGGTGAGGAATTCCTTCACCAGTGAGGTCCGCCCTGTGTACTGGGGCAACTGCTCCTCTCTCTGCTCCTGCTGGTTTTGATAGATGAACACAGCTTCTGTGAAATTTGAGTGGAACCACCGCAGCTCCATGTTCTCCACATTCATGGCCGGGAACACACGACATGGCAGCGTGATGCTCCCACCCAGCACTGCCACAGTGGGGTCCAAGGAGCCAATCACCACGAACTCCTCTGTGGACACAGACATAGGAGTGAGAAAGCTGGAGAGATGAAGGACAGGGGCAGGGAACAGACTGTCAGGTGGGAGGCCCTGATCTGAGGGACTCGGCTGTGACCACTCTGAATCAGGGCAAGTTTGTGCTTTAACAACTTAGAGACCCAGAAATAGTGTCAAAGAGACTCCCTCAGCAGCCTGTGCTCCTGGCTCCAGGTCTTCCATGAAGGACTCTCTAACCTTCCACAGGCATCACAATCACCAGGAAGCCTTGAGAAACACAGACTGCTGGGCTCCAGCCCCAGAGCATCTGGTTCAGCAGTTTTGGGGTGGGTCTAAGAATGTGTATTTCTAGGGGTGGTAGGGATTCTGTTGCAAATATTCCAGGGACCACAGTCTGACATCCACAGCTCTAACCTGCCTCCTCTTAGGACAGGACTGAAAACTGACCAAAAAGAACCTGTGGCCTAGGTGGGGACTCTCTGCTTCTTCAGCCACACTCAGGAACTTACCCAGAGCTGCTCCTAAGTTAAATATTTGTCCCCCTATCTTAGTACTCTGCTGAATTACATGTGCACTAAACCTAGAGCCCACAGCTATTTCTGTTAAAACCTGCCCCCACTCCATCAATCACAGGACCCAAATCACTACTTGTTACAAAGGAAGGTTCACTTCAGTGGCACACCCTTCACAGGCCTTGGTCTTCTGAGAACTGATGGACATGTCACGACAGGACACTTCAGGAGCAGACAGCAAGGCTCAGGGCTGGCAACGGTCCCCAGCAGGAGCAGAGCCTTTCCTACTGCCCATTATGCTGGTGGGGTAGGGGCCTCCACAACCCTGATACCAAGAAATCCTTCCCAGCCCTTTGGAAACTTTCCCAGCCTGCTCTGCCCACAGGACTGGAACCTTCCTGCCTCAGCACCGGGGCCTCTTCCATGTCTGCATGAGTCACAGGACACTCAGACCCCTCCAGGGGTCACAAGGTGAAGGACACACCAGCTCCTGCATGCTGTTCCTCTGCTGCCCCTGAATTATGACCAGGGAATCACTGAGAAGCATGAGAGTCAGACTTGGTCCACCTCAAGGACCATGGCTCCACCACATGCACCCTGTCCTCGGGTCTTTTGCTTATTGAGTTCACCTGAATTTCATGCCCCTCCCCCCAGCCCTTTGCTGCTTGGGACAAAGGACCTGGCCTTCCACACAGCCAATGCCCAGTCAATTATCCATGATGGGTTAATAATCCTCATCCTCTCTATCCTTGAGGAATTGCTGCCTCAGGATAAAGGATCCCAGAGAGACAGAGTGGCAGAGGATAAAATGAGTCCTGGTCAGAAAAAGGGCTTCAAACTACTTATACATGGGGGGCAGCCAATGGTCCTGGGAAGGAAAGAAACTGAGGTTGACTGCTGATGTCTCCTCCACTCTCAGCCACTTTCTTTGTGACTTTCTTAGGCAAGTTTCTTGACCTGCTCTGCCTCAGTCCCTCATCCGCAAAATGGGGATAGTAAGTATAAGTTATACCCCAAGGTAAAGGAGAATCTTATGAATTTATGTATGGAGAGTCAGTACATGTCATTAGAACAGTGCCTGGTCCTAGGAATGCTACAGAGATGTCATTAAATAAGTGAATAAAGTGCAGCCCTCCCTGTAGTTGTCCCGGGTCCTCTCAGAGCCTCATTTTTATCCAGCACCACCACCCCCAGTCCCACCACGATCTCAGCCTCCTCCTCCCAGCCAGCTGCTCCCAGCTTTCCTCCTCTTGTCCAACAAGTGTCTTCAGAACCCACTCACCTGCTTGAAAACGTGGCACTTCATAAGTGTCTCTAACTTAGCAGTGCAAGATCTCAGCCGACCCCAAATCTGCTCTCAGAAATTGCACCTGCAGTTCGCTGCTCGAGCCCCACACCGTGCTTCCAGATCCAGCCCTGGTGCTACAGGCTCCTCTTGTCTGAGAGGCAAGTGGTTCCCAGGAGAGCAGAGAAGCAGAGCCTGAGACAGGTTGCAGGGGCCTGTCCCGAAACAGGGACCTGGGGCACTCAGCACTCCCAGACAGAAGAATCCACCTTGTGCTGACTCCTTCCACCATTTGAAAGTGAAAGCTTACAGCAAGAAATCGCAGCAGACTCTGCTCTGCTCTCTGGACGGTGCACCCTAGTTATCAGGAAGGAAACAGCATGATCAGAGCCATGAAACAGGGCAGGGACAGGTACACGGACCCACTCTGCAGGAGGACACACAAGACACAGACTCAGCAACAATTTATTGAACAACTACTACTCTTCAGGTTGACTGTTCGCTACTAAGATGATACCATGTCTGTGGGTATATCACAGGTGCAAGAGCCTTTGTGGAGCCACCAGCATAGCTGCTTTGCTTTTCTTCAGCAGGAGACCAACCACATCATCCCACAACGTGGCAATGGACAGTTTAATACTGGGCATCAGGATCTTTCAGGACCAGCTCCAGGAACCTGTCCCTGCAGAAGCAAATACACAGTGCTGTGTGGCTTCTTAGTACTTTACTATCACACATGGCCTGGGTACACCATTCAGCCCCTCCCTGCCAGGCCACAGTGTGCACCAGGAAATGTGGACTCTATGGTCTCTGAAGGAAAACCATGGAGCACTAGGGCTTCTTCTCTAGCCCTTCCTTTCCTGCAGTTCCCCATCTCAGTAAAAGACACCTGCATTCACCCAGTTATGTCTGCCAGAAACTTGAAGCGCATTCCTCACACTCCACATTCTTAGTCTACTTCCAACGTAGTAGAAAGTTCAAGAGTTTCTCAAATCCATATTCACTGTCAGCTTCTACCTACAATACATCCTTATTTCCTCCCTGATCCAAGCAGGGTGTCCCTGCTTTCCCATGAGTGTCCCCTGCCACCTCCAGCCTCACCTCCTCAAGTTCATTTTCCCTCCAAAGTCATCTCAAGTCATCTTATGTCAGCTCTCCTCATCCCTTCAAGGGATACCCCTGTTAAACCTCTTTTTTTTTTAAAGATTTTATTTATTTATTTGACAGAGAGAGACACAGCGAGAGAGGGAACACAAGCAGGGGGAGTGGGAGAGGGAGAAGCAGGCTTCCCACTGAGCAGGGAGCCCGATGTGGGGCTCCATCCCAGGACCCTGGGATCATGACCTGAGCTGAAGGCAGACGCTTAATGACTGAGCCACCCAGGTGCCCCCCCCCCATTAAACCTCTTGTCTATAGTCTCAGGCCCTGTCTTTGTCTCTAACATCATCCATCACTTACCCAGTTGGTCGCTCACTGGCCTGGGAGAGTTTCTCCAGTACACAGAGCTTCCCAGCTTTGGGCCATCTCACAAGCCACTGAATGCTTCTCTCTCTCTCTCTCTCTCATCCCTCAAACTGGTTACCATTCCAATCTTGCCTAACGTTATCTTCCTCAGAGGGGCCTTCACCAACCTGCTCATCCCCATATGTGCCCCATACACGTGCTTACTGGGGTTTTAGTGGCACCCTGTTCTCCTCCACAGCCCTGACATGCAGTCTTCTGTGGAATGTCTGTGGCATCCACAAAGGGAGGCACTGTGTGCCCTGTTCACGTGTCCAGCACACAGTAAACACTCAGGAAACTTTGCTTGAGCTCATGTGCAGAGGACTCACTTCAGCAGCACATTGGCTACTCAGCCCTGTCCAAATTCGGAAAACACTTCAGTCCACTGAGAAACAGGAAGACTGTTAACTCTGACCTAAACAAGTCAGCCCCTGGGTGGATACAACACCTCCACCATCTTCTCTGCTCTTTTTTTCTTCCTACCCCAAACATATATGCAACACTGAAGCATCACCAGAATAGAAACTCAGATTTAACCACCTTACCTATGTTTGCTCCCTCAAGCCTGCCCAGTGCTCAGGTGTTCCTGTGTGACTGGTGTTAAGACTCTAGTCTGGGCCAGCGCTTCGTGGCACACTTCTGCCAGCTTCCTGTCATTACTGTCTTCATTCTACAGGTGAGGAAACCAAATCTCTCAGTTTCACAACCACACTCCCAGCAAAACCTCTCCCAGCCTGTGTTCACTCTCAATTGTTCTGAATGATCCACTATATTTATTTTCATGAAGCAAGGACTGACAGACCCATTGATGCATGGGAGTGATTGGTTTCTGCTAGGACATCTGGACTGAGATATTAAAACTCTGGGCAGAACCAGGACTTCTGGATATATCTGAACACATCCCATGTTGTCATCCCCAAACATCCATTCTGCCAATATCCACTTAGACTCAGGAATATTGGGGGAATCCAGATCCATCCCCCACTGCCCCACCACACCCTGCCCCACACAGAGACTCAAGGCCTGAGAGACATTAGGGGTATTTTAATAGACACAGGGCATGGGCGTCTGGGTGGCTCAGTTGGTTAAGTGTCTGCCTTCAGCTCAGGTCATGATCCCAGGGTCCTGGGATCCAGTCCCACATCAGGCTCCCTGCTCAGCAGGAAGCCTGTTTCTCCCTCTCCCTCTGCCTGCCTCTCTGCCTACTTGAGCTCTTTCTCTGTCAATTAAATAAATAAAATCTTTTTTTAAAAAATTCTCCTATAAAAAAAAAAAGACAGGGAAGAAAGTCAAATTTTATTGAGTATCTCCTAAGTGCCAGGAACTAAGCTACACAAGTTGTATTCATGAAGCATCATTCTCACACATGCAAACAGAAATGAAGATGTGAGCCCTGCCGTCTAGTAACCTTTCATCCAGGAACTTCCTAGAAGAGGGACACCTGGAGCTGCAGGGACACAGCCCCCCACATCCCGCACACCCAGTCCTCAAGCCGAGCCCAGCCCCCAACTCCACACAACTCAGGGTGAAAGAGGACCAGGAAGGGGACCTTGGACCCAGCAATGATGCAGATGATATGGCCCGAAAGCTTGTTTCCCCTGAACACCGGGCCTTGGATCCCATGTTGAGAGGGGAGAGGAAGGAATGACAAAGCACAGGGAAGATTTTCCTGAAGGACACTGGAAGGACATCTGAAGACACTGCAGGAAGGACACCAAACAGCAAACTTCACTGCATCCCCCAGCTCATCAGGCTCACGTTCCGGCTGCTGTATCTACAAACACTGTTCACTGACCATGAATGACTTTTCTTGCTTGAAATATAAATTATTCTGATGCTAATTGAGTTAATATTATACTTTCTACTTTAACAGCCATATAATACCTCTTTATTTTAATTCAATTATTGACATATGGTGTATTATTAATTTCAGAGGTAGTTTAGTGATTCATCAATTGCATATCACACCCAGTGCTCATTACTTCAAGTGCTACCCTTAATGCCCATCACCCTATTACCTCTTCCCCCCACTCTTCTCCCCTCCAGCAACCCTCAGTTTGTTTCCCTTAGTTAAGAGTCTCTTATGGTTTGTCCCCCTCTCTCATATTTAGTTGCTTCCAGTGCTTTTGAAGCAGTTCCAGAGAAATATGAAAGCCATAAAACTAGGACTAAGATAAAATGAATTGTGATTTTATAATGTGCCAGTTGGTGGAAAGGATTAAACCCACTTATTAAAAACATTAAATAAAGCTTAATTTATTTTAAATTTTTTATGAATTTTTTTTATTTGAGTATACTTGACAATGATACATTTGTTTCAGGTGTACAACATAGTGCTTCCACAAGTTAAACATTATGCTATGCCCACCACACATGCACCTACCATCTAACTGGGAGCCTGTCTCCCACACTCTTCATCCATTTTGCCCCACCCCCCACCCCACCTCCCTTCTGGCAACCATGGGTTTGTTTTCTGTGTTTATAGATCTGATTCTGCTTTTTGTTTGTTGTTTATTCATTTGTTTGGTGTTTTAGATTCCACATATGAGTAAAATCATATGATATTTGTCTTCCCCAGTCTGACTTCTTTCACTTAGCATAATACCTTCTAGGTCCATCCATGTTGTCACAAACAGCAGGATCCCATCCTTTTCCCTGGTTGCATACATAATATTCCATTGGGTATATACCTCCTCCTCCTTATCCATTCATCTATCAGTGGACTCTTAGGTTGCTTCCACATCTTGGCTATTGTAAATAATGCTGCAGTACACATAGGGGTGCATATGTCTTTTCAAATTAGTGTTATCATTTCCTTTGGGTGAATACCTGATGAGAGAAAACAGAACAAAGGCTGGACTTTGCTGCAGCTTGTAGTCTTCAGGCTTACAGATGGTTAACACTCCTATAGCTCCCTCAAGGTCTTCCTTTCATGTTTTACCACTATAGCTTTGTTCTTGTTAGTGTTGCTTCCCTGTGATAACCGAAAACACTCCCCCAAGATATATACTAGCAATCATCCTTCAAACATATGGCCCACTGATATACATCTGAAGGGTCTCAGGACTAATGTTTTACTAGACAGTAGTAAATAGCCTTATCTTAACAGCAGCTAGCCCCTCAAGGTCCTGGAAGACTTGCTTCCAAATTCCTTAGAGACTTAACACTATTCATAACCACCACTAAATAAGTAATATATAATCAGTTGCACCTCACAATACCCACTCAGCTCTTTCTGCCCATGGGTCCCTTTCCTGTGCTAAAATAAAAGCATCTTTTTGCACCAAAAACATTTCGAGAATTATTTCTTGCCTGTTTGCTCACTGGCCCCACGTCAATATTATTGGATCACATGCTCTTTCTATTGTTAATTTTTTGAGAAACCTCCATAGTGTTTTCCACACTGTACCAATTTACAATCCCATCACCAGTGTACAATGGTTCCTTTTTCTCCTTATCCTCACCAACACTTCTTATTTCTTGTCGTGTTGGTTTTTGCCATTCTAACAGGTGTGAGGTGATATCTCATTGTGGTTTTGATTTGTATTTCCCTGATGATGAGTGATGTTGAGCATCTTTTCATGTGACTACTGGTGATCTATATGTCTTCTTTGGTAAATATCTGTTTAGGTCCTCTGCCCATTGGTTAATCGGATTGACTGAGGGTTTTGGGGGTTTGACTTGTATAGGTTCTTTTTATATCATGGATATTAACACCTTATGGGATTTATCTTCTCCCAATCACTAGGTTACCTTTTGTTTTGTTGATGGTTTCCTTCACTCTTCAAAAGCATTTTATTTTCATGTATTCCCAAAAGTTTGTATTTCTTACCCTATCCCTTGTCTGAGGAGACATATCTAGAAATATGTTCCTATGGCTGATGTTAGAGAAATTATTCTCTATGTTTTCTTTTTTTATTTATTTACTTGAGAGACAGAGAAAGCAGAGACAGAGCACAAGTGAAGGAGGAGGGGCTGAGGGAGAGGGAGAAGCAGACTTCCCACAAAGCAGAGAGTCCTATGCAGGACTCGATCCCAGGACCCTGAGATCATGACCTGAGCCAAAGGCAGACTTAACTGACTGAGCCACCCAGGTACCCTGCTATATTTTCTTCTAAGAGTTTTATGCTTTCAGGTCTCATATTTAGGTCTTTAATCCACTTTGACTTTATTCTTGTGTACAGTGCTACAAAGTGATCCAGATGCACATTCATTTATATGCAGCTGCCCACTTTTCCCAGCATCTTTTTTGGAAGAGACTGTCTTTTCCCCATTGTATGTTCTTGCCTCCTTTGTCTTAGATTCATTTACCACAGATTTGTGAGTTTATTTCTGTGCTTTCTATTCTCTTCCATTAACCTATGTGTCCATGTTTTTGAAAGTATTGTACTGTTTTCATTACTACAATGTTGTAGTATATCTTGAGATCTAAAATTGTGATACCTCCAGCTTTGTTCTTCTTTTTCAAGAATTCTTTGGCTATTCAGGTTCTTTTGTGGTGCCATAAAAATTTTAGTATTGTTCTGGAAAACAGTATGGAGGTTCCTCAAAAAGTTGAAAATAGAGCTACCCTATGATCCAGCAATTGCACTACTGGGTATTTACCCCAAAGATACAAAAGTAGGGATCCGAAAGGGTACGTGCACCCCGATGTTTATAGCAGCAATGTCCACAATACCCAAACTATGGAAAGAGCCAACATGTCCATCGACAGATGAATGGATAAAGAAGATGTGGTATATATATATATATATATATATATATATATATATATATATATATATATATATATATATACAATGGAATATTATGCAGCCATCAAAAGGAATGAGATCTTGCCATTTGCAACGACGTGGATGGAACTGGAGGGTATTATGTTGAGCGAAATAAGTCAAACAGAGAAAGACATGTATCATATGATCTCACTGATATGAGGAATTCTTAATTGCAGGAAACAAACTGAGGGTTGCTGGAGTGGGGGGTGGGGTGGGAGGGATGGGGTGACTGGGTGATAGACACTGGGGAGGGTATGTGCTCTGGTAAGCACTGTGAATTGTGCAAGACTGTTGAATCTCAGATCTGTACCTCTGAAACAAATAATGCAATATACGTTAAGAAAAAAAGAAGAAGAAGAAGAAGAAGAAGAAGAAGGTAGCAGGAGGGGAAGAATGAAGGGGGGGAAATCAGAGGGGTAGACAAACCATGAGAGACGATGGACTCTGAAAAACAAACTGAGGGTTCTAGAGGGGAGGGGGGTGGGCGGATGGGTTAGCCTGGTGGTGGGTATTGAGGAGGGCACATTCTGCATGGAGCACTGGGTGTTATGCACAAACAATGAATCATGGAACACTTCATCTAAAACTAATGATGTAATGTATGGGGATTAACATAAGAATAAAAAAAAGAAAGAAAGAAACACTAAAAAAAATTTTTAGTATTGTTTGTTCTAGTTTTAGAAAAATGCTATGGGTATTTTTATAGGGATTGCCTTGAATCTGTAGACTGCTTTGGGCAGTAGGTATAGACATTTTAACAATATTAATGCTTCCAATCCACTTGCATGGCATATCTTTCCATCAGTTTCTGTCATCTTAGATTTCTTTCATCAGTATATTGTAGCTTTCAGAGTACAGGTCTTTCACCTCTTTGGTTAAGTTTATTCCTAGGTATTTTAGTCTTTTTGGTGCAATTGCAAATGGAATTGTTTTCTTAATTTCTCTTTCTGCTACTTGTTATTAGTGTAACAGGAACACTACTGAATTGTGGGTATTAATTTTGTATCCTGCAACTTTACTGAATTCATTTCTTATTTCTAGTAGTTTTTTGGTGGAGTTGTTAGAGTTTTCTACATATACTATCATGTCATCTGCAAATAGTGACAGTTTAACTTCTTTTTTAACTATATGGATGCCTCTAATTTCTTTTTCTTCTCTGATTGCTGTAACCAGGACTTTCAGTATTCTGTTGAATAAAAGTGGAGAGAGTGATCATTCTTGTCTTATTCCTGATCTGAGAGGAAAACCTCTCAATTTTTCTCCATTAAGATGTTATTTGTGGGTTTCTTATAGATGGTCATTGTTATGTTGGGGTACAATCCCTCTAAACCCACTTCGTTGAGGGTTTTTATCAAAATGGATTTCGAGGGGCACCTGGGTGGCTCAGTCAGTTAAGCATCTGCCTTCGGCTCAGGTCGTGATCCCAGACACCTGGGATGGAGCCCCAAATCGGGCTCCCTGCTCAGTGGGGAGTCTGCTTTTCCCTCTCCCACTCTCCCTGTTTGTACTTTCTCTCTCTCTCTGTCAAATAAATAAATAAAATCATTTTAAAAATAAGATAATAAATGGATGTTGAATTTTGTCAAATGAGTTTTTTTCTACATCTATTGACATGATCATACAATGTTTTCCTTCATTTTGTGGATGAAATTTATCACATTGATTGACTTGCAAATATTGAACTATCCTTGCATCCCCAAAATAAATTCCACTTCATAATGGTGAATGGTTCTTTTAATGTATTGTTAAATGTGGTTTGCTAATATTTTGTTGAGGATTTTGCATCTATGTTCATGTGGGATATTGGCCTGTAGTGTTCTTTTTTATGATGGTTTTCCCTGGTTTCAATATCAGATTAATTTTGCCCTCATAGAATTTATTTGGAGCTTCCTTCCTCTTCTGTTATTTGGAATAATTTGAGGAGAATAGTTGATAACTCTTCTGTAAATGTTTGGTAAAATTCACCCATTAAGCTACCTGTCCTGGACTCTTGGTTTTTTGGTAGTATTTTTTTATTACTATTTCAATTTCAATTGTAATAGGTCTGTTCAAATTTTCTATTTCTTCCTGGTTCTGTTTTGGAAGATTGCATGTTTCTAGGAATTTATCCATCTCTTCTAGGTTGTCCAACTTGTTGGCATACAGCTTGTCATAGTTCTCTCATAGTCCTCTGCATTCTGTGCTGTCAGGTGTTTCTTCTCTCTCATTTCTAACGTTACTTATTTGGGTCCTTTCTCTTTTTTTCTTGAGGAGTCTGGCTAACAGATTTTTCCATTTTTGTGTATCTCCTCAGAGAACCAGCTCTTGGTTCATGGATTTTTAGTCTATGCCATTTATTTCTGCTTTGATCTTTATTAATTCCTTCCCTCTAGTCACCTTGAGCTTCATGTGTACTTCTTTATCTAGTTCCTTTATGTGAATGGTTGAATTATTAGAGCTTTTTCTTTTTTTTTTAAGATTTTATTTATTTATTTGACAGAGAGAGAGAGAGTGAGCGCGAGCACAAGCAGGGGGAGCAGGAAAGGGAGAAGCAGGCTCCCCGCCGAGCAGGAAGCCCCATGCGGGTCTCCATCCCAGGACCCTGGGATCATGACCCGGGCCAAAGGCAGCCGTTTAACTGACTGAGCCACTCAGGCGCCCTTTTTCTTGTTTCTTGAGGTAGACCTGTATCCGTCAATTTTCTCACTGAACAGCTTTCCCTGTTTCAAAGATTTTTACTATTGTGTTTTTATTTTCATTTGTTTCCATGTATTTTTTTCTTCTTTGATTTCTTTCTTGACCCACTAGTTGTTGTGTATCATGTTGTTTTGCCTCCACAAGTTTCTTTGTCTTCCAGTTTTTTTCTTGTGACTAAATTCTAGTTTCATACATTTAGAGTCAAAAAAAAACTTGCATGGAATACTTTCAATCATTTTATTTTATTTTATTTTATTTTATTTTATTATTTTTAGAGAGGAAGTGCATGAGCAGGGAGGGGTGGGGGGCAAAACAGATAGAGAGGGAGACAGAGAATCCCAGGCAGACTCCTTGCCCAGTGCAGAGCTGAAACGGGACTCAATATAACGACCCTGAGATCATGACTTGGGCCAAAATCATGAGTTGGAAACAACAGACTGAGGCACTCAGGTGCCCCACTTTCAATCTTTTTAAATTAATTAAGGCTTATTTTGTGCCCTAACAAGTGATATGTTCTAGACAATGTTGCATATGTGCTTCAAAATACTGTGTATCCTGTTGTTGTGGGCTGGACAATTCTCTATACATCTGTTATGTCCACCTGGTCTAATTTGTCATTCAAAGACACTATTTCCTTATTGATTTTCTGCCTTGATGATCTATCCATTGATGTATGTGGGGGATTAAAGTCCCCTACTATTGTTGTGTTACATCACTTTGCCTCCTTATGTCTGTTAATATTTGCTTTATGTATTTAGGTGCTTCATTGTTGGGTGAGTAGATATTTAGAATTGTTATGTCCTCTTGTTGGATTGATCCCTTTGTATTATGTAATGTCTTTCTTTGTCTCTTGTTACTGTCTTCATTTTAAACTCTATTTTGTCTGATTTAAGTATTCCTACTCCAGGTTGTTTTGTTTGTTTGTTTGTTTGTTTGTTGTTTGTTTGATTGCTTCCAATTGCATGGCATATGTTTTCCATCCCTTAACTTTTAGTCTGTATGTGTCTCTACAACTGAGATGAGTCTCTTATAGACCCCATATAGATTGATCCTGCTTATTTATCCATTCTCTACATTATGTCATTTGATTGCAATATTTAGGCCATTTACATTTAAAGTAATTAATGATAGGTATGTATTTACTGCCATTTTGTTATTTGTTTTGAGGTTGTTTTTGTAGTTCTTCTCTGTTCTTTCTCCGTATCCTCTTCTCTTTCTTCATGATAGATGAGTTTCTATAGTGTTATGTTTGGCTTTCTCTTTCTTTAATTTTGTCTATCCATTACAGGTTTTAGGTTTGTAGTTACCATGAGGTTTTGTTTTTTTTTTTAATTTTATTATGTTATGTTAGTCACCATACAATACATCATTAGTTTTTGATGTGGTGATCCACAATCCATTGTTTTCGTATAACACCCAGTGCTCCATGCAGTACGTGCTCTCCTTAATACCCATCACCGGGCTAACCCATCCCCCCTCTCCCCTCCCCTCTAAAATGCTGTTTGTTTCTCAGAGTCCATAGTCTCTCATGGTTCATCTCTCCTTCTGATTTCCCCCCCCACTTCATTTTTCCCTTCCTTCTCCTAATGTCTTCCATGCTATTCCTTATGTTCCACAAATAAGTGAAACCATATGATAATTGACTTTCTCTGCTTGACTTATCTCACTTAGCATAATCTCCTCCAGTCCCAAAAGTCTCAATTCTCTCCACTTCCACCTGAATTCTTTCTGGATTCCATATCTCAGGTCATGTATTCTCTCTTCCATCTGAAGATTGAAGGACTCATGCTGCCATGATGCTGACCTCGCTCCTCCCAAGAGTGACGATTTTAATCATTCTTTCTGTAATTACATGGGCAATTGGTCCACTTGATTCAAAAGATTCCTCTCATTTGTGTCGATAATTCATATCACATCCATACCTTCCTTTCCTATCTATTTCAAAGGAAATATGCCCATAACCCATCCAAGAGTAATCCAATGTCATAATGCCATGAGCTATATGGAAGAGGGTGATGAGCATGTCAGATAATATATTGGCATATAGTGTACTTAAAATATATACAAAGATCCCAAAGAGTATATTTATGACTTTATTGTTGGGGTGAACCGTTTTAAGAAATTTGAAAATTCCTCCACTACTCTTTCCCACATACTGTGTGCAACACAGTGTCGTATTCCAAGATACAGTCAGTTTAGATGTTCATATCAGACACTGTCCAGTCAGGAGGCAGAAATCACATCAGTCATTTTAACAGGGAAAATTTGTTCTAAAGAATTATTGACAAGAAAACGGTGTTTAACTAGGAAAGAAGTAAAAGAAAGCTCTAAGGAAACCAGAAGTAGGAGATACAGGAAGCAGACTCTACCTCTAGGGCTGAGGTAAAGCACTCAAAGAAGGAAGACATTTGGGAGAGGACAAGATTGACGTCCTGCTTATTGGAGAAGGTGGGACCGGGGTCTGCAGGAAGGGAAAGAAGTTTACCAACATTCCACAGTCCAAGCCTGCTGGGCAGGAAAATTCCCACTACAGAACTGGCAAGATCCCTGGGAAGCAGCCCTCTAGAAAACACCCTCTGCAATGCCATACTCATTCACCCAAAGGTGAGAGAAGCTAGGCCTTCTCCAGGCCACTGGCAGTAGCATCATAGGATCAAGGAAAAAAAGCACCAGAAGAAGAAGAAAGCTTTTTCCTCTGCTATGTCTTGCTCTGTCCCCTCTGGTGCACTGTACTGACAAAGGCTAACAGTGTCCCACACGGCAAAAAAGAAATTTTAATGGGATCCAGTACCAGTATCAACAAGTAGGGCAAATACAGGATAAATTTGAATCTAGAAGGCAATAAACTGATAATGGACACAGTTCACACCTTTAGTTACTCAGCTTCCATATACACCATTTTACCCACATTGGAAGTTTCATATAACAACACAACAAATCCACATTTTCACCCATCTACAAAGCTACACTTACAAGTGAAGAAGTTCTCACTCTTTCCCCAAAATGAAACACACAGGCAGTCCCAGTCATTGAATCCAACACTGTTATACTATTTATTCCTCAAGTTCAGTCAGATTCCCTTTGACTATTCTGTTACTTAGAGACAATTATTTTAAATATCACCACCAGTAACCTGAATAAAATCACATGCATAAGAAGAAGAGACAAGAAGAAAGTAGATAATAAAAACAAATAACACACCTACATGATAAGAAGGAGAAAATATGCAAAGCTCTTACAGTCCTTTTTCTGTTATTGGTTACACGCAGGAACTGGTATCTGTGACTTCCACCTTCCACTTCTAATTCTGTGTCTTCTCATTTCTCCCAGAACCACAGCAGGTCAGGGTTCTCTACCTTGGAAGTGAACACATCTTCATTCCTGAAGGTCTGAGTCCTCAGTAGTCTGGCTTCCTTTTGTTTGCTGTAGTTTTCTATCCACCTTTACCATTGGAGCTGGAAGTACTGAGAGGCAGTACATAGATCCTGGAACAGTGCTCATGGTCAAAGATTTCTGCAATTCACTGGGGGTCTAAAACTTCTCTTCTTCATTCACATCTTAATTCTTGTAGCAGTTCTGTTCTCTCCAGCTGGTGTTGGCACACCAGGGAACTCAGACCCACTTCCTTCATTCCCTGAAGTAACTAGCACAAGTTTCACAAGTAACAAATATTTACTAAGATTCAGAAAGATAAGTGTGTTTCACCCATCCCAGCATAGTCAGTATATAAAGTAGAATATTAGACTGCTCACCTCTTAAAGACCCATCAGCCATCATTTCCCCAGAAATTTTTGGATGACCAATGTCTCTGGTCAGAGTGCACATTTCCCAAAATAGAGGTGGTGACCCACCCATAGCCTCTGGGTCCTCTGCACACCTCAAGCTGCATTTAATTTGCAGAGTCATTCAGCCCTCATCTCCTTTATATCCAAACAGTATAAAGACTCCATGAAAAAACAAACACACACACACTAAGAAAACAAACAAAGAAAAAAAGAGACAAACAAAAAAGACTCAACTATAGAGAACAAACTCGTGGTTGGTGGGTGAGGGATAGGTGAAATAGGTGAAGGGAATTATGGAGTACACTTATCATGATGAGAACTGAGACATGTATAGATTTGTTGAATCACTATATTGTATACCTGAAACTAATCTAACCCTCTATGTAAACTATACTGGAATTTAGAAAATAATTTTAAAAATTTATAAATAAATAAATAAGAAACTCTAGGACACTTTATAAATTCAATTTTCACTGAATTACATAGGGACATTGATAATATAAATGAAATATAAATAATGATAAAAATTTTTAAAAATAATTTTTATTCCCAAAAGAAACATGACTCCCTATAGTAAAATTCAGCCTACCCCAAACCAGCTCAAACAAGAGTCAACTTTTATCTTCTGCTACCTGAGCATAAGGCATGAACTAACTATTCTCATAACCACACCAGCAGTCTGCATCCAGAGCAAGAGGGCAAGATACCAGCTCACCCAGGACCAATCTCAACGCTTTTGCTTCAAGGAGTCTGCAGTTTCAAGAAGAGCCACCATGAGGAGTCTAGGACTGTGTTGGGGCCCTTATGGGGATATAGCTTTAGGGCTACAAGGGAGTAATGGATATTTGGCTCCTGGGGAGCACCATCAACACCAGAAGCTGGGCTGAACCCCTGCCCTGAGAGGCTCACAGTCTCTTCCAAAGAAGGAGGAAGCACAGGTCCTCCCCAGACCCATCCACCACAGAGCAGATGGTCAGGGACTCATCTCCTGACCTAAACATGATGTATAGAAACAGACATCAGGGGAGGAAGCTAAAGGGAAGGAGCCATCAGTTATGTTATAGAAGGAGATATCACCTTCGTTGAGGTCCAGGAAAATCCCTACCCTTGTGGGGAAGTTGCCCAAGGATTAGTTGAGTCACAGGGATGGGACAGGCCCTGTATATATTGGCAAATTGTCCACAGCCCAGAACCCCTTTTCTGGGGACTCTTGTACCAGTCCTTCCTCTTCGCATCTCCCTTACAGACCCCCAAAGCCCACTCATTTCTGTCTCCATTCCTGATCTCCACCTACCAGTAACATCACGGTGATGTTTTAAGCTCACAGCCCAGGATGCTGTAAGTTTCTCCTGTATCTTCAAACATGTCCATCCAGATCATACTAGTCTTTTCATCAGAGAGAGCAAGGTCGGGATGTGAAGACTCTGGATCCAGAGTGACAGACACTGCAGAGAGAGTTGCCAATCAAGAAAGGCCTTCCCCTGCCCTATAACAAAGCACACAACCACCACCATCACCCAAGACACCTAGCTGCGTGCAGGGAGGGCTAAGCCTTCTGAGATAAGAGTCTTGTGACTCAAGCCCATAGCCCTCCAAACAAGAGAAGGAACTATAAGAGTGATTTGGGAGTTAGATATGTCACAGGACACTTGAGGATCAGACTGGACTCCAAGGACTGAAGGATATCTCTTTAGCATCCAATATGAGTCACACCCATCAATCCCAGCTCGGTGACTTTCACTGCCCCATCCGAGCCCACCACCATTGATGGGGCCAGCATCTGTATCATCATAGCAAGCTGAAGGAGATGTCAGCAGCCATAGGGCAGCAGTAGAAGCACCCAGAAAGAACTCAAAATAACTCACAGGCCTGGAACTTCTCCTTCCGCCAATCTACAAGGGAACCACATTTCCCAAATGTGAACAAAAACTAGAGATTTGAGGAGACTGTACACATCAGTGTTAATATCTAGTCTTCTGAAATACACTGATAAAAGAGTTATAGGGAAATATACATTGGAAACATTCACCTGATGAATTTATATACATACACACACACACAAACACAATCACACACACACACACAGAGCCATCATGCTGCAGCCTTCCCATGAAAGCCAAGCCATAAAGCTTAACACCACTGAGAGGCTGGATAACAATCTGAAAATAAGACTCTACTCCCAGATTTCACTATCAAGTTATGCTTTCTTAATCCCTAGCCACACATTCATCCTGAAAGCTAGGTTTTCTTGAGAAAGAATTGGGGAGATCAAAATTTCTGAGGCCTCTGGGGCACTTGGGTGGCTCAGTCAGTTAAGCATCTGACTCTGATTTCAGCTCAGGTCATGATCTCAGGGTCATGGGATGGAGCCCTGTGTCGGCTCTGCACTTTGTGGGGAGTCTGCTTAAGGATTCTCTCTCTGTGTCTCCCTCTGCCCCTCCTCCCACTCATTCTCTCTCTCTAAAATAAATAAATCTTTTTTTAAAAATTCCTGAGGCCTCCATTTATTTATATTTTAAAAAAATGGTTGAACTGAACTTGTAGGTTGACTCAAAGCCATGGCAGAGACAATACAACTTGGCAGAGCTGCACTTGGATGATGACTATCAGCTATGGGTGAGGAGAGCTCAGGATAAGGCACCAGAGAAATCTTGCCCAGTCAAGAGGCAATGGAGAGGTTTCAAGGAAGGGAGAGAAAAGTTCAAAGCAGGAAGGACATACATCCAGTGAGAGGACAGACACTAATGAATTTGCTTCCCTTTTTCATGGGGTATTGGGAGGAATATCATCACTATATGTAAGGGGAAACCCAAAAATATTGGGTCTACTCATCTATTTCTCCCTATAATAACCCACAGAGACCAAAAGCACCAGGAGACACATTATGTGGTAGGTCCCAAATATGACCATGTCCTATGCCCCAGAAAGTATGAAATTGTTATGGCAGAGAGAACATTACAGATGTGATTAAGATTAAGCAACTTGAGATGGGGTCAGGATAGGGGGAGACAACAATGCCCCCAAACATCTAGATGGAACCCCAAACGCAAGTATCCTAAGGACCAGATCAGGCTACCCTCTGTAGGCTGAGGCCCTGAAGTGAGCAAGAGGAGAGCACAGGGACCTCCTCCCCCAGTGGCCCAAGGACACATAAACTCCTTCAACCTTCATACTTCCTTTTGGGAAGAAGAAAGGAAGCTAAATGATCAAAGTAAAGCTTACATATGTCACAAGACTGTGAAATGTCTCCAGTGGGAGAGCTGTTATCTCCAATAGGGCAGAGACTCCGGAACAAAACTAGAACATTCACAAAAATAAGGAAATGACATTTTCTTGACCATTTGGGATGTAATTTTGTGACCACCATTCCCACTTATACAGATGTATTCAAATAAATGGGCTTTTCTGTCTGTGTTGATTTGCTTGATGGAAACAGATCACATAAAATAGGCTGAACCCTGTGACCCTTTGAGAAAAGGAAAATTCAATTTACCTGTTCTTCACCAAGACATTAGTTGACACATTTCTATATAAATACCGACAGATCAGCAAAGAAGAGGAAACAGGAGGAGGAGGAGAAAGGGAGTTGGCATTCCATTCTGAGACTCTACAATGCATCCAGAGCTATGCTATGCACTTCAGTGGTTCAACTACATTCCTCACTTCATTTCCACAGCAGGTCGCATGAATAAGTTGAGATCACCTCACACTATGAGCCCATCAATGTGAAAATATTGATTCTACTGTAAGGGTGTCTGTCCTGACAAAATAAACAGGTATACAAGGTTCACATTATTTTCCCCGCATAGGCTTCTTTTTCTTTCCAAGTTTTCATTTAAATTCCAGTTAGTTACCATACAGTATAATATTAGTTTCATATGTAGGATTTAGTGACTCATCACTTACATACAACATCCAGTGTTCATCACAAGTGCCCTCCTTAATCCCTGTCACCCATCTAGCCCATCCCCCACCCATGCCCCTCCAGTAATCCTCCCTTTCTTCTCTATAGTTAAGAGTCTATTACAAGGTATACTTTAAAACACATGCACTTCTGTTCAAAAGAGAAAGGGGAGATGCTAAAAGAAGAATATTTGATCCCCATTTTTAATAAATAAATCCCAAGAATCGGTGAGGCTCTCTAAAGGGGTTTCCTCATAGATCTGGCCCCCCGGCCTCCTTCACCCATGGCTCCCCCTTCTCCGCTGTCACAGTCATTATCCCTGATTATGAACACAAACAGCCAAACACAAAAGAGCACATGTTACACAGGTTTAAAGGGCTCAGATCTTAACCCACCCCATTGCTAAAGGATGCTCTGGATAAACTTTCATTGCATTAGGATCCCCTGGATCACACTCTTGTCCCAATTCTACTGGAAGATTGAGACGGTTTCATTATCAGAGGCAAACTCAATTAGATGATTACTTCAAAACAGCTTAAAATAAATATGTCTTTTTAGAAATGTCTCAGGCGTCAGGAGTTTATTACTTTTCGTACATCCAAATACTTTGCATACCCCCTGTGTACTTCCCACTGTAACCACTGTGACTGTGATTTCTGGTCTCTCTTCCACTGCTCTGAGCCCCCCAAAATCTCTCCAAGAGGAATCACAGGCTCTCTACTTTCCTTCTCATCTCCTCCTCTCTTCCCCAACCAGCTTTTCCTTCCCTGATTTGCTCCCCACCTTTCTGTGGTAAACAATTTTCACTCCTCTAGATTTGTCCTTTTGCAAACTTCACACATTGCCCTGAATAAACCCAAACAGGGTGGAGCCCATCAGACAAATACAGAATTCTCCTAAAAGGAATGATAATGCTTGGGAACAATTATTAGTTGCTGTTTTTTGAAATATATACATATCATATATCATAATGTTATATATTAAACATATACTATATATTACCGTGTAATATAATATATATGTTATTCCTCCTGTTACACAAACATATATACAAGATTTTGTATATAATGAGGGTGGCTCACAGACTCCACCCCCAAGAATCCATAACTATCCTGGCTCTCAGATTCAGAACACCTGCTCTAAAGCATTTAAAGGGAGAAACCCAGCTTGGACAGGGAGTCAGACCACGAGGAAGTAAAATGAAGAACAACATACCAGAGGACCAGCAAGAAAAAGGAAAACCAAACTTGGATCCATGAAAAGTAGGAAGTTCTGGGTAAAATGGATTCATAACCAAGAATCCACTTAGGAAGATCTAAGTACTAAGCAGTCAAACATGATTTCTGAAATCTTCTAGACACAGAAATTTCTTTTTTTTTTTTAGTTTTTTTTTTAATTCTTATGTTAATCCCCATACATTACATCATTAGTTTTAGATGTAGTGTTCCATGATTCATTGTTTGTGCATAACACCCAGTGCTCCATGCAGAATGTGCCCTCCTCAATACCCATCACCAGGCTAACCCATCCTCCCACCACCCTCCCCTCTAGAACCCTCAGTTTGTTTTTCAGAGTCCATCGTCTCTCATGGTTCATCTACCCCTCCGATTTCCCCTGCTTCATTCTTCCCCTCCTGCTACCTTCTTCTTCTTTTTTTTCTTAACATATATTGCATTATTTGTTTCAGAGGTACAGACCTGAGATTCAAGTCTTGCACCATTCACAGCGCTTACCAGAGCACATACCCTCCCCAGTGTCTATCACCCAGTCACCCCATCCCTCCCACCCCACCCCCCACTGCAGCAACCCTCAGTTTGTTTCCTGCGATTAAGAATTCCTCATATCAGTGAGGTCATATGATACATGTCTTTCTCTTTTTGACTTATTTCGCTCAACATAATACTCTCCAGTTCCATCCACGTCGTTGGAAATGGCAAGATCTCATTCCTTTTGATGGCTGCATAATATTCCATTGTGTATATATACCACATCTTCTTTATCCATTCGTCTGTCGATGGACATCTTGGCTCTTTCCACAGTTTGGCTATTGTGGACATTGCTGCTATAAACATCGGGGTGCACGTACCCTTTCGGATCCCTACTTTTGTATCTTTGGGGTAAATACCCAGTAGTGCAATTGCTGGATCATACGGTAGCTCTATTTTCAACTTTTTGAGGAACCTCCATACTGTTTTCCAGAGTGGCTGCACCAGCTTGCATTCCCACCAACAGTGTAGGAGGGTTCCCCTTTCTCCGCATCCCCGCCAACATCTGTCATTTCCTGACTTGTTCATTTTCACCATTCTGACTGGTGTGAGGTGGTATCTCATTGAGGTTTTGATTTGGATTTCCCTGATGCCGAGCGATATTGAGCACTTTTTCATGTGTCTGTTGGCCATTTGGAGGTCTTCTTTGGAAAAATGTCTGTTCATGTCTTCTGCCCATTTCTTGATTGGATTCTTTGTTCTTTGGGTGTTGAGTTTGATGAGTTCTTTATAGATTTTGGATACTAGCCCTTTATCTGATATGTCATTTGCAAATATCTTCTCCCATTCTGTCAGTTGTCTTTTGGTTTTGTTGACTGTTTCCTTTGCTGTGCAGAAGCTTTTTATCTTGATGAAGTCCCAATAGTTCATTTTTGCCCTTGCTTCCCTTTCCTTTGGCGATGTTTCTAGGAAGAAGTTGCTTCGGCTGAGGTCAAAG
>NC_058410.1:117455028-117458340 GCF_002201575.2 Neomonachus schauinslandi
TTGAGCCGAGTGGTCTTTAGCTTCCAAGTGTTTGAATTTCTGCCAAAGTTTTTCTTGTGATTGAGTTCCAGTTTTAGAGCATTGTGGTCTGAGAATATGCAGGGAATAATCTCAATCTTTTGTTATCGGTTGAGATCTGATTGTGACCCAATATGTGGTCTATTCTGGAGAAAGTTTCATGAGTGCTCGAGAAGAATGAGTATTCTGTTGTTTTAGGGTGGAATGTTCTGTAAATATCTATGAGGTCCATCTGGTCCAGTGTGTCATTCAAAGCTCTTGTTTCTTTATTGATTTTCTGCTTAGATGATCTGTCTATTGCTGAGAGTGGAGTATTGAGGTCTACAATTAACGTGTTGTTATCAATAGGACTCTTTATTTTGGTTAACAGTAGGCTTATGTAGATGGCGGCTCCCATGTTGGGGGCATAGATATTTACAATTGTTAGATCTTCTTGTTGGATAGACCCTTTGAGAATGATATAGTGTCCTTCTGTGTCTCCAATTACAGATTTTAGTTTAAAATCTAATTTGTCTGTTATCAGAATTGCTACTCCAGCTTTCTTTTGAGGTCCGCTGGCATGGAAGATGGATCTCCATCCCTTCACTTTCAGTCTGGATGTATCTTTAGGTTCAAAATGAGTCTCTTGTAGGCAGTATATGGATGGGTCCTGTCTTTTTATCCAATCTGCAACCCTGTGCCGTTTTATGGGAGCGTTTAGGCCATTCACGTTGAGAGTGATTATTGAAACATATGAATTAATTGTCATCATGTTGCCTGTGAAGATGTTGTTTTTATAGATTGTCCCTGTAAATTTCTGTTGTATATCCCTCTTGGGGTCTCTCTCCTTTTATAGAACCCCTTAATATTTCTTGCAGGGCTGGCTTAGTGGTCATATATTCTTTCAGTTTTTGCCAGTCTTGGAAGCTCTGCATCTCTCCATCCATTCTAAATGAAAGCCTGCCAGATAAAGTATGCTTGGCTACATGTTCTTCTCATTTAGTACCCTGAATATGTCTTGCCAGGCCTTTCTGGCTTGCCAGGTATCTGTGGATAGGCCTGACGTTATTCTGATGTTCCTCCCTCTGTATGTAAGGAATCTCTTCCCCCTAACTGCCCTTAACATGGTTTCCTTGGTTCTAAGATTTGCGAGTTTTTATTACATGTTGGAGTGTTGGCCTGTTTTCCTTGATCTTGGGAGGGGTCCTCTCTGCCTCTTGGACATGAATATTTGTTTCATTCCCCAGAATAGGGAAGTTCACAGCTACGATTTGCTCAAATGTATCTTCTAGTCCTCTCTCTCTCTCCACTCCCTCCGGGATTCCAATAATTCTGACATTGGAATGCTTCATGGTGTCCCTTATTTCTCTGATTCTCTTTTCATGGATTCTGAGTTGTTTTTCCCTGGCCTCCTCTTTTCTCTTTTATCTATTAAATTGTCTTCCAGGTCACTGATTTGTTCTTCTGCCTCACTTACCCTAGCTGTTAGATTATCTAGATTAGATTGGATCTCACTGATAGCATTTTTAAGTTCTGCCAATTCAGCTTTCATTTCTGCCCTTAGAGACTCTATGTTGCCATTAATTGATTTCTCCATTCTAGCTATTGTCTTCACAATTGCTAGCCTGAATTCCATCCCCAACATCTTGGTTATATCTGCATCCATTTGTAAATCTGCAGCATAAGTCATAAACTCTGAGTCTATTTTGGGGGGTTCCTCCTCCTAATCATTCTGTTGATGGGTGGTTGAGAGAATGTATAGAATCCAAATTATTGACCAGAACCCAAGCAAGATGCACCTGTTTTCTAGGGGCGTTAGGGTTGCTGGCCTCTTGTTCTCCCAGCCTGTCTTCTGGGGGAGGGGCCTGCCGCGCTGTTACTCAGGCAACCCTGTTTGGGCAGAGTTGCCCTGACTCCTGTGGTGGGGGATGGGCTCAGGGGGAATTAGTTTGGGGGGCTTTTGTTCTCTGGCAGCTTTCCCTTGCGGCTTTCCGTGTCTCTTCTGAGAGTCAGAGCAGAAGAGACCGTTTTCAACCCCCTGCCTCAGAGCAGAGAGACCACAGTCTGTTCTTCAGTGAGCTCTCCAGGCCACACCGTCTCCATTTCTGTCCCTGCTGCTATAAACTGCAGTGGCCCCTCCGCAGCGCCCCCAGTCCTGCCTCCAGGTTGGGGCATGTCTCTGCCCTTTGTGCTTCTAAAACCTCCAGCTGCTCCCAGTTCGCAGGCGCGACCCCGCCGCTCCAGGTTTCCACCCCGGGGGCTGCCCTAAAGTCCTTTCCCCACCGCTACTGGTCTGCAAGTCTGTGCCCGGTCCCCAGCGCGCCAGGCTGTCGCTCACTGGCGGTGTAGGATCCCCACGGCCAGGCACCCTCCCGCTGCCATTTATCCTCCGATATCTGCCCACGGAATCACGGCTCCCTGCTTCGTACCTTGAAACCAACCATCTGCGATATTCTGTTTGTAGAGATCCAGATCTTCTTACATCTCAGGCTGATTTCGTGGGTGCTCAGAGTGGTCTGGTAGATAGCCAGCTCAATTCTGGGGACCGATTGGAATAGGGTCCCCTACTCCTCTGCCATCTTTTCTCCCAGGAAAATCCATCTTAACTGAAAAATAATTAATGAACAAGAAGAATATTAGCTTCCAGGTCCACCCCCCACTGCCACCACCTTTCCCTGCCCATTGAGGAGACTCCTCAAGACCTGAGAGACATTAGGGTTGTTTTATGCAAGGACAGATGGAAGAAAACCAAATTTTTTGAGTACCTACTAAATGCCAGGACCTGGGCTACACAAGTTGTACTTATGACACTTCATTCTCACGCATGTAACAGAGATGAAGGAAGACATGAGTCTTGCCATCTAGTAACCTTTCATCAAGGAACCTATCAGAGGAGGGAGGGCTGGAGCTGCAAGGACACTGCCCCCATACCCCTGCACACCCCAGTCCTCAAGCCCAGCCCAGCCCCCAGCTCCACACAGCTCAGGGTGAAAGAGGAGCAGCAAGGGGACCTTGGACTCAGAAATGGCCCAGGGTGATATGGCCAGGAAGCTTATCTTGCCTGAATGCCGGCCTTTGAATCCCATGATGGGAGGGGAGGGGAAGGAATGACCAAGACAGGAAGATTTTCCTGAAGGACACTGGAAGGACACCTGGAGACATTGCAGGAAGGACACCAAACAGCAAACTTCACTGTCCCCTTCCAGCTCATCAGGCTCCCAGTCCAGCCATTTTTCGACAAACACTGTTCACTGCCATGAATGATTTTTCTTGCTCAATATATAAATTATATAGTGGGGTGTTAAGATTGTACTT
>NC_058410.1:117458840-117466684 GCF_002201575.2 Neomonachus schauinslandi
GTTTTTCTGAAACTATCCCACCAAAATAGAAATGGAAGTAAAACTTCTAAAATCATTCTATGAGGCCAATGTTACTCTGATACAAATGTTACTCTGATACAAAAACCAGACAAAGACTCCACTAAAAAAGGAAATACAGGCAATATTCCTGATGAATATGGGTGCAAAAATTCTCAACAGAATACCAATAAATCAAATCCAACAGTGTATTAAAAGAATCATTCACTTTGGGCGCCTGGGTGGCTCAGTCAGTTGAGCCTCTGCCTTCAGCTCAGGTCATGATCCCAAGGTCCTGGGATTGAGCCCTGCATGGGGCTCCCTACTCCAATGGGAGCCTGCTTCTCCCTCCTCCCTACTCCTGCTCTCTCTTGCTCTCTCTCTCTCAAATAAATAAAATCTTAAAAAAAAAACAAACCATTCACCAAGATCAAGTGGGTTTTATTCCTGGGTTGTAAGTATGGTTCAGTATTCACAAGCTAATCAATGCAATAATCCACATTAATAAAAGAAAGGCTAAGAAACATATGATCCTTTCAATAGATGCAGAAAAAGCATTTGACAGGTTGAAACATCCATTCATGATAAAAATCCTCAACAAAATAGGGATAGAGGGAACACACTTCAAAATAATAAAGCCCATATTTGAAAAACCCACAGCTAACATCATTCTTAATGGGGGAAAACTGACAGCTTTTCCTGTACGGTCAGGAACAGACAGGGATGCCCACTCTCACCACTCTTATTTAACATAGTACTGGAATTCCTAGCCACAGCAATCAGACAACACAAAGAAATAAAAGTCATCCAGGGCGCCTGGGTGGGTCAGTTGGTTAAGCGACTGCCTTCGGCTCAGGTCATGATCCTGGAGTCCTGGGATCAAGTCCCGCATCGGGCTCCCTGCTTAGCAGGGAGTCTGCTTCTCCCTCTGACCCTCTTCCCTCTCGTGCTCTCTCTCTCTCATTCTCTCTCAAATAAAAAAAAAACCTTAAAAAAAAAAAGAAATAAAAGCCATCCAAATTTGCAAGGAAGAGGAGGAGCAAGATGACAGAGGAGTAGGAGACCTAAGTTTCGTCTGGTCCCAGGAATTCAGCTGGATAGGGATCAAAACCATTCTGAACACCTACGAACTCAACAGGAGAGCAAAGAAAAGAATAGCAGCAACTCTCTGAACAGAAAAACGACCACTTTCTGGAAGGTAGGACATGTGGAGAAGTGAACCCGAGGTGATATTTGGGAAGATAGACTTCGGGGGAGGGAGCCTCCACCGGCCAGCTACCGGCAAGTGATAGAGCCAAGGAGCACAAAATTGGAACTCTCAAAAGTCTGCTCTGCTGAAGGACGTCGCTCCAGTGGCTAAGCGGGGGTGGAACCCTCGCTGGGACAGTGTGGTCTCAGGACCCTCAGGGTCACAGAAAGACCGGGGGTGCCTGAGTGCGGCAGAGCTCCCAGGTATCAGAGCGGGGAAGCCGGCTGCAAAGACAGAGCCGAGGAGTGGACTCTCATCTCGGGGTTGCCATGAACTGTGATCTGCAGCACAGTCAGGCCACTGCTCTTCCAGCAGGGACCCAACAAGTGGCAGATCCAGGGACACTCCCCTTCCTCCCCCAGGAGGAGCGGCGAGGGAGGGCACTGCAGGGATCTTCTGGGTTTGGAGACTCCACATGGTGTCATGTGCCAGAGATAGAAACACTCAGTCACAGGCCGGGTGAGCACAGAGTGTGGCTGGAGTTGGGGAGACAGGAGTGATTGACTGCTTTTCTCTGGGGGCGCACTGAGGAGTGGGGCTCCAAGTTCTCGGCTCCTCCCGGGTGGAGATTGGAGGGCGCCATTTTCACTCTCATCCTCCAAAGCTGTACGGAAAGCTTGCAGGGAACAAAAGCTCCTGAGAGCAAACTCGAGCAGATTCCTTAGCCCGTACTGGCAAGGGTGGGGCAATTCCACCTCCAGCAAAGACATTTGCGAACCTGGGCAACAGGCCCCTCCCCTAGAAGATCAGCAAGAACAGCCAGCGAAGACCAAGTTTACCGATCAATGAGAATGGCAGAACTCCAACGCTAGGGGAATACAGCAGAGCGAATTCATGGTTTTTTTTCCCCCTGTTCCTTTAGTCTTTCAAACTTAGTCTTTTTAATTTTCTTTTTTTTTGAATTTTTCTTTTTCCCTTTTTCTTTTTCTTTTTTTTTTTTAAAGATTTTATTTATTTATTTGACAGAGTGAGACACAGCGAGAGAGGAACATAAGTAGGGGGAGTGGGAGAGGGAGAAGCAGTCTTCTGCAGGGAGCCTGATGCAGGGCTCAATCCCAGGACGCTGGGACCATGACCTGAGCCGAAGGCAGATGATTAACGATTGAGCCACCCAGGCGCCCCTCTTTTTCCCTTTTTCAACCAACATCTTATCATTCTCTTTTTAAAAAAATCTTTTTTATTTTTCATTTTTAGAGTCATGTTTATCCCTTAATAGTAGTTAACCTTATTTTTGGTATATATATAATTTGTTCTCTCTTTAAAATTTTGGGATACAGTTTCCTATAACAGACCAATATATCCTAATTCTCTAGTGTATGGCTTTGTTCTAGTCTCCTGCCTGATCACATTCTCTCCCCCATTTTTATTTAATTTCTCTTCTTTCTTTTTTTAACCAACTTCTTATCAATTCCTTTTATAAAATCTTTTATAATTTTCATCTTTACAGTCATATTCCATCCCTTAATTGTATTTACCCTTATTTTTGTACATATATAAGTTTTTCTTTCTTTAAAATTTTGGGAGGCACTTTCTTTTAACAGACCAAAATACACCCAAAATCTAGTGTGTGGCACTGATCTATTCACCAGCCTGATCATATTTGATCATATATATATGTTTTTTAATCTTTTTCTTTTTATATCTTTTTCTTTTTTCTTTCTTTCCTTTTCTTTTCCCCCAGTTTCAGGTCTCTTCTGATTTGTTTAGTGTATATATTTCTGGGGTCATTGTTACCCTGTTAGCATTTTGTTCTCTCATTCATCTATTCTCCTCTGGACAAAATGACAAGATGGAAAAAAATCACCTCATGAAGAAGAACAAGAGGCAGTACTGACTGCCAGGGACCTAATCAATACGGACATTAGTAAGATGTTGGAACTACAATTCAGAATGACAATTTTAAAGATACTAGCTGGGCTTGTAAAAAGCATGGAAGATATTAGAGAAACCCCCTCTGGAGAAATAAAAGAACTAAAATCCAAGTCGAAATTAAAAAAAGGCTATTCGCTGTGAATTGTGCAAGAATGTTGAATCTCAGATCTGTACCTCTGAAACAAATAATGCAATATATGTTAAGAAAAAAAAGAAGAAGAAGAAGAAGAAGGTAGCGGGAGGGGAAGAATGAAGCGGGGGAAATCAGAGGGGTAGATGAACCATGAGAGACGATGGACTCTGAAGAACAAACTGAGCGTTCTAGAGGGGAGGGGGTGGGAGGATGGGTTAGCCTGGTGGTGGGTATTGAGGAGGGCACATTCTGCATGGAGCACTGGGTGTTATGTACAAACAATGAATCATGGAACACTACATCTAAAACTAATGATTTAATGTATGGGGATTAACATAAGAATAAAAAAAATGTTAGTCTTGAAAAAAAAAGTCTATTAATGAGGTGCAATAAAAAATGGAGGCTCTAACTGCTAGGATGAATGAGGCAGAAGAGAGAAATAGTGATATAGAAGACCAAACAATGGAAAATAAAGAAGCTGAGAAAAAGAGAGATAAACAACTACTGGATCATGAGGGCAGAATTCGAGAGATAAGTGATACCATGAGATGAAACAACATTAGAGTAATTGGGATCCCAGAAGAAGAAGAAAGAGAGAGAGGGGCAGAAGATATATTGGAGCAAATTATAGCAGAGAACTTCCCTAATTTGGGGAAGGAAACAGGCATCAATATCCAGGAGGCACAGAGAAACCCCTCAAAATCAATAAAAATAGGTCAACACCCTGACATGTAATAGTAAAACTTACGAGTCTCAGAGACAAAGAAAAAATCCTGAAAGCAGTTCGGGACAAGAGATCTGTAACCTACAATGGTAGAAACATTAGATTGGCAACAGACCTATCCACAGAGACCTGGCAGGACAGAAAGGACTGGCAGGATATATTCAGAGCACTAAAAGAGAAAATTATGCAGCCAAGAATACTATATCCAGCTAGGCAGTCATTGAAAATAGAAGGAGAGATAAACTTCCAGGACAAACAAAAACTGAAGGAATTTGCAAACACGAAACCAACCTACAAGATATATTGAAAGGGGTCCTCTAAGCAAAGAGAGAGCCTAAAAGTAACATAGGGCAGAAAGGAACACAGACAATATACAGTAACAGTCACCTTACAGGCAATACAATGGCACTAAATTCATATCTTTCAAGAGTTACCCTGAATGTAATTGGGCTAAATGCACTAGTCAAAAGTCACGGAGAATCATATTGGATAAAAAAAAAGGCCCATCGATATGCTGTCTGCAAGAGACTCATTTTAGACCCAAAGACACCTCCACATTGAAAGTGAGGGGGTGGAAAACAATTTACTATGCTGATGGACACCAAAAGAAAGCTGGGGTGGCAATCCTTATATCAGACAAATTGGATTTTAAACCAAAGACTTTAATAAGAGATGAGGAAGGGCACTATATCCTACCTAAAGGGTCTATTCAACAAGAAGATCTAACAATTGTAAATATCTATGCCCCTAAAATGGGAACAGCCAATTATATAAGCCAATTAATAACAAAAGCAAGGAAACACATTGACAATAATTCAATAATAGTAGGAGAATTTAACACCCCCCTCACTGAAATGGACAGATCATCTAAGCAAAAGATCAACAAGGAAATAAAGACTTTAAATGACACACTGCACCAAATGGACTTCACAGATATATTCAACATTCCATCCCAAAGCAACAGAATACACATTCTTCTTTAGTGCCCATGGAACGTTCTCCAGAATAGATCATATCCTAGGTCACAAATCAGGTCTCAGCTGGTACCAAAAGATTGGGATCATTCCCTGCATATTTTCAGACCACAATGCTTTGAAGCTAGAAGTCAGTCACAAGAGGAAAGTCTGAAAGAACTCAAATGCATGGAGGCTAAAGAGCATCCTACTAAAGAATGAATGGGTCAACGAGGAAATTAAAGAAGAATTAAAAAAAAACAGGGAAACAAATGAAAATGAAAACACAAGTGTTCGAAATCTTTGGGATGCAGCAAAGGCAGTCCTAAGAGGAAAGTATATAGCAATACAAGCCTTTCTCAAGAAACAAGAAAGGTCTCAAATACACAACCTAACCCTACACCTAAAGGAGCTGGAGAAAGAACAGCAAATAAAGCCTAGACCCAGCAGGAGAAGAGGAATAATAAAGATTAGAGCAGAGATCAATGAAATAGAAACCAAAAGAATGGTAGAACAGATCAATGAAACCAGGAGCTGGTTCTTTGAAAGAATTAACAAGATTGATAAATCCCTGGCCAGACTTATCAAAAAGAAAAGAGAAATGACCCAAATAAATAAAATCCTGAATGAAAGAGGAGAGATCACAGCCAACACCAAAGATATACAAACAATTCTAAGAACATATTATGAGTAACGCTATGCCAGCAAATTAGATAATCTGGAAGAAATGGATGCATTCCTAGAGATGTATCAACTACCAAAACTGAACCAGGAAGAAATAGAAAACCTGAACAGACCTATAACCACCAAGGAAATTGAAGCAGTCATCAAAAATCTCTCAACAAACAAGATCCCAGGGCCAGGTGGCTTCCCAGGGGAATTCTACCAAACGTCTAAAGAAGAATTAATACCTATTCTTCTGAAACTGTTCCAAAAAATAGAAATGGAAGGAAAACTTCCAAACTCGTTTTATGAGAACACCATTACCTTGATCCCTAAAACAAAGACCCCATCAAAAAGGAGAATTACAGGCCAATATCCTTGATGAACGTGGATGCAAAAATTCTCACCAAAATACTAGCCAATAGGATCCAACAGTACATTAAAAGGACTATTCACCATGACCAAGTGGGATTTGTTCCTGTGCTGCAAGGTTGGTTCAACATCCGCAAATCAATCAGTGTGATACAATACATTAATAAAAGAAAGACCAAGAACCATATGATCCTCTCAATAGATGCAGAAAAAGCATTTGACAAAGTACAGCATCCTTTCTTGATCAAAACTCTTCAGAGTATAGGGATAGAGGGTACATACCTCAATATCATAAAAGCCATCTACGAAAAGCCCACAGCGAATATCATTCTCAATGGGGAAAATCTGAGAGCTTTCCCCCTAAGGTCAGGAACGTGGCAGGGATGTCCACTATCACCACTGCTATTCAACATAGTACTAGAATTCCTAGCCACAGCAATCAGACAACAACCAAAAAATAAAAGGAATCCGAATCAGCAAAGACGAAGTCAAACTCTCACTCTTTGCAGATGATATGATACTTTATGTGGAAAACCCCAAAGACTCCACCCCAAAACTGCTAGAACTCATACAGGAATTCAGGAAAGTGGCAGGATATAAAATCAATGCACAGAAATCAGTGGCATTCCTATACACCAACAAGAAGACAGAAGAAAGAGAAATTAAGGAGTCGATCCCATTTACAATTGCACCCAAAAGCATAAGATACTTAGGAATAAATCTAACCAAAGAAGCAAAGGATCTGTACTCAGAAAACTATAAAATACTCATGAAAGAAATTGCGGAAGACAAAGAAATGGAAAAACGTCCCATGCTCATGGATTGGAAGAACTAATATTGTGAAGATGTCAATGCTACCTAGAGCAATCTACACATTTAATGCAATCCTCATCAAAATACCATCCACTTTTTTCAAAGAAATGGAACAAATAATCCTAAAATTTGTATGGAACCAGAAAAGACTCCGAATAGCCAGAGGAATGTTGAAAAAGAAAAGCAAAGCTGGTGGCATCCCAATTCTGGACTTCCAGCTCTATTACAAAGCTGTCATCATCAAGACAGTATGGTACTGGCACAAAAACAGACACATAGATCAATGAAACAGAATAGAGAGCCCAGAAATGGACCCTCAACTCTATGGTCAACTAATTTTCAACAAAGCAGGAAAGAATGTCCAATGGAACAAAGACAGTCTCTTCAACAAATGGTATTGGGAAAATTGGACAACCACATGTAGAAGAATGAAACTGGACCACTTCCTTACACCACACACAAAAATAGACTCCAAATGGTTGAAAGACCTCAATGTGAGACAGGAGTCCATCAAAATCCTCGAGGAGAACACAGGCAGCAACCTCTTCGACCTCAGCCGCAGCAACTTCTTCCTAGAAACATCGCCAAAGGCAAGGGAAGCAAGGGCAAAAATGAACTATTGGGACTTCATCAAGATAAAAAGCTTTTGCAAAGCAAAGGAAACAGTCAACAAAACCAAAAGACAACCGACAGAATGGGAGAAGATATTTGCAAATGACATATCAGATAAAGGGCTAGTATCCAAAATCTATAAAGAACTCATCAAACTCAACACCCAAAGAACAAAGAATCCAATCAAGAAATGGGCAGAAGACATGAACAGACATTTTTCCAAAGAAGACATCCAAATGGCCAACAGACACATGAAAAAGTGCTCAATATCGCTCGGCATCAGGGAAATCCAAATCAAAACCTCAATGAGATACCACCTCACACCAGTCAGAATGGCTAAAATTAACAAGTCAGGAAATGACAGATGTTGGCGGGGATGCGGAGAAAGGGGAACCCTCCTACACTGTTGGTGGGAATGCAAGCTGGTGCAGCCACTCTGGAAAACTGTATGGAGGT
>NC_058410.1:117466784-117478107 GCF_002201575.2 Neomonachus schauinslandi
AGACATTTTTCCAAAGAAGACATCCAAATGGCCAACAGACACATGAAAAAGTGCTCAATATCGCTCGGCATCAGGGAAATCCAAATCAAAACCTCAATGAGATACCACCTCACACCAGTCAGAATGGCTAAAATTAACAAGTCAGGAAACGACAGATGTTGGCGGGGATGTGGAGAAAGGGGAACCCTCCTACACTGTTGGTGGGAATGCAAGCTGGTGCAGCCACTCTGGAAAACTGTATGGAGGTTCCTCAAAAAGTTGAAAATAGAGCTACCATATGATCCAGCAATTGCACTACTGGGTATTTACCCCAAAGATACAAAAGTAGGGATCCAAAAGGGTACGTGCACCCTGATGTTTATAGCAGGAATGTCCACAATAGCCAAACTGTGGAAAGAGCCAAGATGTCCATCGACAGATAAATGGATAAAGAAGATGTTATATATATATATATATACACAATGGAATATTATGCAGCCATCAAAAGGAATGAGATCTTGCCATTTGCAATGACGTGGATGGAACTGGAGGGTATTATGTTGAGCAAAATAAGTCAAACAGAGAAAGACATGTATCATATGACCTTACTGATATGAGGAATTCTTAATCTCAGGAAACAAACTGAGGGTTGCTGGAGTGGGGGGTGCGGTGGGAGGGATGAGGTGACTGGGTGATAGACACTGGGGAGGGTACGTGCTCTGGTAAGCGCTGTGAATTGTGCAAGACTGTTGAATCTCAGATCTGTACCTCTGAAACAAATAATGCAATATACGTTAAGAAAAAAAAAAGAAGAAGAAGATAGCAGGCGGGGAAGAATGAAGGGGGGGAAATCGTAGGGGTAGACGAACCATGAGAGACGATGGACTCTGAAAAACAAACTGAGGGTTCTAGAGGGGAAGGAAGTGGGAGGATGGGTTAGCCTGGTGATGGGTATTGAGGACGGCACATTCTGCATGGAGCACTGGGTGTTATGCACAAAGAATGAATCATGGAACACTACATCTAAAACTAATGATATAATGTATGGGGATAATATAAGAATAAAAAAATTAAAAAAAAACTAATGATGTATTGTATGGTGATTAACATAATATAATAAAATTAAAAAAATCTGGAAGGAAGAAGTCAAACTTTCACTATTTGCAGATGACATGAAACTCTATGGAGAAAACCCAAAAGATGACCAAAAAATTGCTAGAACTGATACCCAAATTTAGTAAAGTCAAAGGATACACATTTGATGTACAGAAATTTGTTGCATTACTATATACCAACAATGAAGAGGCAGAAATAGAAATCAAGCAATGGATCCTATTTGCAATTGTACCAAAAAATATAACATACCCAGGAATAAACCTAACCAAATTGTAAAAGATCTGCACTCTGAATATTATGAAATACTGATGAAAGAAATTGAAGATGACACAAAGAAATGGAAAAAGATTCCATGCTCATGGAGTGGAAGAATAAATATTGTTAAAATGTTTATACCACCCAAAGCAATCTACACATTTAATGTAATCCCTATCAAAATATCACCAGCATTTTTCACAGAGCTAAAACAAACAATCCTAAAATTTGTATGAAACTACAGAATACCCCAAATAGCCAATCTTGAAAAAGAATGGCAAAGCTGGAAGCATTGCAATTCCAGACTTCAAATTATATTATAAAGCTGTAGCCCTCAAAACAGTATGTTACTGGCACAAAAATAGACACATAGATCAATGGAACAGAATAGAAACCCCAGAAATAAACCGATTTTATATTATCCATTAATCTTTAACAAAGTAGCTTTCCTGCTTTCCTTCATATCCAATGGGAAAAGGACAATGTCTTCAACAAATTTTGTTGGGAAAACTGGACAGCAACATGCAAAAGAAATTGGGCCACTTTACTACACTATACAAAAATATAAATTCAAAATGGATGAAAGACCTAAATGTGAGACCCGAAAGCATTAGAGTCCTAGAAGAGAACACAAGGCAGTGATCTCCTTGACATTGGATGGAGAAACTTCTTACTAGATATGTCTCCTGAGGCAAGGGAAATAAAAACAAAAATAAACTATTGGGATTTCATCAAGATAAAAAGCCTCTCCCTAGCGAAGAAAACAATCAACTAAACTAAAAGGCAACATTTGGAATGGGAGCAGATATTTGCAAATGACATACCTGATAAAGGACTAGTATTGAAAATATATAAAGAACTTATAAAACAAATAATCCAGTTTAAAAATGGGCAGAAGACACAAATAGACATCAAAATCCTAGAGGAGAACATAGGCAGTAAGCTCTTTGACATCAGCCACAGCAACTTCTTTCAAGATACATCTCCAAAGGCTAGTGAAACAAAAGCAAAAATGAACTTTTGGGACTTCATCAAGATAAAAACTTCTGCACAGCAAAAGAAACAGTCAACAAAACAAAGTGATAACCCACAGAATGGGAGATGAAATTTGCAAATGACACTATAGACAAAGCACTGATTTCCAAGATCTATAAAGAAGACTTCTCAAACTCAACACCCAAAAAACAAGTAATCAAGTAAAAAAAAATGGGCAGAAGACATGAACAGACACTTCTCCAAAGAAGACATACAAATGGCTAACAGACACATGAAAAAATGTTCATCATCATTAGCCATCAGGGAAATTCAAATCAAAACCACATTGAGATACCACCTTACACCAGTTAGAATGGCAAAAATTGACAAGGCAAGAAGCAACAAATGTTGGAGAGGTTGTGGAGAAAGGGGAACCCTCTTGCACTGTTGGTGGGAATGCAAGTTGGTACAGCCACTTTGGAAAACAGTGTGGAGGTGCCTCAAAAATTTAAAAATAGAGCTACCCTATGATCCAGCAATTGCACTCCTGGGTATTTACACCAAAGACACAGATATAGTAAAAAGAAGGGCCATATGCACTCCAATGTTCATAGCAGCAATGTCCGCAATAGGCAAACTGTGGAAAGAGCCAAGATGCCCTTCAACAGATGAATGGATAAAGAAGATGTGGTCCATATATACAATGGAATATTACTCAGCCATCAGAAAGGATGAATACCCAACTTTTCCATCAACATGGATGGGACTGCAGGAGATTATGCTAAGTGAAATAAGTCAGGCAGAGGAAGTCAATTATCATATGGTTTCACTTATTTATGGAACATAAGGAATAGCATGGAGGACATTAGGAGAAAGAAGGGAAAAATGAAGGGGGCAAATCGGAGGGAGAGATGAACCATGAGAGAGTATGGACTCTGAGAAACAAACTGAGGGTTTGAGAGGGGAGGGGGTTGGGTGGATGTGTTAGCCCAATGATGGGTATTAAGGAGGGCATGTACTGCATGGAGCACTGGGTGTTATATGAAAACAATGAATCAATGATCACTACATTAAAAACTAATGATGTTTTGTATGGTGACTAACATAACATACTAAAAGAAAAGAAAATTAAAAAATAAAAAGAAGATATCCAGATGAGTAACAAACAGATGAAAAATGCTCGACATCACTCATCATCAGGGAAATAGAAATAAAAAATACAATGAACTATCACCTCATACATGTCAGAAAGGCTAAAATTAACAACACATGGAACAACAGGTGTTGGTGAGGATGCAGAGAAAGGGGAATCCTCTTGAAAACAGTATGGAGGCTCCTCAAAAAGTTAAAAATAGAACTACTCTATGATCCATCAATTTCACTACTAGGTTTTTACTCAAAGGATACAGAAATGCTGATTGGAAGGGATATGTGCACCCTGATTTTTATAGCAGCATTATCAAAAATAGCCAAATTAGGGAGAGCCCAAATGTCCATCGACTGACAAATGGATAAAGAAAATGTGGTCTATATATACAATGGAATATTCCCCAGCCATAAAACAGAATGAAATCTTGGGAGTTGTAATGAAGTGGATGGAGCTAGAGAGTACTATGTTAAATGAAATAAATCAGTCAGAGAAAGACAAATACCATATGATCTCATTAATATGTGTAATTTAAGAAACAAAACAAATTCACAAAGGGAAAATAAAAGAGAGACAAATTACAAAACATACACTTAATTATAGAGAATAAGCTGATGATTACCATGGGGTGGGGAATTGGGGGAGGGATGGGTTAAGTAGGTGATGGGGATTAAGGAGTGCATTTGTCATGATGAACACAGGGTAATGTATGGAATTATTGAATCATTATATTGTACAACTGAAACTGAAATATAACAGTGTATGTTAGCTAGAATTATATCAAAACCTTAAAATAAAATAAAATAAAATAAAAGATAAAATAAAACAAAAAACGCAACAGAGATTGCAAATTTACCTCTGTTGGGCATTTCATTCTGACTACAAAAGGTTTTAATTTTAAGGATAGTTGCCAACATATAAAAGTTGAAAGATTTCATATAGTCCAGATTTCTAGCTACTGTTTATAAACTGGAGGATCTGATAACCCTAAGTCTTTATTCTTCATAGTCAACCAGTGTTTGGCTGGCTTTGAGTAACAGCTGCCTCCTCTGGACATTTCCCACCATTTTGGCCTGCTTCATGAATAGTACCTATAACTACACTCTCTCTCTTAAATCTGTTTTCTCAAATTGCACTCAATTGTCATAGCTTCTCCACTCCTCATGATAGAGGTGCTTTCCTATGCACATTTGGCAGTCATGTTAAGAACTAAACACAGGCCTTCAGATGTCATCAGGGTACAACTGAGCTATATGCCATGTCTTCACTTCATGTGAATAATACTCTTCTATTATTTCAACTTCACATCATGTCACATTTTTGTTCTCATTATTGGCCTGCTGGGAGCTTTTGGTCAACTAAATCCTCCAGTTCTTATTTATGTTGATGGTCTTATTTGAAGTTCTCCTATATTCATATATTTTTAAAAAATATAAATGCAGAACTTAAAATACTTCTTTTATTTCATCTTGTTGGTTTAAGGCTCTAATTGCAGCCCATCAGAGAGTATTTATAATTCCTTAACTTGTCATCTGATGTATTCTGAGCCATCTGTTTTCTACACATTTAATATAATAAATGATCACTGTGGGTCTATGTACCAGTTGTCAATTAAATACTACTTGGAACCATTCTCCTGGTTATCACTGATTCATTAATCAAGATTCTTGAAAATAGCTATTTAACTTTTTGTATCATGTTTTTGCAAATTTTTATTTGGCCAGTTCTGGTGAAAGGTCCTATGTAGTACAAATTGTAACTGGATCAGAAACAAGTAAAGTATGAGTTTAAATTACACCATTGAATTCTTTTTTAAAATTTAGTTCAATTAGTCAATAATACCATTGAATTCTTGTGTTAAGGATTCAACAAACAAAAAAAGAATTAAATGTGGTTTCTTCAAGACCACCCTCAGGTTCAATTATCATTAAAAAAACTCACAGAAAAATGTCTGTTCATGTCTTCTGCCCATTTCTTGATTGGATCATTTGTTCTTTGGGTGTTGAGTTTGATAAGTTCTTTATAGATTTTGGATACTAGCCCTTTATCTGATATGTCATTTGCAAATATCTTCTCCCATTCTGTCGGTTGTCTTTTGGTTTTGTTGACTGTTTCCTTTGCTTTGCAAAAGCTTTTTATCTTGATGAAGTCCCAATAGTTCATTTTTGCCCTTGCTTCCCTTGCCTTTGGCGATGTTTCTAGGAAGAAGTTGCTGCGGCTGAGGTCGAAGAGGTTGTTGCCTGTGTTCTCCTTTAGGATTTTGATGGACTCCTGTCTCACATTGAGGTCTTTCAACCATTTGGAGTCTATTTTTCAGCAATTGCACTACTGGGTATTTACCCCAAAGATACAAATGTAGTGATCCGAAGGGGTATGTGCACCCCAATGTTTATAGCAGCAATGTCCACAATAGCCAAACTGTGGAAAGAGCCAAGATGTCCATCGACAGATGAATGGATAAAGATGTTATACACACACACACACACACACACACACACACACACACACACACACAATGGAGTATTATGCAGCCATCAAAAGGAATGAGATCTTGCCATTTGCAATGACGTGGTTGGAACTGGAGGGTGTTATGCTGAGCGAAATAAGTCAATCAGAGAAAGACATGTATCATATAACCTCACTGATATGAGGAATTCTTAATCTCAGGAAACAAACTGAGGGTTGCTGGAGTGGGGGGTGGGGTGGGAGGGATGGGGGTGCTGGGTGATAGACACTGGGGAGGGTATGTGCTATGGTGAGTGCTGTGAATTGTGCAAGACTATTGAATCACAGAACTGTACCTCTGAAACAAATAAGGCAATATATGTTAAGAAAAAAAAGAAGAAGAAGAAGATAGCAGGAGGGGAAGAATGAAGGGGGGGAATCGGAGGGAGAGACGAACCATGAGAGACTATGGACTCTGAAAAACAAACAGGGTTCTAGAGGGGAGGGGGTGGGAGGATGGGTTAGCCTGGTGATGGGTATTAAAGAGGGCGCGTTCTGCATGGAGCACTGGGTGTTATCTACAAACAATGAATCATGGAACACTACATCAAAAACTAATGATGTAATGTATAGTGATTAACATAACAATAAAAAATTAAAAAAAAAGACTCACAGAGTTTGGCAAAGCTGTTATAATCATGATTACAATTTATTATAGCAAAAGGATACAGATTAAAACCAGCAACTGAAAAAGGGACATAGAGCAGAATACAAGAGACCAGGAACAGGCTTCCAGATGTCCCCTCCCAGGGCAGTGTTATTGATAGCATTTAATTCCCCAAGCAATGGTGCGTGAGAACATGCGGAGAGTACTTCCAACCAGGGAAGCTCACCCAACCCTTGATGTCCAGGATCATGTATACATGGCCAACTATCCATGTGGCTGACTTTGGTCTTCAGTCCCTCCAGAGATCAAACTGATACCATGTGGCCCAAGGTCCCCACCATAAATCAGGGTATTGGTGTAAACTATCTGGTATGGCCTCAGGTAAACAAAAATAGTCTTAACTGACAGGATATTCCAAAGACTTTGTGGTTATCTCCCAGGAGTCTAGTATGGACCTGAACTTCCTTTAAAAATAAGGTCTAGATGACCCAGAACTGCTAAATTAACCTTTTACTGCATAGAAGGTAGTCTCTATTTCAACAATTTCACTTTGATCCATTTTATTTAATTAAAAATAAAGTTTTAATTAAATAAAACTCAAAATTCAGAAAGTACAAAATGGTATACAGTGAGAAATATTTCTCTCACCTTTATCCTGGCTACTTCAGTTCCCCTCCCAAAAGCAATATATTCTCAAATTCTTGTGTGTAATTCCAAAGATACTTAGATGTTTATACACATATAAGCAAATATGCATTTTGTGTGCTCTTTTCTCCTCTTTTTAAACAAAAACTTTAGCATACTATACACATTTCATCACTTTTATTTTTTCACTTAATATTATTTCTTGGTAACCCTTCTCTACCAACTTTCTTCCTCGTTATTATACATACATAATGTGTGCACCATACATACTATGGTTATTTAAGCATACCTTAACTAATGGGCATTTGGATCATTTCCAAATCCTATGATGAAACAAATATTGTTTCAATAAATAACTTATACATACATCACACCTGTGCAAGTATATCTTCAGGCCAAATTCCTAGAAATGGAATTGTTGGGTCAGAGAGTACGTGTATTTGGACTTTGAGAAATGTCACCAAATATCCTTCCAGAGTTGTTTTACCAGTTGACATTCCCATCAGATATATAGAAAATTGCTTTCTTCTCTACACTCTATATTTTTTAAAGACTTGGTGATTTTGTTAGTTTAGAGAATAAATTTTAGTGAATTTTTATAAAATCTTTTTTAAAATTTAATTTAATTTTATTATGTTATGTTAGTCACCATACCATACATCATTCGTTTTTGATGTACTGATCCACAATTCATTGTTTTCATATGACACCCAGTGCTCCAGGCAGTACATGCCCTCCTTAATACCCATCACTGGGCTAACCCATCCCCCACCCCTCTCCCCTCTAAAACCCTCAGTTTGTTTCTCGGAGACCATAGTCTCTCAGGGTTCCTCTCCCCCTCCTATGTCCCCTGCTTCATTTTTCCCTTCCTTCTCCTAATGTCCTCCATGTTATTCCTTATGTTCCTCAAATAAGTGAAACCATATGATAATTGACTTCCTCTGCCTGACTTATTTCACTTAGCATAGTCTCCTCCAGTCCCATCTGTGTTGATGTAAAAGTTGGGTATTCATCCTTACTGATGGCTGAGTAATATTCCAATGTATATATGGACCACATCTTCTTTATCCATTCATCTGTTGAAGGGCATCTTGGCTCTTTCCACAGTTTGCCTATTGCAGACATTGCTGCTATGAACATTGGGGTGCATATGGCCCTTCTTTTTACTACATCTGTGTCTTTGGGGTAAATACCCAGGAGTGCAATTGCTGGATCATAGGGTAGCTCCATTTTTAATTTTTTGAGGCACCTCCACACTGTTTTCCAAAGTGGCTGTACCAACTTGCCTTCCCACCAACAGTGTAAGAGGGTTCCCCTTTCTCCACAACCTCTCCAACATTTGTTGCTTCTTGCCTTGTCAATTTTTGCCATTCTAACTGGTGTAAGGTGGTATCTCAATGTAGTTTTGATTTGAATTTCCCTGATGGGTAATGATGATGAACATTTTTTCATGTTCTGTTAGCCATTTGTGTGTCTTCTTTGGAGAAGTGTCTGTTCATGTCTTCTGCCCATTTTTTTTGACTTGATTATTTGTTTTTTGGTTGTTGAGTTTGAGAAGTTCTTTATAGATCTTGGAAATCAGCGCTTTGTCTGTAGTATCATTTGCAAATATCTTCTCCCATTCTGTGGGTTGCCTCTTTGTTTTGTTGACTGTTTCCTTTGCTATGCAGAAGCTTTTTATCTTGGTGAAGTCCCAAAAATTCATTTTTGCTTTTGTTTCACTAGCCTTTGGAGATGTATCTTGAAAGAAGTTACTGTGGCCAATGTCAAAGAGGTTATTGCCTATGTTCTCCTCCAGAATTTTGATGGATTCCTGTCTCACATTGGGGTCTTTCATCCATTTTGAGTTTATCTTTGTGTATGGTGTAAGAGAATGGTCGAGTTTCATTCTTCTGTATATAGCTGCCCAATTTCCCCAGCATCATTTATTGAAGAGACTGTCTTTTTTCCATTGCATATTTTTTCGGGCATTGTCGAAGATTATTTGACGATAGAATTGAGGGTCCATATCTGGGCTCTCTATTCTGTTCCTTTGGTCTATATGTCTGTTTTTGTGCCAGTACCATGCTGTCTTGGTGATCACTGCTTTGTAATATAGCTTGAAATCGGGTAACGTGATGCTCCCAGGTTTGTTTTTCTTTTTCAACATTTCTTTGGTGATTCGGGGTCTTAAAAAATCTTGATGAGTTGAATTATCTCAAATGTCAAAACAGAATTCTGTCTCTTAGCCTGCTCAAGTTCAAGATAAACCACTTTTTACCTCTTTTGACCCTTTCCTCAATTTTGTGCCTTAAGTACAAAAGTAGCATTTGAATTTTATTGAACACTATGTCTTGGCCATAAGTTCTTTTTTTTTAAATATTCTTTTTAAAAAATTTATTTATTTTTAATTTTTTTATTATGTTCAGTTAGCCACTGTATAGTATATCATTAGTTTTTGATGTAGTGTTCAGTGATTCATTAGTTATGTGTAACACCCAGTGCACATCACAACTGGTGCCATCCTTAATACCCATCACCCTGTTACCCCCTCCCCCCCACCTCCTTCCCTTCTGAGACCCTCAGTTCTTTTCCTGGAGTCCATAGTTTCTCATGGTTCATCTCCCTCTCTGATTTCTCACCCTTCAGATTTCCCTCCCTTCCCTTATCTTCCTCCGTGCTATTGCTTATGTTCCACATATGAGTGAAACCATAGGATAATTGTCTTTCTCTGCTTGACTTACTTCACTTAGCATAATCCCCTCCAGTTCCAGCCATGTCAGTGCAAATGGTGATTATTCATCCTTTCTGATGGCTGAATAATATTCCATTGTATATATGTACCACATCTTCTTTATCCATTCATCTGTTGAAGGCCATAAGTTCTGATGTGACACCCATTTATAACCTTTGTGCTCTTTCTCTTTTCCCATTTTCCTTCTTCCTCTTTTTTTTTAAATCATCATTGTGCCTGCTAAATGCTCTGACCTAAGTTCTGTTCTCTCTTTAAAAAGTAGGTAAGTTCTACACATCGTCTCTGCCATTCTTTTACATTTCTGAGCATCCTTGCCTTGGATGGCACTCTACTAAGTGTCAGTTAACATCTAAGTTCATTATGTATTCTTTCTGTTCATACCATACACAAAGAATGCAGCACAACAAGAATCTCAAAGCCTTTCTCACCCAGGGCTTAGGGGAAAATCGTCATGTGATTGTATACCTTTGTAGTTAGCTCCAGGAATTCTGACTTTCCCTAATTAAGTTGCAAAATGTTTGCCATTATACATTCTCTCTATCAAGAAAAGCTGTACTGGTCCAGTGCATTCTAGAATTGAAATGTATCTTTTTAGAATATTATTTATAATCACAAATATTGGTCACATAGGCCGGTGGAGGAAGCTGTAAGAGTAGCTGGCACTGGGAGATAGTTTGAGTGTTTTATGGAAGAAAATCTTGTATAAATCTTGGGCCACTCAGCTCCTAGAACTTCTGGTAAAGATAGTGTGATCTGTCAATGGCACAGAAGACAAGAATCACATGTTTGAAATCTCTAGCATAAATTAGCAACTCAAAGTGGTGAGTGGAAAAATGACACATATTACTCACTTTTTTCCTTTGAGGCACTGTTTCTTCTTCTTTTTTAATTGTGGAAAAATATATGCAACATGAAATTTGTCATTTTAAATATTTTCAGATGTATAATTCAGTCTCATTGATTACATTTACAATGTTGTGCCACTGTTCTATTTCCAAAAATTTGTCATCACCCCAAACAGAACTTTTGTACCCAATAAGCAATAATTCCCTGTTGCCCCCACACCCTTGCCAAGTTCTTAATAACCTTTAATTTACTTTCTGTCCCTATGTATTTGCCTATTCTAGATATTTCAAATAAGAGAACTCATATAATTTTTGTCCTTTTGTGTCTGGCTTATTTCACTTAACATTGTTTTCAAGGTTCATTCCTCTTGTAGCATGTATCAGAATTTCACTCCAGTTAAAGGTCAAATAATATTCCATTGTATTTATAGACCACATTTTATGTATCCATCCTCTGTTGGCAGATATTTTATTTATTTATTTATTTATTTATTTATTTATTTATTTATTTATTT
>NC_058410.1:117478607-117517959 GCF_002201575.2 Neomonachus schauinslandi
ATTTATTTATTTATTTATTTATTTATTTATTTATTTATTTATTTATTATGTTAATCACTGTACATTACATCATTAGTTTTTGATGTAGTGTTCCATGATTCATTGTTTGTGCATAACACCCAGTCCTCCATGCAGTACGTGCCCTCTTTTTTTTTTTTTTTTTTTAAGATTTTATTTATTTATTCATGAGAGACCGAGAGAGAGAGAGAGAGAGAGAGAGAGAGGCAGAGGGAGAAGCAGGCTTCCAGCAGAGCAGGGAGCCCGATGCGGGACTCGATCCCAGGACCCTGAGATCATGACCTGAGCTGAAGGCAGACGCTTAACCATCTGAGCCACCCAGGCGCCCAAGTACGTGCCCTCTTTAATACCCATCACCAGGCTAACCCATCCTCCCACCCCCCTCCCCTCTAGAACCCTCAGTTTGTTTTTCAGAGTCTGTCGTCTCTCATGGTTCGTCTCCCCCTCCGATTTCCCCCCCTTCATTCTTCCCCTCCTGCTATCTTCTTCTTCTTTTTTTTTTCTTAACATATATTGCATTATTTGTTTCAGAGGTACAGATCTGTGATTCAATAGTCTTGCACAATTCACAGCACTCACCATAGCACATACCCTCCCCAGTGTCTATCACCCAGTCACCCCATCCCTCCCACCCCACCCCCCACTCCAGCAACTCTCAGTTTGTTTCCTGAGATTAAGAATTCCTCATATCAGTGAGGTCATATGATACATGTCTTTCTCTGATTGACTTATTTCGCTCAGCATAACACCCTCCAGTTCCATCCACGTTGTTGCAAATGGCAAGATCTCATTCCTTTTGATGGCTGCATAATATTCCATTGTATATATATATATATATATATATATAAATATATAAATATAAATATATATATATATATATATAAATATAAATATAAATATATATATATATATAACACATCTTCTTTATCCATACATCTGTCAATGGACATCTTGGCTCTTTCCACAGTTTGGCTATTGTGGACATTGCTGCTATAAACATTGGGGTGTATGTACCCCTTCAGATCCCTACATTTGTATCTTTGGGGTAAATACCCAGTAGTTGTTGGCAGATATTTGAATGGTTTCCACCCTTTGGTTATTGTAAATAATGCTATAATAAACATAGGCATAAAAACATCTGTTTGAGTTCCTGTTTTGAATTCTTTGGGGGTATATACCTAGAAGTGGAATTCCTGGGTAATATGGTAATATTATGTTCAACCTTTTGAGGAACCATCAAACTGCTTCCAACAATGGCTGAACCATTTTAAATTCCCATCAGCAATGTACAAGGGTTCTAATAACTCCATATCCTTGCCAACATTTATTATTTTTTAGTCTTTTAAATTACAGTCATCCTGGTAAGTGTAAAGTGATTTCTCATTGTGATTTTGATTTACATTTCTCTGATGATTAATAATGTTGAAAATCTTTTCATGTGCTTATCAGACATTTGCATATCTTCTTTGGAGAAAGACCTATTTAAGTCCTTTGCCAATTTTATTCAGTTATTTGTCTTTGTTATTGAGTTGTAGAAGTTCTTTATATATTTTGGATATTAATCCCTTACCAACCATATGATTTGCAAATATTTCTCTCCCATTCAGTAGGTTGTTTTTCATTTTCCTAATAATGTCTTTTGATGTACAAAAATTTTTAATTTTGATGTTCAATTTCTTTATTTTTTTTCTTTTGCTGCTTGTGCTATTGGTGTCTTATCTGAGGATTCATGAACAAATTCAAGGTCATGAAGATTTAGGCCTATGTTTTCTTCTAACAGTTTTATTATATCAGCTCTTATATTTAGGTATTTTTCCATTTTGAGTTAATTTTTATATATGATATAAAGTAGGGGTCCAATTTTATGCTTTTGCAAATGGAAATTCATTTTCCCTGCACCATTTTTTGAAGAGATTATTCCTTCCACTGTGAATGGACTTGGTGTTCATGTCAAAAGTCAGTGGCCATAAATGTATGGGTTTATTTTGGGACCTTCAATTTTATTCCATTTATCTATGAGTCTTTCCCTATGCCAGTACCACTTTGTTTTGATTACCATAGTTTTGCAGTAAGTTTTGAAATCAGGAAGCATGAGTTTCCCAACTTTGTTTTACTTTTTTCAAAATTGTTTTGGCTATTCAGGAACACCTGCAGTTCCTGAATGAATTTGAAGATCAACTTTTCATTTTTGTAGTAAAGGTTGTTGGAATTTTGAAAGTGATTTTGCTGAATCTGTCGATGGTTACAGGTAGTATTAACATCTTAACAATATTAAGTCTTCTATCCATAAATAAGGGGTGTCTTTCCACTTATTTCTGTTTTCTCTAATTTCTTTCAGCAATATTTTATAGTTTTCAGTGAAATGTCTTTCATCTCTTTGATTAAATTTATTCCTAGGCATTTATTCTTTTAGATGCTACTATAAATGGAATTTCTTTCTAAATTTCTTTCTTGGATTGTCCATTACTGGTGTATAGAAAACTAATTTTTTGTGGGTTGATTTTGTAAACTACAACTTTGCTGGACCTGTTTTCTTGTGGGTTCTTTGGGAGTTTCTGTATGTATAATCATGTCCTCTGCAAACAGAGATAGTTTTACTTCTTCCTTTTCAATTTGGATAGATTTAATTTTTCGTCTAGCTGCTTTGGCTAGAAATTCCAGTACAAAGTTGAAGCAGGAGTAAAAATGGGCATCCTTGTTTTATTTCTGATCTTAGGCAAAAAGTTTGCAGACTTTCACAATTAAGTATGATGTTAACTGGAAGTTTTCCATAAATACCCTTTATCATGTTCAGGATGTCCTCTTCTGTTCCTTATTTCTGAGTGTTTTTTTTTTTTTTTTTTTTTTACCATGAAAGGGTGTTGAATTTTGTCAAATGCTTTTTCTATGTCAATCTAACTGATCATATGGATTCTTTTTCCTTATTCCTCCATTAACGTAATCAATTTTTACATTGATCCATTTTCTTATTTTGAACCACCTTTGCAATTCCATTTAATGGGATGGACATTTTAATATGTCATTGGATTTTGTTTGCTAATATTTTTTTGAGGATCTTTCTATCTATATTCATAAGAGATGTTGGTTTGTAATTTTCTTTTCTTGTGATATCTTCTGACTTTGATATCAGTGTAATGCTGGCTCCATAGAATGAATTGGGGAGTATTCTCTCCTTTGTTATTTTTTGGGAAGAATTTATGAAAGATTTGCTGTTAATTCTTTAAATGTTTGGGAGAATTCAACAGTGAAGTCATCTGGTCCTGGACATTTCTTTGTTGGAAGGGTTTTTTATTCTATTTTATTTAAATTCAGTGAATTAACATATAGTGTATCATTAGTTTCAGATGCAGAGTTCAGTGATTCATCAATTGCATATAACACCCAGTTCTCCTTACATCACGTGCTCTCCTTAATGTCCATCACCCACTTAACACATCTCCCCACCCACCTCCCCTCCATCAACCCTCAATTTGTTTCCTATAGTTACGAGTCTCTCTTGGTTTGTCTCCCTCTCTGATTTCATCTTATTTTATTTTTCCCTCCCTTCCCCTATGATCCTGTTTTGTTTCTTAAATTCCACATATTAGTGAAACCATATGGTACTTGTCTTTCTCTGATTGAATTATTTTGCTTAGCATAATACCATCCAGTTTGATCCACGTCGTTGCAAATGATAAGATTTCATCCTCTTAGATGGCTGAGTAATATTCCATTGTGTGTATATTTCACATCTTCTTTTTTTAAAAAAATTTTTATTGTAATGTTAATCACTATACATTACATCATTAGTTTTTGATGTAGTGTTCCATGATTCATTGTTTGTGCATAACACCCAGTGCTCCATGCATAACGTGCCCTCTTTAATACCCATCACCAGGCTAACCCATCCTCCCACCCCCCTCCCCTCTAGAACCCTCAGTTTGTTTTTCAGAGTCCATCATCTCTCATGGTTCATCTCCCCCTCTGATTTCCCCCCCTTCATTCTTCCCCTCCTGCTATCTTCTTCTTCTTTTTTTTCTTAACATATAATGTATTATTTGTTTCAGAGGTACAGATCTGTGATTCAATAGTCTTGCACAATTCACAGCACTCACCATAGCACATACCCTCCCCAGTGTCTATCACCCAGCACCCCCATCCCTCCCACCCCACCCCCAACTGCAGAAGCCCTCAGTTTGCTTCCTGAGATTAAGAATTCCTCATATCAGTGAGGTCATATGATACATGTCTTTCTCTGATTGACTTATTTCGCTCAGCATAACACCCTCCAGTTCCAACCACGTCTTTGCAAATGGCAAGATCTCATTCCTTTTGATGGCTGCATAATATTCCATTTATATACCACATCTTCTTTATCTATTCCTCTGTCGATGGACATCTTGGCTCTTTCCACAGTTTGGCTATTGTGGACATTGCTGTTATAAACATTGGGGTGCAGGGACCCCTTCAGATCACAATGTTTGTATCCTTTGGGTAAATATCTAGTAGAGCAATTGCTAGGTTGTAGGGTAGCCCTATCTTTAACTTTTTGAGAAACCTCCATACTGTTTTCCAGGGTGGCTGCACCAGCTTACATTCCCACCAACAGTGTAAAAGGTTTCCCCTCTCTCCACATCCTCACCAATATTTGTTTTTCCCTGACTTGTTAATTTTAGCCATTCTGACTAGTGTGAGGTAGTATCTTATTGTGGTTTTGATTTGTATTTCCCTGATGCCAAGTGATGTGAAGCAGTTTTTCATGTGTCTGTTGGCCATTTGTATGTCTTCTTTGGAGAAGTGTCTGTTCATGTCTTCTGCTCATTTCTTGACTGGGTTATTCATTTTTTGGGAGTTGAGTTTGAGAAGTATTTACAGATCTTGGATGCTAGCCCTTTATCTGATATGTCATTTGCAAATATTTTCTCCCATTCTGTAGGTTGTCTTTTGTTTCTTTTGGCCATTTCCTTTGCTGTGCAAAAGCTTTTTATCTTGATGAAGTCCCAATAGTTCATTTCTGCTTTTGTTTCTCTCGCCTTTGAAGATGTGTCTAACAAGAGGTTGTTGTGGTTGAGGTCAAAGGGGTTGCTGCCTGTGTTCTCCTCTAGGATTTTGGTGGTTTCCTGTCTCACATTTAGGTCTTTCATGGATTTTGAATTTATTTTTGTGTATGGTGTAAGAAAATAGTCCAGTTTCATTCCTCTGCATGCTGCTGTCCAGTTTTCCCAGCACCATTTATTAAAGAGACTGTCTTTTTTCCATTGTATATTCTTTCCTGCTTTGTCAAAGATGAGTTGACCATAGAGTTGAGGGTCCATTTTTGGGTTCTCTATTCTGTTCCACTGAATCTATGTGTGTTTTTGTGCCAGTACCATACTGTCTTGATGATGACAGCTTTGTAATAGAGCTTCAAGTCCGGAATTGTGATGGCCCCAGCTTTGTTTTTCTTTTTTGACATTCTTCTGGCTATTTGGGGTCTTTTCTGGTTCCATGCAAATTTTAGGATTGTTTGTTCTAGTTTGCTGAAAAATGTTGATGGTATTTTGATAAGGATTGCATTGACTATGTAAATTGCTCTGGGTAGCATAAACATTTTAACAATATTTGTCCAATCCATGAGCATGGAATGTTTTTCCATTTCTTTATGTCTTCCTCAATTTCTTTCATAAGTGTTCTATAGTTTTCTGAGTACAGATCCTTTATGTCTTTGGTTAGATTTATTCCTATGTATTTTATGCTTTTGGGTGCAATTTTAAATGGGTTCAATTCCTTGATTTCTCTTTCTCCTGCCTCATTGTTAGTGCATAGAAATGCAACTGATTTCTGTGCATTGATATTATATCCTGCCTTGTTGCTGAATTACTGTATGAGATCTAGAAATTTGGGGGCAGATAGATCATCTAAGCAGAAGATCACAAGGAAACAAGGGCTCTGAATGACACACTGGACCAGACGGACTTCACAGATTTATTCAGAGCATTTCATCCTAAAGCAACAGAATGCACATTCTTCTCAAGTGCACATGGAACATTCCCCAGAATAGATCACATATTGGGCCATGAATCAGGCTTCAAACAGTATCAAATGATTGGGATTATTCTCTGCATATTTTCAGACCACAATGCTTTAAAAATTGAACTCAATTCCAAAAGAAAATTTGGAAGGAACACAAATACATGGAGGTTAAAGAGCATCCTACTAAAGAATGAATGGGTCAACCAGGAAATTTAAGGGGAATTTAAAAAAAGTCATGGAAACAAATGAAAATGAAAACACAACAGTTCAGAACCTTTGGAATTCAGTAAAGGTGGTCCTAAGAGGGAAGAATATAGCAATACAGGCCTTTCTCAAAAAAAACAGGAAAATTCTCAAATACACAAGCTAACCTTGTACCTAAAGGAGCTGGAAAAGAACAGAAAATAAAGCCTAAACCCAGCAGGAGAAGAGAAATAATAAAGATTAGAGCAGAATTCAATGAAATAGAAACCAAAAGAACAGTAGAACAGATCAATGAAACTAGGAGCTGGTTCTTGGAAAGAATTAATAAGATAAATAAATTCCTGGCCAGACTTATCAAAAAGAAAAAAGAAAGAACCCAAATAAATAAAATCACGATTGAAAGAGAAGAAATCACAGCCAACACCAAAGAAATAGAAACAATTATAAGAACATATTAGGCAATCTGGAAGAAATGGATGCATTGCTGGAAACATATAAACTACCAAAACTGAAACAGGAAGAAAGAGAAAACCTGAACAGACCCATAACCAGCAAGGCAATTAAAAATCTCCTAACAAACAAGAGTCCAGGGGATAGATTCCCAGGGGAATTCTGCCAAACATTTAAAGAAGAATTAATACTATTCTTCTGGAAGGGTTTTGTTACTGATTCAATCTTTTTACTTGTTTTAGATTGGTTTAGATTTTAGATTTCTTCTTTTTTTCAGTTTAACTAATTTGTGTTTTTCTAAGAATTTGTCCATTTCATTAGGTTATCTAATTTGATGGTTATAATTGTTTATAGTATTATCTTATAATCTTTTTATTTCTGTGAAATCAGTACTATTATTTGTGGCTTCTTTTTTCTTTGCCAGTATAGCTAAAGTTTTGCCAATTTCATTAATCTTTTTAAAAAACTAACTTTTGTTTTTATTGATTTTATATTTTTCTTTCTTGATTTCACTCATGTCTACTCTAACCTTTATTATTTTCTTCCTTATTTAATTTTGCCTAAGTTTAGTTTTTTCTCCTTTTTATAGCTCCTTCAGGTGTAAAGGTAGGTTATTAAATTTGAACTCTTCTTTTTTTAATGTAGCTATTTACAGTTATATATTTCCCTTTGAACGCTGCTCTTGTTGCATCCCATGAGTTTTGGTACATTGTCTTTTCATTTTTATTTATCTCTAAATATTTTCTAATTTCCTTTGTGATTCTTCTTTGACCATTATTTGTTTAGGAGCATTTTGTTTAAGTTCCACATATTTTATTTTTCTAGTTTTCCTTTTGGTGTTTTGTTTGTTTTTCTAGTTTATTCCATTGAGATTGGAGATGATACTTTGTATTATTTCAATTTTTTAAAATGTATTAAGACTTATTTTGTGCCCTAATATATAATTCATCCTGGGGAATGTTCTATGTGCACTTGAAAAGAATGCATATTCTGATGTTGGGTGCAGTGTTCTATATATGTGTATTAGACCTTTGGTTTATAAAGTTGTTTGGATTATATATTCTTATTTATTCTTTTTCTCTATGTTCTATCCATTATTGAAAATGGCATGTTGAAGTATTCAACTACTATTATGGAACTACTTCTCCCTTCAAATCTGTCAGACTGCTTCACATATTTGGGCCCTCCTGTTTTGTGCACATATTTTTATAATTGTTAGATCTTTTTCATGAATTGACTCCAATGCTCTTGCCAGCCCAGTGTTATCAAACTGTCACCTCTACCAATGCATTTGGTTCATTTGAATTTTTCTCATTATAAATGCAACTGAGCATCCTTTTTACATGATAAAAAGTCATTTTTTTCTTTTCTATAAACTGTTTGCTCATATTGTTAGCTCCTTTTTTTCTCCTGTTTTTTGTATAATAGTCAGGGATTCTTGACTCAAAGGTTGTTTTGAAAACTCTTTTGTCACTTAATTTTTTTAGTACTTTCTGTTTTCATATTTAAAAAAAAACTTGTTATTAAATAACTTCTATCAGGTATACTGGTGCAAAGTGTGAGCTAAGGATCCATACTTACTTATTTTTCTAGAGGCTTTTCAGATATTCCAAACTATGTATCGACAAGTCTATCTATTCAACTAGTTCTGATGTGACCCAACTTTAATAATTTGATGTTATCTCTGATCAGAATTCCGTCCACCACAGTACTACCTAATAAAAGCCCACCTGAGAATGTAGTTCTTTCCCATATTTTAGTACCAAACTTGTCCAGAGAAGAGAAGACATCTAGGGATCTCTATGGTAGATTACTGCCACCAAGTTGATATTCCTCTTTGTTCCAGTCTGACCTATTCCAGTTTAATAAATGGGCATTCAGTAATCAAGACTCTATCTGTATCCCATTTCAGGATTTCTTTATTTTATACAGATTTAAGTGGGCTACTGCCTTGAAAACCTGTTTTGTACTCTTACTCTTTTCATGACTCGGTAATGGAGCCCCATTATAATCTGCTGTGAGAATACCCCAACACCAACCATTTATCTGCTTAGTGGTATCTCTGAATGTTGCTTTCTCAGACTTCTTATTGTGAAGCTCCACAGGAAAAAACATTTGTAAATCATATATCTGATAAAAGACTTGTATCTGGAATTATTAAGAATTCTCAAAGCCCAATAATAAGACAACAAAAACCCCACTGAATGATCAATTTGTATAGACATTTCAACAAAGAGAATTATACAAATGGCAAATAAGTGAAGGAAAAGATATTCAACATTTTATGTCATTAGGGAAGGAAAAACCACTTTACACCTATGAGAATATCTAAAATTATAGAGACTGACCAAGCTAAGTGTTGTTGAGGATTTGGAACAACTGGAACTCTCATACACTTCTGGATATAAGTTAACATACTCAAACATACAACTTGTATGTAAACACTTATGACAGTTTTATGTGTACTAACCATAAAATAAAAACAACCTAAATATCCATCAACAGGTGAATGGAAAAACAAATTGTGGTATATCCATACAATTGAATACTACTCAACAATATAAAAGGAATAAATTATTGATAAATAAACACTGTGGATGAATCTCAAAATAGCTATGCAAAGTGAAAAGTGCAAGAAGACAGACAAAAAAGTGTAGAAACTACATGTCTTCATTTATATAAAATTCTAGAAAATACAAACTAATCTTAATAACAGAAAGCAGGTTGCCTGGGGATGGAAGATGGGCAGAGAAAGGCAGGACAGAGGAATTACAAAAAGGAGTGAAAAAACTTTTGGGAATGATGGGTAAATTTATTCACTAATTATTAATTATTCTCCTAATTGTGGGATGGCTGCTTAAGCAATACATACATATGTCAAAACAACAAATTGTACACTTCAAACATGTGCAGTTTATTGCATGGCGATTACACCTATTCAATTAAGTTGTAAAAATAGGTATATATGTTGAAAATTGGTATTTGAGTCTGTATGTAATTGGGGGGGCACTAGAAGGTTTTAAGAGAAAGATGATACCCATGGTGCTACATGTAAAATTAGCATTGAATTCATGAAACTGATTTTTCTGGAAAAAATTTTCAAAGTATTACCCCCTAAAATGAACTATATCATATTAGGTTACAGTTAGAGACATCAGAATGAATTCCTTTTTAGCTTAATATAAGTACCAATTAATAGATAAAGAAATAATTGTAGATAAGTGAGTATATGTGGGTTACTATGTACATATATATATCCTAGCTCTGTCTATTAAGAGGGCCTAGAAGCAATGGGACCCACCCTGGTAGCAATGAGCATACCTAGCACACAGATGTTGATTTTTAATAATACCATTCTCCAATAAAAGGAATGAGGGCTCTTGGAGGGCTGATTCTTGGATTGTGACAGAAAATACAAGGTAGATCTGGAGCATCTAGTGGTGCCAGCAAGAAAGGAAGTATACAAGAAACAAAATGATTAGAACATGTTGAAGGGACATAAGAGCAAAACTGAAAGGGCTTGCAATGGCCAAATTTGGAGGAATTGGAGCAACAAAAATAATGACATAGTATTGGACTGTAACCCAAAGTGTAAAATAAAAATCCAGGAGTCCATACTGATAGAAATAATGAATGAATAATTGAATGAACTAATGAATGAATGAATAAATATTGACAAATCTTACATATAGAAGAATCCCAAATAATTTATGTATAACCTTTGCCCTCTAGGAGATGTAGCTTAGTCCTTCCTCCCTGCCCCAACCTCCTTCTTTGTAAAGGCTTTGCTTGATTATTTTGTTTGATGACTTGCTTCCAAAGAGTATAGACATGAGAGGGGTAACGTTACATGTGGAGACACCTGGAAAACACTACTTCAGTTAGTTAATCCAGGCTATTATCATTGATGTCATGTTAATAGCATGTACCCTTAATATGATATAATGAGAATGGCACTTCAACTCTGTGGTCTTCCTCCAAAAAACCCATAACCACAGTCTAACCATTAGGAAACATTAAGGAACATTTCTACAAAATACCTGACCAACACTGCTCAAAACTGTCAAGGTTATCAAAAACAAAGTAAGACTGAAAAACTGTCATAGATCAGAGTCAGATGACTAAATGTAATGGTGATATCCTTGATGGGATTCTGGAACAAAAAAAAAGACATTGGAAAAATTAGTGAAATCCAGATAAAGTTTGGAATTCAGTCTATAGTAATGTACCAGTGTTGGTTTCCTAGTTTTGACAGCTGTACTATGGTTATGTATAATGTTAACTGTGGGGACTAGATAGGGCAATTCTCTGCTCTATCTTTGCAACATTTGTATAAATCTAAACCTATTCTAAAATAAAATGTTTATTTAAAATGTGTTATCCACCTCATTCTGGTCTTTAGGCAGACTAGTATGACCCCGCCCCCCAAAAAAGTTAACAACCATATGACCAAGATCAACCTTTATTCACCTCAAAGTAATTTCTCATGAAAAAAGAAGAGAAAGTCCTCCTCCCAATATAATACTTGGCTCTTGGTGTTACCAGCCTAAATTTTCAAAGTTTTACAGCTTAAATATGAGGTCTTACTGTTCTAAACCTGATAAAATTCCATAAAGGGAACTATTAGGGGTCTAGCAGGGGTTTAGTGAATTTGTCGGAGGCCCCCAGAGATATAAATTATATTGATGGCTTCTTTCAGTTGAAGAGAAAGCTTTAGAAGAAAGGTACAAGAAGGCTTTATTCAGGGACAGAGGATGAGTTAATGAGCCCCACTATCAGAAATAAAACCTGAGAGCACAAGTCTTTGAAGTTCCCAGTTGTAACTTTGTAAGTATTCTGGATATATCACGAGCAGCTTGGTTAGATCCTTTACTTTGCTTTCAAGCACTCTAAATATCCCATTATTGCAGTTGTGATTATCTAGTTAATATTTATCTCCCCAACCAGACTATGATCTTCATGAGGCCAGGCTCCTGCCTGTATGCTCCCCAACTCACCTCAACTCTGGCCTAGTGCCTCACACTCAATAAATATTTTGTATTAGTTTCTTCCCTAACATTACCACAAATTTAGTGACTTAAAACAACACAAATTTATTAGTTTATAACTCCGTAGGTCAGAAGTCTGACATGGGTTTCACTGGGTTAAAATCAAGATTCCAACAGGCTACATTCCTTTCTGAAGGTTGTAGGGGAAAATCTGTTTCCTTTTCATTTGGTCTGTTGACAGAATTTCGTTCTTTGTGGTTGTTGGACCTAGGCTTGTGTTTTATTGCTGGCAGTAAGCTGAGGGCCAGCTTACTGGCTCCAGCTTCAAGGGGCCTCTGGAATGTGCTCATGGTCCCATTCCTCCATCTTTAAGGAACTGACAGGTTGAGTCTTTTCTCACGTTGTATCTTTCCAGTCTACTCTTCTTTTGTCATTCTCCACTTTTAAGGATTGGGCCAAGATAATCACCCCATCTTAACGTCCTTAATCTTAATCACATCTGCAAAACCCTTTTTGCCATGTAAGGTAACATATTCACAGATACCAGGGATGGTGGGGGGAGACATTATTCTGCTTACTACGCATTTGTTATATAAATGTTGGATGAAAGAGTCAAAACTATAGGGTGGGAAATTCTTTTTCAATTCAGTATACACTATGGGAACTTTGTAAGTTTTGTAACTTCTTTACTTTCTAAAAATGTGTTGTTACAGTCAGGAAACAACAAATGTTGGTGAGGATGCAGAGAAAGTGGAACCCTCTTACACTGTTAGTGGGAATGCAAGCTGGTACAGCCACTTTGTAATGGGTATGGAGATTCCTCAAGAAGTTAAAAATAGAGCTACCGTGGGGCGCCTGGGTGGCTCAGTCCTTAAGCGTCTACTTTCGGCTCAGGTCATGATCCCAGGGTCCGGGGATCGAGCCCTGCGTCGGACTCCCTGCTCAGCGGGAAGCCTGCTTCTCCCTCTCCCACTCCCCCTGCTTGTGTTCCCTCTCTCGCTGTGTCTCTCTCTGTCAAATAAATAAATAAAATCTTAAAAAAAAATAGAGCTACCCTATAACCTAGCAATTGCACTATTAGATATTTACCCCAAAGATACAAATGTAATGATCCAAAGGGGCACATGCACCCCAATATTTATAGCAGCAATGTCCACAATAGCCAAATTATGGAAAGAGCCAAGATGTCCATCAACAGATGAATGGATAAAGAAGATCTGGTATATATATACAATGGAAATTTACTCAGCCATCAGAAAGCATGAATACTTACCATTTACATCGACGTGAATGGAACTGTAGGGTATTATGCTGAAAGAAATAAGTCAATCAGAGAAAGACAATTATATGGTTTGACTCATATGTGGAATATAAGAAACAGCACAGAGGATCTTAGGGGAAGGGAGGGAAAATGGAATGGGAAGTAGTTAGAGAGGGAGACAAACCATGAGAGACTCTTAACTATCGGAAACAAACTGAGGGTTGCTGGAGGGGAGATAGGTGGAGGGATGGGGTCATTGGGTGATGGGCATTAAGGAGGGCACGTGATATGAGCACTGGGTTTTATATGCAACTGATGAATTATTGAACTCTACATTTGAAACTAATGATGTACTATATGTTGGCTGATTGAATTTAAATAAAAAAACAAAAATAAAAATTTGTTGTTACATCATTTCAGTTTCCCTGTACTGATTAGTTTTGTTGTAATTGGCATTGACACCCTTAAAAACAAAAGAAGAAAGTGTTCCACTTTAGAAAATCAAATTATAAAAGCACTTACTAAGCATTAAGATGACCCAGAGACTTGGCTAAGTGCTTGAGATGCATCAGTTTATTTAATTCTCACAAACTCTAGAAAATGAATACAAGTGTAATGTCTTCATTTTGCAGTTGAGCAAGCAACTCATTTTGTAGTTAAGCCAAGTTTTAAAGATTTATTAAATCTCCCAAGTTTGTACAGCTAGTCACTAGTGGAGGAGCTAGTATTCAGAACCAGTTCTGACAAAGTCCATCGCAGAAGTATCTACTCAAAGAGCAACTCTGCCAGGCATTAGCCATTATCTGAGTTTGGGAGCTAATAATCCTAAGAGATGGAATAGGTGGTGTCTAATTACCTATCGAGAAAAAAAAGAAAGAAAAAGTCCTTGGTGGCCTTAGCAAAGAAAAAATTAAAAGTGAGGGAATCTGAGTGGCTCAGTTGGTTAAGCATCCGACTCTTGATTTTGGCTCAGGACATGATCTTAGGGTTGTGGGATCAAACCCCACACTGGGCTCCATGCTCAGCAGGGAGTCTGCTTGAGATTCTCTCTCTCCCTCTCCCTCTACCCCTCCCTCCTGCTCTCTCTCTCTACCCCCCCAAATAAATAAATAAATCTTTTTAAAAAATTAAGAACAAGTGGGGCAAAGCTACAACTGAGGGTGGATTAGAAGAGTTGATCTGAGCCTGAGAAGGGATCCAGAAACGGACTTCATCCTCTCTATTTAAATTTTATGTAGATATATAAAATTTATTTTTACAATCTTTAAGTATTCTCAGCATTTTTACCAACACCATTATTGAGTTATAATTCACAAACATGCTGACCCTTTCTTTTTATTTTTTTTGAATCTGCAAAATGAAGCTTTTATTGTGTTGATGATATTTTTAGATCTGAAAAACATTGTGCATTTAAGCAATAAGCTTTTTTATACATCTTCTTCAGCCATATGTATTTTTTAAGTTTTATTTATTTATTTTTGTTTCTTTTTTTTTATGTTGTGTTAGTCACCATACAGTACATCATTAGTTCTTTTTTTCTGTTTTTTTAAAAAATTTTTTTATTGTTATGTTTATCACCATACATTACATCATTAGTTTTAGATGTAGTGTTTCATGATTCATTGTGTATTACACACAGTGCTCCATGCAATATGTGCCCTCCTTAATACCCATCACCGGGCTAACCCATTCCCCAACCCTTCCCCTCTAAAACCCTCAATTTGTTTCTCAGAGACCATAATCTCTCAGGGTTTGTCTCCCCTCTGATTTCCACCCCCTTCATTTTTCCCTTCCTTCTCCTAATGTCCTCCATGCTATTCCTTATGTTCCACAAATAAGTGAAACCATATGATAATTGACTTTCTCTGCTTGACTTATTTCACTTAGCATAATCTCCTCCAGTCCCATCCATGTTGATGTAAAAGTTGGATATTCATCCTTTCTGATGGCTGAGTAATATTCCATTATATATATGGACCACATCTTCTTTATCCATTCATCTGTTGAAGGGCATCTTGGCTCTCTCTCTTCACAGATGACATGATACTTTATGTGGAAAACCCAAAAGACTCCACCCCCAAATTACTAGAACTCATACAGCAATTCAGTAATGTGTCAGGATACAAAATCAATGCACAGAAATCAGCTGCTTTCTTATACACTAAAAATGTAACTGTAGAAAGAGAAATTAGAGAATCGATTCCACTTACAATAGCACCAAAAACCATAAGATACCTTGGAATAAACCTAACCAAAGAGGTAAAGGATCTATACTCTAGGAACTACACAACACTCATGTAAGAAATCGAAGACACAAAAAGATTAAAAAAGATTCCATGCTCACGGATTGGAAGAATAAACATTGTTAAATAACTATGCTGCCCAGAGCAATCTATACCTTCAACGCCATCCCAATCAAAATACCAATGGCATTTTTCAAAGTGCTGGAACAAACAATCCTAAAATGTGTATGGAATCAGAAAAGACCCTGAATTGCCAAGAAAATGCTGGGGGGAAAAAAAAACAAACAAAACCACAAAGCTGGGGGCATCACGTTGCCTGATTTCAAGCTATATTACAAAGCTGTGCTCACAAAGACAGCATGGTACTGGCACAAAAATAGACACACAGACCAATGGAACAGAACAGAGAGCCCAGATATGGACCCTCAACTCTAGGCTGACCCTTTTTAAAGTGTACAACTCAATGGTTTTTAGTATATTCACAGAATTGTACAATAGTAACAATCTAATTGCAGAATATTTTCATTACCTAAAAAGAAAAAGTACTCATCAACAGCCACTCTCCATTCCCATCTTCTGATCCCCAGGCTAAGGCAAACACTAATTTACTTCTGGTTTGTATAGATTTGCCTATTCTGGATATTTCACATGATTGGATCATACAATATTTATCTTTCTGTATCTGGCTTATTTCAGTTAGCATAAGATCTTCAAGTTTCATTAGGTGATAGCATGTAGCAGAATTTTATTTCATTTTAAGGCTAAATAATATTGCATTGCATGATATACCACAGTTTGTTTACCCATTCATCCTTTGATGAGCATTTGGATTGTTTCCACCATTTGGTTATTGTGAATAATGCTGCTATGAATGGAAGTGTACAAATATCTGTTCAGATCCCTGATTCAATCATTTGCTGTACATATTCAGAAGTGGAATTGCTGGATCATATGGTAATTCTGTGTTTAATATTTTGAGGAACCATGTCATTGTTTTCCAAAGTGTCTGCACCATTTTTATATTCCCACCAGCAATGCATAGAGTTCCAATTTCTCCCCATCCTCACCAAAACTTATTTTCCGTTTTTGTTGTTGTTGTTTTTACTGTTGTTTTTTAAAATTTTTTATTCTTATGTTAATCCCCATACATTACATCATCAGTTTTAGATGTAGTGTTCCATGATTCATTGTTTGTGCATAACACCCAGTGCTCCATGCAGACTGTGCCCTCCTCAATACCCATCACCAGGCTAACCCATCCTCCCACCCCCCTCCCCTCTAGAACCCTCAGTTTGTTTTTCAGAGTCCATCATCTTTCATGGTTCGTCTACCCCTCCGATTTCCCCCCCTTCATTCTTCCCCTCCTGCTATCTTCTTCTTCTTTTTTTTTCTTAACATATATTGCATTATTTGTTTCAGAGGTACAGATCTGAGATTCAACAATCTTGCACAATTCACAGCACTTACCAGAGCACATACCCTCCCCAGTGTCTATCACCCAGTCACCCCATCCCTCCCACCCCACCCCCCACTCCAGCAACCCTCAGTTTGTTTCCTGAGATTAAGAATTCCTCATATCAGTGAGGTCATATGATACATGTCTTTCTCTGACTTATTTCGCTCAACATAATACCCTCCAGTTCCATCCACGTTGTTGCAAATGGCAAGATCTCATTCCTTTTGATGGCTGCATAATATTCCATTGTATATATATACCACATCTTCTTTATCCATTCATCTGTCGATGGACATCTTGGCTCTTTCCACAGTTTGGCTATTGTGGACATTGCTGCTATAAACATCAGGGTGCACGTACCCTTTCGGATCCCTACTTTTGTATCTTTGGGGTAAATACCCAGTAGTGCAATTGCTGGATCATATGGTAGCTCTATTTTCAACTTTTTGAGGAACCTCCATACTGTTTTCCAGAGTGGCTGCACCAGCCTGCATTCCCACTAACAGTGTAGGAGGGTTCCCCTTTCTCCACATCCCCGCCAACATCTGTCGTTTCCTGACTTGTTAAATTTAGCCATTCTGACTGGTGTGAGGTGGTATCTCATTGAGGTTTTGATTTGGATTTCCCTGATGCCAAGTGATGTTGAGCACTTTTTCATGTGTCTGTTGGCCATTTGGATGTCTTCTTTGGAAAAATGTCTGTTCATGTCTCCTGCCCATTTCTTGATTGGATTCTTTGTTCTTTGGGTGTTGAGTTTGATGAGCTCTTTATAGATTTTGGATACTAGCCCTTTATCTGATACGTCATTTGCAAATATCTTCTCCCATTTTGTCGGTTGTCTTTTGGTTTTGTTGACTGTTTCCTTTGCTTTGCAAAAGCTTTTTATCTTGATGAAGTCCCAATAGTTCATTCTTGCCCTTGCTTCCCTTGCCTTTGGCGATGTTTCTAGGAAGAAGTTGCTGCGGCTGAGGTCGAAGAGGTTGCTGCCTGTGTTCTCCTTTAGGATTTTGATGGACTCCTGTCTCACATTGAGGTCTTTCAACCATGTGGAGTCTATTTTTGTGTGTGGTGTAAGGAAATGGTCCAGTTTCATTCTTCTGCATGTGGCTATCCAATTTTCCCAACACCATTTGTTGAAGAGACTGTCTTTGTTCCATTGGACATTCTTTCCTGCTTTATCAAAGATGAGTTGACCATAGAGTTGAGGGTCCATTTCTGGGCTCTCTATTCTGTTCCATTGATCTATGTGCCTGTTTTTGTGCCAGTACCATACTGTCTTGATGATGACAGCTTTGTAATAGAGCTGGAAGTCCGGAATTGTGATGCCGCCAGCTTTGCTTTTCTTTTTCAACATTCCTCTGGCTATGCGGGGTCTTTTCTGGTTCCATACAAATTTTAGGATTATTTGTTCCATTTCTTTGAAAAAAGTGGATGGTATTTTGATGGGGATTGCATTGAATGTGTAGATTGCTCTAGGTAGCATTGACATCTTCACAATATTTGTTCTTCCAATCCATGAGCATGGAACGTTTTTCCATTTCTTTGTCTTCCTCAATTTCTTTCATGAGTATTTTATAGTTTTCTGAGTATAGATCCTTTGCCTCTGTGGTTAGATTTATGCCTAGGTATCTTATGGTTTTGGGTGCAGTTGTAAATGCGATCGACTCCTTAATTTCTCTTTCTTCTGTCTTGTTGTCGGTGTATAGGAATGCCACTGATTTCTGTGCATTGATTTTATATCCTGCCACTTTACTGAATTCCTGTATGAGTTCTAGCAGTTTTGGGGTGGAGTCTTTTGGGTTTTCCACATAAAGTATCATATCGTCTGCAAAGAGTGAGAGTTTGACTTCTTCTTTGCCGATTTGGATGCCTTTGATTTCTTTTTGTTGTCTGATTGCTGTGGCTAGGACTTCCAATACTATGTTGAATAGCAGTGGTGATAGTGGACATCCCTGCCGTGTTCCTGACCTTAGGGGGAAAGCTCTCAGTTTTTCCCCATTGAGAATGATATTCGCTGTAGGTTTTTCATAGATGGCTTTTATGATATTGAGGTATGTACCCTCTATGCCTATACTCTGAAGAGTTTTGATCAAGAAAGGATGCTGTACTTTGTCAAAAGCTTTTTCTGCATCTATTGAGAGGATCATATGATTCTTGTTCTTTCTTTTGTTAATGTATTGTATCACATTGATTGATTTGCGGATGTTGAACCAACCTTGCAGCCCAGGGATAAATCCCACTTGGTCATGGTGAATAATCCTTTTAATGTACTGTTGGATCCTATTGGCTAGTATTTTGGTGAGAATTTTTGCATCCATGTTCATCAGGGATATTGGTCTGTAATTGGTCTGTAATTGGTCAGGTCTTAACCGGTACCAAAAGTCAGGTCTTAACCGGTACCCAATCTTTTGGTACCGGTTAAGACCTTTTTGATGGGGTCTTTGTCTGGTTTTCGGATCAAGGTAATGCTGGCCTCATAAAATGAGTTAGGAAATTTTCCTTCTGTTTCGATTTTTTGGAACAGTTTCAGAAGAATAGGTATTAAGTCTTCTTGAAATGTTTGGTAGAATTCCCCTGGGAAGCCATCTGGCCCTGGGCTTTTGTTTTTTGGGAGATTTTTGATGACTGCTTCAATTTCCTTGGTGGTTATAGGTCTGTTATAGGCAGGTTTTCTCTTTCTTCCTGGTTCAGTTTTGGTAGTTGATACATCTCTAGGAATGCATCCATTTCTTCCAGATTATGTAATTTGCTGGCATAGAGTTGCTCATAATATGTTCTTAGAATTGTTTGTATTTGTTTGGTGTTGGTTGTGATCTCTCCTCTTTCCTTCATGATTTTGTTGATTTGGGTCATTTCTCTTTTCTTTTTGATAAGTCTGGCCAGGGGTTTATCAATCCTGTTAATTCTTTCAAAGAACCAGCTCCTAGTTTCATTGATCTGTTCTACTGTTCTTTTAGTTTCTATTTCATTGATTTCTGCTCTGATCTTTATTATTCCTCTTCTCCTGCTGGGTTTAGGCTTTATTTGCTGTTCTTTCTCCAGCTCCTTTAGGTGTAGGGTTAGGTTGTGTACTTGAGACCTTTCTTGTTTCTTGAGAGAGGCTTGTATTGCTAAATACTTTCCTCTTAGGACTGCCTTGGCTGCATCCCAAAGATTTTGAATAGTTGTGTTTTCATTTTCATTGTTTTCCATGTGTTTTTTTAATTCTTCTTTAATTTCCTGGCTGACCCATTCATTCTTCAGTAGGATGCTCTTTAGCCTCCATATATTTGAGTTCTTTCCGACTTTCCTCTTGTGATTGAGTTCTAGTTTCAAAGCACTGTGGTCTAAAAATAGGCAGGTCATGATCCCAATCTTTTGGTACCGGTTAAGACCTGATTTATGACCTAGGATGTGATCTATCCTGGAGAATGTTTCATGGGCACTAGAGAAGAATGTGTATTCCATTGCTTTGGGATGGAATGTTCTGAATATGTCTGTGAAGTCCATTTGGTCCAGTGTGTCATTTAAAGTCTTTATTTCCTTGTTGATCTTTTGCTTAGATGATCTGTCCATTTCAGTGAGGGGGTGTTAAAGTCCCCCACTATTACTGTATTGTTGTCGATGTGTTTCTTTGCTTTTGTTATTAATTGCCTTATATAATTGGCTGCTCCCATGTTAGGGGCATAGATATTTACAACTGTTAGATCTTCTTGTTGGATAGACCCTTTAAGTAGGATATAGTGTCCTTCCTCATCTCTTATTACAGTCTTTGGTTTAAGATCTAATTTGTCTGATATAAGGATTGCCACCCCAGGTTTCTTTTGGTGTCCATTAGCATGGTAAATGGTTTTCTACCCTCTCACTTTCAATCTGGGGGTGTCTTTGGGTCTAAAATGAGTCTCTTGCAGACAGCATATCGATGGGTCTTGTTTTTTAATGCAGTCTGATAGCCTGTGTCTTTTGATTGGGGCATTTGGCCCATTTACATTCAGGGTAACTATTGAAAGATAGGAATTTAGTGCCATTGTATTGCCTGTAAGGTGACTGTTACCGTATATTGTCTGTGTTTCTTTCTGGTCTATGTTGCTTTTAGGGTCTCTCTTTGCTTAGAGGGCCCCTTTCAAGATTTCTTGTAGGGCTGGTTTTGTGTTTGCAAATTCCTTTAGTTTTTGTTTGTCCTGGAAGCTCTTTATCTCTCCTTCAATTTTCAATGACAGCCTAGCTGGATATAGTATTCTTGGCTGCATTTTTCTCATTTAGTGCTCTGAATATATCCTGCCAGTCCTTTCTGGCCTGCCAGGTCTCTGTGGATAGGTCTGTTGCCAATCTAATGTTTCTATCATTGTAGGTTACATATCTCTTCTCCCGAGCTGCTTTCAGGATTTTCTCTTTGTCTATGAGACTCGTAAGTTTTACTATTAGATGTCGGGGTGTTGACCTATTTTTATTGATTTTGAGAGGGGTTCTCTGTGCCTCCTGGATTTTGATGCCTGTTTCCTTCCCCAAATTAGGGAAGTTCTCTGCTATAATTTGCTCCATTATACCTTCTGCCCCCCTCTCTCTTTCTTCTTCTTCTGGGATCCCAATTATTCTAATGTTGTTACGTCTTATGGTATCGCTTATCTCTCGAATTCTGCCCTCGTGATCCAGTAGTTGTTTATCTTGGTTTTTCTCAGCTTCTTTATTTTCCATCATTTGGTCTTCTATATCACTGATTCTCTTTTCTGCCTCATTTATCCTAGCAGTTAGCGCCCCATATTTGATTGCACCTCATTAATAGCCTTTTTGATTTCGACTTGGTTAGTTTTTAGCTCTTTTACTTCTCCAGAAAGGGTTTCTCTAATAACTTCCATATTTTTTTCAAGCCCAGCTAGTATCTTTAAAGTGATGATTCTGAACTCTAGATCCGACATTGTACTAATGTCCGTATTGAGTAGGTCCCTGGCAGTCGGTACTACCTCTTGTTCTTTTTGTTGAGGTGATTTTTTCTGTCTTGTCATTTTGTGCAGAGGAGAATAGATTAATGAGAGAACAAAATGCTAGCAGAGTAACCATGTCCCCAGAAAATATACTCTAAACAAATCAGAAAAGACCTGAAGCAGTGGAACAAGAAACGGAAAGAGAGAAAAAAGATAGAAAAAGATAAAGATAAAAACAAACAAATCAAACAAAACAAAACAACAACAACAAAAAAACCCAGAATGTGATCAAATATGATCAGGCTGGTATATAGATCAGTGCCACACACTAGATTTGGGGTGTATTTTGGTCTTTTAGAAGAAAGTGCCTCCCAAAATTTTAAAGAAAGAAAAACTTATATATGTACAAAAATAAGGGTTGATATGATGAAGGGATGGAATATGACTGTAAAGATGGAAATTATAAAAAATTTTATAAAAGGAATTGATAAGAAGTTGTTTGAAAAAAGAAAGAAGAGGATTTAAAAAAAGAAAAAAGAAAAAGAAAAAAAAGGGAGAGAATGTGATCAGGCAGGGGAATAGAAAACACCATATACTAGAGATTTAGGGTATATTTTAATTTGTTAGAAGAAACTATCTCAAAATTTTAAAGAGAGAACAACTTATATATATAAGCCAAAAATACGGGTAACTACTATGAAGGATTAGAATATGACTCTAAAAATGAAAAATAAAAATGTTTTTTTAAAAAAGGGATTGATAAGATGTTGGTTGAAAAAGGGAAAAAGAAAAATTCAAAAAAAAGAAAAAAGGAAAAAAAAGAAAAAGAGACAGTTAAAAAAAAATTAACTTTGAAACACTAAAGAATCATGGTAAAAAAGCCATGAATTCTATGTGCAGTATTCCCCTAGTGCTGGAGTTCTGCCGTTCCCATTGATCAGTAAACTTGGTCTTGGCTTGCTGTCCTTGCTGATCTTCTGGGGGAGGGACCTGTTGCCATGGTTTCCAAATGTCTTTGCCGGAGGCGGAATTGCCCCGCCCTTGCCTGGTCCGGGCTAAGTAATCTGCTCGGGTTTGCTCTCCGGAGCTTTTGTTCCCTGCGAGCTTTCCGTACAGCTTTGGAGACGGAGAGTGAAAATGGCGGCCTCTCAATCTCTGCCCCGGAGGAGCCGAGAACTCGGGGCCCTGCTCCTCAGTGTGCCCCCAGAGAAAAGCAGTCAGTCACTCCCGGCTCCCCAGTCTCCGGCTGCACTCCGTGCTCACCTGGCCTGTGACCCAGCGTTTCTATCTCTGGCACCCGACCCCGGGTGGAGTCTCCAAACCCAGCAGATCCCTGCGGTGCACTCCCGCGCGGCTCCTCCCGGGGGAAGAAGGTGAGTCTCCCTGGATCTGCCACTTGTTGGGTCCCTGCTGGAGGAGCAGGGGCCCGACTGTGCCGCGGATCACGGTTGATGGCAACCCCGAGCTGAGAGCCCGCGCCTGGGCTCCGCCTCTGCAGCCGGCTTCCCTGCTCCGATACCTGGGAGCTCTGCCACACTCAGGCACCCCCGGTCTTTCTGTGACCCCGAGGGTCCTGAGACCACACTGTCCCGGAGGGTTCCACCCCCCGCTTAGCCACCAGAGTGACGTCCCTCAGCGGAGCAGACTTTTAAAAGTTCCGATTTTGTGCTCCACGGCTCTATCACTTGCCAGAAGCGGCCGACGGAGGCCCCTCCCCCGCCGTCTATCCTCCCGAATATCGCCTGGGATTCACTTCTCCGCACGTCCTACCTTCCAGAAAGTGGTCGCTTTTCTGATGAGAGAGTTGTTGGTATTCTTTTCTTCGATCTCCTGTTGAGTTTGTAGGTGTTCAGAATGGTTTGATCCCTATCCAGCTGAATTCCTGAGAGGAGACGAAATCCAGGTCTCCTACTCCTCCGCCATCTTGCTCCGCCCCCTAAAATCTGTTGTTACTGTTTTTTAATAATAGTCATCCTAGTGCTGTGACATCATACCTCATTGTGGTTTCTATGTGCATTTCCCTAACGCTTAGTGACATCGAACTTGTATTTATTGGCCACGTGTATATCTTCTTTGAAGAAATGTCTAAGCAAAACCTTTGCCCATTTTTGATTTGAGTTGTTTCTTTTTTGGTGCTGTTGATTTCTAGGAGTTCTTTATCTATTCTGTATTATGAGTCCATTAGTAGATGTGTGATTGGCAAATATTTTCTCCCATTCTGTAAATTGCTTTTAATTGCGTTGACAGTGTTTGATGCAAATAGTTTTTAATTTTGATAGAATCCGATTTGTCTATTTTTTTCCTGTGTTGCCTATAATTTTGGTGTCATAGCCAAGAAAACTTTGCCAAAGTCAATATCATGAAATTTCCCCCTAATGTTTTCTTCTAAGTTGTTTTATAGCTTTAGATTTTATGTCTATGTCTTCAATACATTTTTAGTTAACAATGTATATGGTGTTAGGTAAGGGTCTAAATCCATGGTTCTGCATGTGAGTATCTCGTCTTCCCAGCATCATTTGTTAAAAAGACCTTTCTTTCCCCTTGAATGGTTTGGGTATTTCCACCAAAAATCATCTTACCATATATCTGATTCCTGGGCTTATTTTGGGGGTCTCTGTCCTATCTATTGGTCTATATGTCTGTCTTTATGACAGTACCACACTGTTTTGATTTCTGTAGCTTTGTGGTAAGATTTTAAATCAGGAGTGTGAGTGCTCCAAATAATTTTTTTTTTCTTTTTCAGGATTTTTTTTTGGCTATTCAGCTTCTCTTAGGATAGGTTTTTCCATTTCTTCAAAAAAACATTGTTGAAATTTTGATAGGAATTGCATTGAATCCCTTTGAGCAGCATTTTAGATCCCTTTGAGCAGCATTTACATCTTAAAAATATCACAATTGATGAAAATGGAATGTATTTTTATTTATTTGTCTCTTTAATTTCTTTCAACAATGTTTTATAGTTTTCAGTGCAAGTATTTTATCTCCTTGGCTAATTCATAAAGGTTTATTCCTTTCAATGTTATTGTAAATGGAATCACTTTCTTATTTCCCTTTTCAGTTTGTTTACTCTAAGTGTATAGAAAAACAAATGATTTGTTAATGTTGTATTCTACAACTTTGCTGAAATTATACATTAGTTCCAACAGCTTTGTGTGTGTGTGTGTATGTGTGATCTATCTTTCTACATATAAAATCCTGTCATCTGTGAATAGTGATAATTTTACTTCTTTCCAATTTGAATACTTTTTATGGCTTTTATTGCCTAATTTCTATGGCCATGCTGTGTACTGATTGCCCCACAAATTCATACATTGAGGTCTTAATCCTCAATGTGTTGGCTTTGGAGGTGGGGCCTTTGGGAGATAATTTGGTCATGAAGGTAGAGGACCCATGAATGTGTTTAGTGCCCTTATAAGCAAAGACACAGGAGAGATGATATTTCTCTCTGCAAAATGAGGCTACAACAAGGAGAGGGGGTCACCTGCAAGCCAGAAAGAAAAGTTAATAGGAATCAAACTTGATCTTAGTTTTCCCAGCCTCTAGAACTGTGAGAAATAGACATTTGTTATTTAAGCCACTCAGTTTATGGTATTCTGTTTTAGCAGCCTAACTAACCAAGACAATCTATAACTTCCAAAATTCTGTTGACTAGAAATGGTAAAAGTGAACATTCTGGTCTTGTTCCTGATTTAGAGGAAAAGCTTTCAGTCTTTCTTTTTGAGTATTATGTTGGCTTTTTCCCCCCCCGCATACATGGCCTTTATTGTGTTGAGTAGTTTCCTTTCATTCCTAGTTTGTTTTTTTCAGTGTTTTCATCCATGAAAGAGTGTTGAATTTTGTCAAATGCTTTTTCTGCATCAGTTGAAATGATTGTGTGAATTTTCCCCCTTCATTCTGTTAATTTGGTGTGTATTACATGATTGATTTTCATATGTTGAGGCATCTTTGCATTGCAGGAATAAATTCTACTTGGTTGTGATGTATAATCCTTCCAATATGCTGCTGAATTTGGTTTGGTATTATTTTCTTGAAGATTTCTCTATCAATATTCATAAAGGATATTCATCTGTAGTTTTATTTTCTTGTGGTTCTTGTCTGGCCTTGGTATCAGGGCAATCCTTGCCACTTAGAAAGGGAAGAATTATTCTCTCCTCTTCAATTTTTTGAGCTTGAGAAGGATCGGTGTTTGTTTGTTTGTCTTGTTTTGTTTTGTTTTGTTTTAATATTTGGTAGGATATACCAATGAAGCCAACTTGTCTGGGTTTTTCTTTGTTGGGAGGTTTTTTTTAAATTACCGATTCAGTCTCCTCACTAGTTATAGACATGCCCAGGTTTTCTATTTCTTCGTAAGTCTTGGTAGGATTTTGTCCATTTTATCTAGGTTGTTCAATTTGTTGTCATACAGTTGTTAACAGTGCCCTCTTACACTCTTTTATATGTCTGTAGAATTGTTAGGGATGTCTCCACTTTCATTTCTGATTTTGATAATTTGAGTCTTCTCTCTATTTTAGTCCATCTAACTAAAGGTGTTTCAAATTTGTTGATCTCTTTGAAGCATCAACTTCTGGCTTCATTGATTTTTCTCTATTGTTTTTCTATTCTCTATTTTATTTATCTCTGTTCTAATCTTTATTATTTCCTTCCTTCTGCTAGCTCTAGGGTTAGTTTGTTCTTCTTTTTCTAGTTCCTTAAAGTGTAAATTTAGATTGTTGATTTGAAATCTTTCTTCTTTTTCAAAGTAAGAATTTGCAGTTATAAATTTCCCTCTTTGCAGCATTTTATTACATTCTATACATTTTGGCATGCTGTATTTTCATTCTCATTTATCTACAAATATTTTCTAATTTCCTTTGTGATTTCCTCCTTGATCCATTTTTGTTTAAGAGTGTACTGTTTAGGGGCGCCTGGGTGGCTCAGTCATTAAGCGTCTGCCTTTGGCTCAGGTCATGATCCGAGGGTCTTGGGATCGAGTCCCACATCGGGCTCCCTGCTCAGTGGGAGCCTGCTTCTCCCTCTTCCCCTCCCCCTGCTTGTGTTTCTTCTCTCACTGTGTCTCTCTCTGTCAAATGAATAAATAAATAAAATCTTTAAAAAAAATTAAAAAAAAGAGTGTACTGTTTAACTTCCACATATTTGTGATTAGTTTTCTGTTTCCTCTGGTTATTGACTTCTAACTTCAACTTACTGTATTCAGAAATAATACTTGGTATATCAGTCTTTTAAAGCCTGTTTAGACTAGTTTTGTGCCTAACATATTATGGCTTATCTTGGAGAATATCCTATATGTACTTGAGAGAAGGTTTATCTTGTTTTTGTTAAGTGTTTTGTCTATGTCTGTTAGATCTAGTTGGTTTATTGTATTGTTCAAATCCTCTATTTCTTTTTTAAATTTAATTTAATTTTATTATGTTATGTTAGTCACCATACAATACATCATTAGTTTTTTTTTATTCTTATGTTAATCCCCTACATTATATCATTAGTTTTAGATGTAGGGTTCCATGATTCATTGTTTGTGCATAACAACCAGTACTCCATGCAGAACGTGCCCTCCTCAATACCCACCACCAGGCTAACCCATCCTCCCACCCCCATCCCCTCTAGAACCCTCAGTTTGTTTTTCAGAGTCCATCGTCTCTCATGGTTTGTCTACCCCTCCGATTTCCCCTGCTTCATTCCTCCCCTCCTGCTACCTTCTTCTTCTTTTTTTTTTCTTAACATATATTGCATTATTTGTTGCAGAGGTACAGATCTGAGATTCAACAGTCTTGCACAATTCACAGCGCTTACAAGAGCACATACCCTCCCCAGTGTCTATCACCCAGTCACCCCATCCCTCCCACCCCACCCCCCACTCCAGCAACTCTCAGTTTGTTTCCTGAGATTAAGAATTCCTCATATCAGTGAGGTCATATGATACATGTCTTTCTCTGACTTATTTCGCTCAACATAATACCCTCTAGTTCCATCCAAGTCGTTGCAAATGGTAAGATCTCATTCCTTCTGATGGCTGCATAATATTCCATTGTGAATATATACCACATCTTCTTTATCCATTCATCTGTCGATGGACATCTTGGCTCTTTCCACAGTTTGGCTATTGTGGACATTGCTGCTATAAACATCGGGGTGCACGTACCCTTTCAGATCCCTACTTTTGTATCTTTGGGGTAAATACCCAGTAGTGCAATTGCTGGATCATATGGTAGCTCTATTTTCAGCTTTTTGAGGAACCTCTGTACTGTTTTCCAGAGTGGCTGCACCAGCCTGCATTCCCACCAACAGTGTAGGAGGGTGCCCCTTTCTCCACATCCCCGCCAACATCTGTCGTTTCCTGACTTGTTAATTTTAGCCATTCTGACTGGTGTGAGGTGGTATCTCATTGAGGTTTTGATTTGGATTTCCCTGATGCTGAGCAATATGGAGCACTTTTTCATGTGTCTGTTGGCCATTTGGATGTCTTCTTTGGAAAAATGTCTGTCCATGTCTTCTGCCCATTTCTTGATTGGATTCTTTGTTCTTTGGGTGTTGAGTTTGATAAGTTCTTTATAGATTTTGGATACTAGCCCTTTATCTGATATGTCATTTGCAAATATCTTCTCCCATTCTGTCGGTTGTCTTTTGGTTTTGTTGACTGTTTCCTTTGCTTTGCAAAAGCTTTTTATCTTGATGAAGTCCCAATAGTTCATTCTTGCCCTTGCTTCCCTTGCCTTTGTGGATGTTTCTAGGAAGAAGTTGCTGCGGCTGAGGTCAAAGAGGTTGCTGCCTGTGTTCTCCTTTAGGATTTTGATGGACTCCTGTCTCACATTGAGGTCTTTGAAACAATTTGGAGTCTATTTTTGTGTGTGGTGTAAGGAAATGGTCCAGTTTCATTCTTCTGCATGTGGCTATCCAATTTTCCCAACACCATTTGTTGAAGAGACTGTCTTTGTCCCACTGGACATTCTTTCCTGCTTTGTCGAAGATGAGTTGACCATAGAGTTGAGAGTCCATTTCTGGGCTCTCTATTCTGTTCCATTGATCTATGTGCCTGTTTTTGTGCCAGTACCATGCTGTCTTGATGATGACAGCTTTGTAATAGAGCTGGACGTCCGGAATTGGGATGCCGCCGGCTTTGCTTTTCTTTTTCAACATTCCTCTGGCTATGCGGGGTCTTTTCTGGTTCCATACAAATTTTAGGATTATTTGTTCCATTTCTTTGAAAAAAGTGGATGGTATTTTGATGGGGATTGTATTGAACGTGTAGATTGTTCTAGGTAGCATTGACATCTTCACAATATTTGTCCTTCCAATCCATGAGTATGGAAGGTTTTTACATTTCTTTGTGTCTTCCTCAATTTCTTTCATGAGTATTTTATAGTTTTCGGAGTACAGATCCTTTGTCTCTTTGGTTAGATTTATTCCTAGGTATCCTATGGTTTTGGGTGCAATTGTAAATGGGATCAACTCCTTAATTTCTCTTTCTTCTGTCTTGCTGTTGGTGTATAGGAATGCTACTGATTTCTGTGCATTGATTTTATATCCTGCCACTTTACTGCATTCCTGTATGAGTTTTAGCAGTTTTGGGGTGGAGTCTTTGGGGTTTTCTACATAAAGTATCATATCGTCTGCAAAGAGTGAGAGTTTGACTTCTTCTTTGCCGATTTGGATGCCTTTGATTTCTTTTTGTTGTCTGATTGCTGTGGCTAGGACTTCCAATACTATGTTGAATAGCAGTGGTGATAGTGGACATCCCTGCCGTGTTCCTGACCTTAGGGGGAAAGCTCTCAGTTTTTCCCCATTGAAAATGATATTCGCTGTAGGTTTTTCATAGATGGCTTTTATGATATTGAGGTATGTACCCTCTATGCCTATACTCTGAAGAGTTTTGATCAAGAAAGGATGCTGTACTTTGTCAAAAGCTTTTTCTGCATCTATTGAGAGGATCATATGATTCTTGTTCTTTCTTTTGTTAATGTATTGTATCACATTGATTGATTTGCGGATGTTGAACCAACCTTGCAGCCCAGGGATAAATCCCACTTGGTCATGGTGAATAATCCTTTTAATGTACTGTTGGATCCTATTGGCTAATATTTGGGTGAGAATTTTTGCATCCATGTTCATCAGGGATATTGGTCTGTAATTCTCCTTTTTGATGGGGTCTTTGTCTGGTTTTGGGATCAAAGTAATGCTGGCCTCATAAAATGAGTTAGGAAATTTTCCTTCTGTTTCGATTTTTTGGAACAGTTTCAGAAGAATAGGTATTAAGTCTTCTTGAAATGTTTGGTAGAATTCCCCTGGGAAGCCATCTGGCCCTGGGCTTTTGTTTTTTGGGAGATTTTTGATGACTGCTTCAATTTCCTTGGTGGTTATAGGTCTGTTATAGGCAGGTTTTCTCTTTCTTCCTGGTTCAGTTTTGGTAGTTGATACATCTCTAGGAATGCATCCATTTCTTCCAGGTTATGTAATTTGCTGGCATAGAGTTGCTCATAATATGTTCTTAGAATTGTTTGTATTTGTTTGGTGTTGGTTGTGATCTCTCCTCTTTCCTTCATGATTTTGTTGATTTGGGTCATTTCTCTTCTCTTTTTGATAAGTCTGGCCAGGGGTTTATCAATCCTGTTAATTCTTTCAAAGAACCAGCTCCTAGTTTCATTGATCTGTTCTACTGTTCTTTTAGTTTCTATTTCATTGATTTCTGCTCTGATCTTTATTATTTCTCTTCTCCTGCTGGGTTTAGGCTTTATTTGCTGTTCTTTCTCCAGCTCCTTTAGGTGTAGGGTTAGGTTGTGTACTTGAGACCTTTCTTGTTTCTTGAGAGAGGCTTGTATTGCTAAATACTTTCCTCTTAGGACTGCCTTGGCTGCATCCCAAAGATTTTGAATAGTTGTGTTTTCATTTTCATTGTTTTCCATGTATTTTTTTAATTCTTCTTTAATTTCCTGGTTGACCCATTCATTCTTCAGTAGGATGCTCTTTAGCCTCCATGTATTTGAGTTCTTTCCAACTTTCCTCTTGTGATTGAGTTCTAGTTTCAAAGCATTATGGTCTGAAAAAAGGCAGGGAATGATCCTAATCTTTTGGTACCGGTTCAGACCTGATTTATGACCTAGGACGTGATCTATTCTGGAGAATGTTCCATGGGCACTAGAGAAGAATGTGTATTCCGTTGCTTTGGGATGGAATGTTCTGAATATATCTGTGAAGTCCATTTGGTCCAGTGTGTCATTTAAAGTCTTTATTTCCTTGTTGATCTTTTGCTTAGATGATCTGTCCATTTCAGTGAGGGGGTTGTTAAAGTCCTCCACTATTATTGTATTGTTGTCGATGTGTTTCTTTGCTTTTGTTATTAATTGGCTTATATAATTGGCTGCTCCCATGTTAGGGGCATAGATATTTACAATTGTTAGATCTTCTTGTTGGATAGACCCTTTAAGTAGGATATAGTGTCCTTCCTCATTCTTACTACAGTCTTTGGTTTAAAATCTAATTTGTCTGACATAAGGATTGCCACCCCAGGTTTCTTTTGGTGTCCATTAGCATGGTAAATGGTTTTCCACCCCCTCACTTTCAATCTGGGGGTGTCTTTGGTTCTAAAATGAGTCTCTTGCAGACAGCATGTCGATGGGTCTTGTTTTTTAATCCAGTCTGATAGCCTGTGTCTTTTGATTGGGCCTTGAGCCCATTTACATTCAGGGTAACTATTGAAAGATAGGAATTTAGTGCCATTGTATTGCCTGTAAGGTGACTGTTACCGTATATTGTCTGTGTTCCTTTCTGGTCTATGTTGCTTTTAGGGTCTCTCTTTGCTTAGAGGACCCCTTTCAAGATTTCTTGTAGGGCTGGTTTTGTGTTTGCAAATTCCTTTAGTTTTTGTTTGTCCTGGAAGATTTTTATCTCTCCTTCAATTTTCAATGACAGCCTAGCTGGATATAGTATTCTTGGCTGCATATTTTTCTCGTTTAGTGCTCTGAATATATCCTGCCAGTCCTTTTTGGCCTGCCAGGTCTCTGTGGATAGGTCTGTTGCCAGTCTAATGCTTCTACCATTGTAGGTTACATATCTATTCTCCTGAGCTGCTTTCAGGATTTTCTCTTTGTCTATGAGACTCGTAAGTTTTACTATTAGATGTCGGGGTGTTGACCTATTTTTATTGATTTTGAGAGGGGTTCTCTGTGCTTCCTGGATTTTGATGCCTGTTTCCTTCCCCAAATTAGGGAAGTTCTCTGCTATAATTTGCTCCATTATACCTTCTGCCCCCCTCTCTCTTTCTTCTTCTTCTGGGATCCCAATTATTCTAATGTTGTTTCGTCTTATGGTATCGCTTATCTCTCAAATTCTGCCCTCGTGATCCAGTAGTTGTTTATCTTGATTTTTCTCAGCTTCTTTATTTTCCATCATTTGGTCTTCTATATTACTGATTCTCTCTTCTGCCTCATTTATCCTAGCAGTTAGGGCCCCCATTTTTGATTGCACCTCATTTATAGCCTTTTTGATTTCTACTTGGTTAGATTTTAGCTCTTTTACTTCTCCAGAAAGGGTTTGTCTAATAACTTCCATATTTTTTTAAAGCCCAGCTAGTATCTTTAAAGTGATGATTCTGAACTCTAGATCGGACATCGTACTAATGTCCGTATTGAGTAGGCACCTGGCAGTCGGTACTACCTCTTGTTCTTTTTGTTGAAGTGATTTTTTCCATCTTGTCATTTTGTGCAGAGGAGAATAGATTAATGAGAGAACAAAATGCTAGCAGAGTAACCACGTCCCCAGAAAATATACTCTAAACAAATCAGAAAAGACCTGAAGCAGTGGAAAAAGAAATGGAAAGAGAGAAAAAAGAAAAAGAAAAATAAAGAAAAAGATAAAGATTAAAAACAAACAAAAACAAAAAAAACAAAACAGCGACAACAAAAAAAACCAGAATGTGATCAATATGATCAGGCTGGTATATAGATCAGTGCCACACACTAGATTTGGGGTATATTTTGGTCTGTTAGAAGAAAGTGCCTCCCAAAATTTTAAAGAAAGAAAAGCTTATATATGTACAAAAATAAGGGTTGATATGATGAAGGGATGGAATATGACTGTAAAGATGGAAATTATAAAAAATTTTATAAAAGGAATTGATAAGAAGTTGTTTGAAAAAAGAAAGAAGAGGATTTAAAAAAAGAAAAAAGAAAAAAAAAGGGAGAGAATATGATCAGGCAGGGGAGTAGCAAAAACCATATACTAGAGATTTAGGGTATATTTTAATCTATTAGAAGAAACTATGTCAAAATTTTAAAGAGAGAACAACTTATATATATATGCCCAAAATACGGGTTACTACTATGAAGGGATAGAATATGACTCTAAAAATGAAAAATAAAAATGTTTTTTTTAAAGAAAGGGATTGATAAGATGTTGGTTGAAAAAGGGAAAAAGAACAATTCAAAAAAAAAACCAGTTAAAAAAAATTAACTTTGAAAGACTAAAGAATCATGGTAAAAAAGCCATGAATTCTATGTGCAGTATTCCCCTAGTGCTGGAGTTTTGCCGTTCTCATTGATTGGTAAACTTGGTCTTGGCTGGCTGTTCTCGCTGATCTTCTGGGGAGGGGCCTGTTGCTGTGGTTTCCAAATGTCTTTGCCAGAGGCGGAATTGCCCCGCCCTTGCTCGGTCCGGGCTAAGTAATCTGCTCGGGTTTGCTCTCTGGAGCTTTTGTTCCCTGCGAGCTTTCCGTACAGCTTTGGAGGCGGTGAGTGAAAATGGTAGCCTCCCAATTTCTGCCCAGGAGGAGCCGAGGACTCGGGCCCCGCTCCTCAGTGAGCCCCCAGAGAAAAGCCGTCAGTCACTCCCGTCTCCCCGGTCTCCGGCCGCACTCCGTGCTCACCCGGCCTGTGACCGAGCGTTTCTGTCTCTGGCACCCGACCCTGTGTGGAGTCTCCAAACCCAGCAGATCCCTGCGGTGCACTCCTGCGGGGCTCCTCCTGGGGAAGGAAGGTGAGTCTCCCCGGATCTGCCGCTTGTTGGGTCCCTGCTGGAGGAGCAGGTGCCCGACTGTGCCGCGGATCACCGTTTATGGCAACCCTGAGCTGAGAGCCCGCACCTGGGCTCCGCCTCTGCAGCCGGCTTCCCTGCTCCGATACCTGGGAGCTCCGCCACACTCAGGCACCCCCGGTCTTTCTGTGACCCGTGGGTCCTGAGACCACACTGTCCCGGAGGGTTCCACCCCCCGCTTAGCCACCAGAGTGATGTCGCTCAGCGGAGCAGACTTTTAAAAGTTCTGATTTTGTGCTCCACGGCTCTATCACTTGCCAGAAGCGGCCGACAGAGGCCCCTCCCCCGCCGTCTATCCTCCCGAATATCGCCTGGGATTCACTTCTCTGCACGTCCTACCTTCCAGAAAGTGGTCGCTTTTTTGATGAGAGAGTTGTTGGTATTCTTTTCTTCGATCTTCTGTTGAGTTTGTAGGTGTTCAGAATGGTTTGATCCCTATCCAGCTGAATTCTTGAGAGGAGATGAAATCCAGGTCTCCTACTCCTCCGCCTTCTTGCTCCGCCCCCCATCATTAGTTTTTGATGTAGTGATCCACGATTCAATGTTTTCATATAACACCCAGTCCTCCAGGCAGTATGTGCCCTCTTTAATACCTGTCACCAGACTAACCCATCCCCCCCCCCAAAACCCTCAGTTTGTTTCTCAGAGTCCATAGTTTCTCATGGTTCATCTCCCCCTCCAATTCCCCCCCTTCATTTTTCCCTTCACTCTCCTAATGTCCTCCATGCTATTCCTTATGTTCCATAAATAAGTGAAACCATATGATAATTGACTTTCTCTGCTTGACTTATTTCACTTAGCATAATCTGCAGTCCTATCCATGTTGATGTAAAAGTTGGGTATTCATCCTTTCTGATGGCTGAGTAATATTCCATTTTATATAGGGACAACATCTTCTTTATCCATTCATCTATTGAAGGGCATCTGGGCTCTTTCCACAGTTTGGCTATTTGTGGACATTGCTGCTATGAACATTGGGGTGCATATGACCCTTCTTTTCACTACATCTGTGTCTTTGGGGTAAATACCCAGGAGTGCAATTGCTGGGTCATAGGGTAGCTCTATTTTTAATTTTTTCAGGCACCTCCACACTGTTTTCCAAAGTGGCTGTACCAACTTGCATTCCCACCAACAGTGTAAGAGGGTTTCCCTTTCTCCACAACCTCCCCAACATTTGTTGTTTCTTACCTTGTCAATTTTTGCCATTCTAACTGGTCAAATCCTCTATTTCTTGTTTATCTTCTGCCTGGGTGCTCTATCCATTACTGAGAATAAGGTATTAAAATTTCCTCCTATTACAGTAGAACTATCTATATCTCCTAATTCTGTCAGTTTTTCCTTTATATGTATTTTAAAGGTCTGTTATTAGATGTGCAAATGTTTGTAATTGTTATATCAGCTTGCTGTATTGAAATTTTATTAATATAGAATGTCCTTTTTGTGTCTCATAGAGTTTTCTGATTTAAGGCTATTTTGTATGATATTCATATACCCCCCCTCCCATTCTCTTGGTTACTATTTACATAGAATATCTTTTTCCATTCTTTTATTCTAAATCCTTTTGGGTATGTGAATCTAACGTGAATCTTTTGTAGGCAGCATATAGTGAAATCATTTTTTAAAAAAAATCCATTTTGCTAGTCTATGTCTATTCATTTGAGTTTAATCGATTTATTTTTAAACTATTTGCTGATAAGGAGAAATTTATTTCTGTCATTTTGTTATTTGTTTTCTGTAGGGTTTATAACATTTTTGTCCCTCATTTCTTGCATTGCTATATTAGTTTGGGCTTAATTGAAACATTTTCATTCCTTACTCATTTCCTTCTGTGTATATACAATAGCTATTTTTTTAAATAAAGTTTATTTATTTATTTATTTAAGCAATTTCTACATCCAACATGGTACTCAAACTTCTGACCCAGAGATCAAGAGTCACATGCTCTTCCAGGCAGGTGCTCCATAACTATTTTCTTTGTGGTTATCATGGGCATTACATTTAATATCCTAAAGCTATAACACTCTAATTTGATATATTGATAATATATGATTATACTAGTTTGAGTTCAGTAGCATACAAACTCTGCTCCTATATAGCTCCATCCTCACCCTCTTTAGTTATTGGATGTCAAAAATTATGCATTTATATAGTGTGTGCCCAAAAACATGACTAGCAATTATTTTTCTATGTATGTCTTTCAAAACTTATGGAAAATAAAAAGTGGAGTTACAAACCAAAATTACAATAATACTAGTTTTTATAATTACCCATGTATTTACTTTTACTGATGATTTCAATTTATTCATAAGGGTTTGATTTCCTGCCTAGCACCCTTTCATTCCAACCTGGAGAATTTCCTTTAGTATTTCTTGCAGAGATACCTAGTGTTAATAAAATCCCTCAACTTTTGTTTATCTGGGAATGTCTTAATTTCTCCCTCTTTTTTTGATGAAGAGTTTTGCTAAATATAGAATGCTCAGTTGACAGTTTTCTTCTTTCAGCACTTTGAAAATCTCAACTCAGGCCTTCTGGCCTCCAGGTTTATGGTGAGAAATATGCTGAAATTTTGTTGGGGGTCCCATGTATGTTATGAATAAATCCTCTTTTACTACTTTGAAGATTCTCTTTTTATCTTTGTCTTTCAACAGTTTGATTATAACATGTTTAAGAGAGGGTCTTTTTGACTGTTTGGGGTTCATTGAGCTTCTTGGATTTATAGATCTATATCATGCTTCAAATTTTAGAGTTTGTAGCCATTTTTTTTTTTTCAAATCTCTATTTATCTCTCTGTTCTCCTTTTGGGACTCCACAATGTTTATGTGGATCTTCTTGATGATGTCCTCTAGTCCTCAAAGCTGCATTTATTTTTTTTTAATCTTTTTAAAAAAAATTTCTGTTCCTCAGACTTGATAATTTCAATTGTCCTTTCTTCAAGCCCACCAATTATTTCATCTCCTTGTTCAAATCTGTTTTTAAATTGCTTTATTGTATTTTCTTTATTTCAGTTGTACTTTTCAACTCCAGAATTAAATTTTGTTCCTTTTATGTTTCCATATCTTTACTGATATTTCTATTTTGCTCATACATCATTTTTCTGCCTTTGCCCATGTCTTCTTTTACCTCTTTCAGTACCTTTAAGGAGACTGTAGTAAAGTCTTTGTCTAGAGCTAAGATGGAGGCATAGTAAGGGGACCCTAGGGTTGCCTTGTCCTTTGAACACAACTAGACAACTATCAAATCATTCTGAATACCCAAGAAATTGACCTAAAGATTGACAAAACAAACTGCACAACTAGAGGGAGAGAAGTGGCCACATCAAGGAAAGTAGGAAGTGAAGAGACATGGTTTGGGGGAGAAATAGATCATGGGTGCAGGGGAAGGGAGGGAGTCCTGATCCTGGAGCAACACAAGAGAGAGTGAAGAATACCAGGATACAAACAAAAAGGACATTACCCCAAAGTCATTGGCTGGGAAAACAAAAGGGGCTTATTTTGGTGAGTTTTTGCAATCACTGGGGCTCAAAGACTAGAGTTTTAGAGGTCAGCAGGCTTGGCTGGAATAGAGACCTGAAGGCACTGCCCTACTCCTGGAGAGAAGGAAGCAAGCAACCTCAGGGCAGACAGCACAATTTGAGGATCACCTAAGTAGCAAGGGGAAACACTGTTCACTCTTCTTGGAGCACATTTGTGAGAGGTGGTGTTCACAAGACACCTCTCCCAGACAAAAGAGCTGGAGGGCACCATCTCTCCCCTGCACTTCAGCATAGGTACAGAGACATGTGCCGAGGGCAGCTAACCAAGACACTGGCTGTTTAACCAGCTTTGCTCCAAATCCCATGCTCTTGTGCTCTAGCATGATTGCCCTTCTGAGTCAAACTTGCATCCATACCAGTGTGGTGAGACCCTCCTACAGAAGACCAGCACAGGCTCCTGCCACAGCAAATTTTTAAAATTTAGAGTTTTAAAAGCCAGTAGGCATGGCTGGTATAAAGGCCAAAGTGCACTGTGCTGCTCCAGGCAGGGAAGCAACCTGGAGATAGTGTGAAACAGTTACCTGAAAAATGCCTGGGACACATAAGGGGAAATTAGTCCCTCCTCTGGGAGTGCTTCCCTGAGAGCAGCAAACACAGAGATCCCTCTCCAGGGACAAAGGACATGGCTGGTGCCATTTCCCTCCCCCTGCCCTCAGCAGAAACTAACATCAGTAACAGCACGGTGCCAACACTGGCTGTCTAACCAGCTTACACTAAGTCCCACCCCCCTGCATTCTATTGGTACTGATTTTCTTGGGCAAGTATGCCTAAGGACCAGTACAGTGGGCCCCTTCCCAAGAAAACCACCACAAATCCCCACATGCACCACATCTACTGACGATATAGGTCTGCAAGGCTTCAGTTATAGTGGAAGTAGCATCAGGTCTCATTTAACAAGCAGACCAAAGCACACCTAGTTAAAACTCACCACATTTTGGCCAACATCCCAACTGCCCACTGCAGGCAAGGAAAGCTTCTGCAGATGACTGACCTAAGGGATAGAGCAGTCAAAACATAGCAGCAGAGTGAATGCAGCACACACCAGTGACACTCCCTAAAGCACCAGGCCCTGGATATTAAATGACCTCTTCTTCATAAAGCCATTACTCTCAGGAGCAGGAAACACAACAGGCTTTCCTAACACACAAAAGAAGAGAGACCTAGACAAAATGCCAAGACAAGGAATTCATCCCAAAAGAAAGAACAAGACAAGGTCATGGCTAGAGATTTAATTGAAATAGATATAAGTAATACGCATGATAGAGAATTAAAACAACCATAGGATACTGACTGGGCTTGGGAAATGCATGGAAGACTTCAGGGAGACCCTTCCTGCAGAGATAAAATAGTTAAAAAACAATCATCAGAAGAGAAAAATGAAATAACTAAGATTGAAAACTGACTAGGTGTAATGACCACAAGTATGGAAGAAGAAGAGGAACAAACAAGTGATATAGAGGATAGAATTATGGAAAATAATGAAACTGAACAAAAGAGAGAAAAAAACTATGGATCATGAGAATAGACTTATGGAACTCAGTAACTCCATCAAATGTAATAACATTCATATCATAGGAGTCCCAGAAAAAGAGAGAGAAGAGGAGCAGGTTTATTTCAGCAAATTATAGTTGAAAACTTCCCTAATCTGCAGAAGGAAACAGACATCCAAGTCTAGGAGACATGGAGAACGTCCATAAAAATCAAGAAAAGCAGACCAACAGCAAAACATATTGTGTTTAATTGTAAAAATATACTGATAAAGAAAAAAATGCAAAAGAAGCAAGGAAAAAGAAGTCCCAAAATTACAAGGGAAGACCCATAAAGCTAGCTGCAGATCTCTCCACAGAAACTTGGCAAGCCAGATATACACATGATATATCCAATATGCTGAATGGAATCTGCAGCCAAGAATACTCTCTCCAGCAAGGCTATCATTCAGAATTGAAGGAGAAATAATTTCCCAGACAAACAAAAAATAAAGGAGTTTGTGACCACTAAACCAGCCCTGCAAGAAATATTAAAGGGGACACCTTGAGGGGAAAGGAAAGACCAAAAGTGACAAAGAGTAGAAAAGAATAGAGAAAATCTCCAGAAACAATGACAAAACAAGTAATAAAATGGAAACAACTACATATCCATCAATAACTACTCTGAATGTAAATGGACTAAATGCTCCAACCAAAAGATATAGGATGCCAGGATGGATTAAAACACACACACACACACACACACACACACAAAAACAACAAGACCCATATATATGCTGCCTAGAAGGGACTCATTTTAG
>NC_058410.1:117518459-117548044 GCF_002201575.2 Neomonachus schauinslandi
GACCTTAGGGGGAAAGCTCTCAGTTTTTCCCCATTGAGAATGATATTTGCTGTGGGTTTTTCATAGATGGCTTTTATGATATTGAGGTATGTACCCTCTATCCCTATACTCTGAAGAGTTTTGATCAAGAAAGGATGCTGTACTTTGTCAAATGCTTTTCTGCATCTATTGAGAGGATCATATGATTCTTGTTCTTTCTTTTGTTAATGTATGGTATCACGTTGATTGATTTGCGGATGTTGAACCAACCTTGCAGCCCAGGGATAAATCCAACTTGGTCGTGGTGAATAATCCTTTTAATGTACTGTTGGATCCTATTGGCTAATATTTGGGTGAGATTTTTTGCACCTTGTTTATCAGGGATATTGGTCTGTAATTCTCCTTTTTGATGGGGTCTTTGTCTGGTTTTCGGATCAAGGTAATGCTGGCCTCATAAAATGAGTTAGGAAGTTTTCCTTCCGTTTCTATTTTTTGGAACAGTTTCAGAAGAATAGGTATTAATTCTTCTATAGATGTTTGGTAGAATTCCCCTGGGAAGCCATCTGGCCCTGGGCTTTTGTTCTTTGGGAGATTTTTGATGACTGCTTCAATTTCCTTAGTGGTTATAGGTCTGTTGAGGTTTTCTATTTCTTCCTGGTTCAGTTTTGGTAGTTGATACATCTCTAGGAATGTATCCATTTCTTCCAGGTTATCTAATTTGCTGGCATAGCGTTGCTCATAATATGTTCTTAGAATTGTTTGTATTTCTTTGGTGTTGGTTGTGATCTCTCCTCTTTCATTCATGATTTTGTTGATTTGGGTCCTTTCTCTTTTCTTTGTGATGAGTCTGGCCAGGGGTTTATCAATCCTGTTAATTCTTTCAAAGAACCAGCTCCTAGTTTTGTTGATCTGTTCTACTGTTCTTTTAGTTTCTATTTCATTGATTTCTGCTCTGATCTTTATTATTTCTTTTCTCCTGCTGGGTTTAGGCTTTATTTGCTGTTCTTTCTCCAGCTCCTTTAGGTGTAGGGTTAGGTTGTGTACTTGAGACCTTTCTTGTTTCTTGAGAAAGGCTTGTATTATATATACTTTCTTCTTAGTACTGCCTTGGCTGCATCCCAAAGATTTTGAATAGTTGTGTTTTCATTTTCATTGGTTTCCATGAATTTTTTTAATTCTTCTTTAATTTCCTGGTTGACCCATTCAGTCTTTAGTAGGATGCTCTTTAGCCTCCATATATTTGAGTTCTTTCCAACTTTCCTCTTGTGATTGAGGTCTAGTTTCAAAGCATTGTGGTCTGAAAATAGTCAGGGAATGATCCCAATCTTTTGGTACTGGTTGAGACCTGATTTATGACCTAGGATGTGATCGATTCTGGAGAATGTTCCATGGGCACTAGAGAAGAATGTGTATTCTGTTGCTTTGGGATGGAATGTTCTGAATATAACTGTGTAGTCCATTTGGTCCAGTGTATCATTTAAAGTCTTTATTTCTTTGTTGATCTTTTGCTTAGATGATCTGTCCATTTCAGTGAGGGGGTGTTAAAGTCTCCCACTATTATTGTATTGTTGTCAATGTGTTTCTTCACTTTTGTTATTAATTGGCTTATATAATTGGCTGCTCCCATGTTAGGGGCATAGATATTTACAGTTGTTAGATCTTCTTGTTGGATAGACCCTTTAAGTAGGATATAGTGTCCTTCCTCATTCTTACTACAGTCTTTGGTTTAAAATCTAATTTGTCTGATATAAGGATTGCCACCCCAGGTTTCTTTTGGTGTCCATTAGCATGGTAAATGGTTTTCCACCCCCTCACTTTCAATCTGGGGGTGTCTTTGGTTCTAAAATGAGTCTCTTGCAGACAGCATATCGATGGGTCTTGTTTTTTAATGCAGTCTGATAGCCTGTGTCTTTTGATTGGGGCATTGAGCCCATTTACATTCAGGGTAAGTATTGAAAGATAGGAATTTAGTGCCATTGTATTGCCTGTAAGGGGACTGTTACTGTATATTGTCTGTGTTCCTTTCTGGTCTATGTTGCGTTTAGGGTCTCTCTTTGCTTAGAGCACCCCTTTCAAGATTTCTTGTAGGGCTGGTTTTGTGTTTGCAAATTCCTTTAGTTTTTGTTTGCCCTGGAAGCTTTTTATCTCCTTCAATTTTCAATGACAGCCTAGCTGGATAGAGTATTCTTGGCTGCATATTTTTCTCATTTAGTGCTCTGAATATATCCTGCCAGTCCTTTCTGGCCTGCCAGGTCTCTGTGGATAGGTCTGTTGCCAATCTAATGTTTCTACCATTGTAGGTTATGTATCTCTTCTCCCAAGCTGCTTTCAGGATTTTCTCTTTGTCTATGAGACTCGTAAGCTTTACTATTAGATGTCAGGGTGTTGACGTATTTTTTTGATTTTGAGAGGGGTTCTCTGTGCTTCCTGGATTTTGATGCCTGTTTCCTTTCCCAAATTAGGGAAGTTCTCTGCTATAATTTGCTCCATTATACCTTCTGCCCCCCTCTCTCTTTCTTCTTCTGGGATCCCAATTATTCTAATGTTGTTTCATCTTATGGTATCGCTTATCTCTCGAATTCTGCCCTCGTGATCCAGTAGTTTTTTTTCTCAGTTTTTCTCAGCTTCTTTATTTTCCATCATTTGGTCTTCTATATCACCGATTCTCTCTTCTGCCTCATTTTTCCTAGCAGTTAGCGCCCCCATATTTGATTTCACCTCATTAATAGCCTTTCTGATTTCGACTTGGTTAGCTTTTAGTTCTTTTACTTCTCCAGAAAGGGTTTCTCTAATAACTTCCATGCTTTTTTCAAGCCCAGCTAGTATCTTTAAAGTGATGATTCTGAACTCTAGATCCGACATCATAGTAATGTCCGTATTGAGTAGGTCCCTGGCATTCGGTACTACCTCTTGTTCTTTTTGTTGAGGTGATTTTTTTCCGCCTTGTCATTTTGTCCAGAGGAGAACAGATTAGTGAGAGAACAAAATGCTAACAGGGTAACAAGTCCCCAGAAAATATACTCTAAAGAAATCAGAAAAGACCTGAAGCAGTGAGAAAAGAAAGGGAAAGAGAGGAAAAGAAAAAAAGAAAAAGAAAAAGATAAAAATAAACAAAAACAGAAGAAAACTTACAAAAAAACCCAGAATATGATCAAATATGCTCAGGCTGGTATATAGATCAGTGCCACACACTAGATTTGGGGTATATTTTGGTCTGTTAGAAGAAAGTGCCTCCCAAAATTTTAAAGAAAGAAAAGCTTATATATGTACAAAAATAAGGGTTGATATGATGAAGGGATGGAATATGACTGTAAAGATGGAAATTATAAAAAATTTTATAAAAGGAATTGATAAGAAGTTGTTTGAAAAAACAAAGAAGAGGATTTAAAAAAAAAAGAAAAAAAAAGGGGAGAGAATGTGATCAGGCAGGGGAGTAGAAAAAAACCATACACTAGAGATTTAGGGTATATTTTAATGTGTTAGAAGAAACTATGTCAAAATTTTGAAGAGAGAACAACTTATATATATATGCCAAAAATACGGGTAACTACTCTGAAGGGATAGAATATGACTCTAAAAATGAAAAATAAAAATGTTTTTTTAAAAAAGGGATTGATAAGATGTTGGTTGAAAAAGGGAAAAAGAAAAATTAAAAAAAAAAACAGTTAAAAAAATTAACTTTGAAAGACTAAAGAATCATGGTAAAAAAGCCATGGATTCTATGTGCAGTATTCCCCTAGTGCTGGAGTTCTGCCATTCTCATTGATCAGTAAACTTGGTCTTGGCTGGCTGTTCTCGCTGATCTTCTGGGGAGGGGCCTGTTGCCGTGGTTTTCAAAGGTCTTTGCCGGAGGCGGAATTGCCCCGCCGTTGCCAGTCCAGGCTAAGTAATCTGCTCAGGTTTGTTTTCGGGAGCTTTTGTTCCTGCAAGCTTTCCTTACAGCTTTGGAGGACGAGAGTGAAAATGGTGGCTTCCCAATCTCTGCCCTGGAGGAGCTGAGAACTCGGGACCCCACTCCTCAGTGAGCCCCAAGAGAAAAGCCGTCATTCACTCCCATCTCCCCGGTCTCTAGCCGCACTCCTTGCTCACCTGGCCTGTGACTGCGCGTTTCTATCTCCAGCACCCGACCCTGTGTGGAGTCTCCAAACCCAGCAGATCCCTGCAGTGCACTCCCGCGCGGCTCCTCCCAGGGGAGGAAGGTGAGTCTCCCCGGATCTGCCGCTTGTTGGGTCCCTGCTGGAGGAGCAGTGGCCCGACTGTGCCGCGGATCACGGTTTATGATAACCCCGAGCTGAGAGCCCGTACTTCGGCTCCTCTCTGCAGCCGGCTTCCCCGCTCTGATATCTGGAAGCTCTGCCGCACTCAGGCATCCCCGGTCTTTCTGTGACCCCGAGGGTCCTGAGACCACACTGTCCCACGAGGGTTACACCCCCTGCTTAGCCACCGGAGCGACGTCCCTCAGCGGAGCAGACTTTTAAAAGTTCCGATTTTGGGGGCGCCTGGGTTGTTCAGTTGGTTAAGCGACTGCCTTCGGCTCAGGTCATGATCCTGGAGTCCTGGGATCGAGTCCCGCATCGGGCTCCCTGCTCGGCAGGGAGTCTGCTTCTCCCTTTGACCCTCCTCCCTCTCATGTTCTCTGGCTCTCATTCTCTCTCTCGCAAATAAATAAAATCTTAAAAAAAAAAAAAGTTCCGATTTTGTGCTCTGCGGATCTATCATTTGCCAGAAGCAGCCGAGAGAGGCCCTTCCCCCCGCCCTCTATCCTCCCAAATATCGCCTCGGATTCACTTTTCCGCATGTCCTACCTTCCAGAAAGTGGTCGCTTTTCTGTTCAGAGTTGTTGCTATTCTTTTCTTTGATCTCCTGTTGAGTTCGTAGGTGTTCAGAATGGTTTGATCCCTATCCAGCTGAATTCCTGAGACTAGATGAAATCCAGGTCTCCTACTCCTTCGCCATCTTGCTCCGCCCCCCCCAAACTCTAGGATTTTCTATATATAATATCATTTCATCTGCAGACAGATACAGTTTTACTCCTTCCTTTCTAATTTGGATGTATTTTCTTTCTTTCTTTCTTTCTTTCTTTCTTTCTTTCTTTCTTTCTTTCTTTCTTTCTTTCTTTGTTTCTTTTTCTTCTTTCCTTCTTTCCTTCTTCCTTTCTTTCCTTCCCCAATTGCTCTGGCTAGAACATCTAGTACTATGTTGAATAAAAGTGCAGAAACAGGCATCCTTGTCTCTTGTTCCTGCTCTTAGAAAAAAGCTTTTAGCTTTTCTCCATTGAATATGATGTTAACCATGGCCTTGTTTACAGCCTTTATTATGTTGAGGTGCTATGCTTTGTAATTGTTGAAGGGTGCCTTGTGCTGGGGACCAGCTTACAGTGTAAACTTAAGGTCTTCTCAGGGCATGAATCTGCATCTTTCTCTGGGCATGTGGGGTAACTTTCTAAATTCTCCCATATAAGCAGTTGCTTTTGAATGTCCTAATCCTAAAATGTCAGACAAGCCTTTCTCTGAAAGCTGCAAAACTTCAAATAGACTCCAGAGTTCCAAAATATTTTCATCAGACAGAATCTGCCAACAAAATTGCTGTCTAGGTGGAGAAGTGAATTCCTGGAGCTTCCTACTCCATCATCTTTCCTGATGTCTCCCTATACTGAATTTTAGAATAACTCATTATCAAGAGTGTTCTTTGAATTAGCACATTAACTTTAGTCCTCATTAAATGAGTTATATAAGACGGTAATATCAATTTAATTTAGTGACTATATTCCAATGTCATTTTGAAAAACTTTTGCTACTACATTGTGTTGGACATTATTATCACATAATAAAATCATTACACAGCCATCTAGTCAGAATTTTAATTTTTACATGTTCTTCACCCATATTTACTTTGTAAATGTAATAGGTATCTCTTGGTTAAAGGTCCATCTCATAATTATCATTTCTCGAAGAACAGTGCCCAAACACAGATAGGCTTCCAGGGTTAGGACTTTTCTGCATAAATGTCCCTGACCTCAGAGCCATAGTTAATCAACCCATGGGCAGGCATCTGACTTAATTTGAGCCAAACTGTTTCTTCTGGGGGTTTAAAATCTGGAAGTAAGAATCCAGAGATGAGGAATTTTAGAGGAGAATCTCATTACTACAGTATCCAGGGAGAGAAGCTTCACAAGTTCCTGATGATCAAATACTTGGAGACATACTGGGTATTTCTCTTCTGGTTCGTAGTTGCTTTATTTTTCTTTGGATTCTGTAGATAGCCCATTGTTCACTGCCTACCCAAAAACCTCCTTTGTTATTCTTTGCTTAAAAACCCCAGATATTTCCCATGATGGTTTCCTGAGATGACTTTCCAGACTTTCCAAACAATATAGTTTATCTGTGTCAGATACTCTATTTTTCACCCTTTCTTTTTTTTAAAATTTTTTATTGTTATATTAATCAACATACAGCACCATCATTAGTTTTTGATGTAGTGTTCCATGATTCATTGTTTGTGCATAACACCCAGTGCTCCATGCAGATCGTGCCCTCCTTAATACCCATCACCAGGCTAACCCATTCTCCCACCCCCCTCCCCTCTAGAACCCTCAGTTTGTTTTTCAGAGTCCATCCTCTCTCATGGTTTGTCTCCCCCTCCGATTCCCCCCCTTCATTCTTCCCCTCCTGCTATCTTTTTTTTTTTTCTTAACATATAATGTATTATTTGTTTCAGAGGTACAGATCTGTGATTCAACAGCCTTGCACAATTCACAGCACTCACCATAGCACATATCCTCCCCAATGTCTATCACCCAGCCACCCCATCCCTCCCACCCCCCACCACTCCAGCAACCCTCAGTTTGTTTCCTGCAATTAAGAATTCCTCATATCAGTGAGGTCATATGATACATGTCTTTCTCTGTTTGACTTATTTCGCTCAGCATAACACCCTCCAGTTCCATCCACGTTGTTGCAAATGGCAAGATCTCATTCCTTTTGATGGCTGCATAATAGTCCATCGTATATATATACCACATCTTCTTTATCCGTTCATCTGTCGATGGACATCTTGGCTCTTTCCACAGTTTGGCTATTGTGGACATTGCTGCTATAAACATCGGGGTGCACGTACCCCTTCGGATCCCTACTTTTGTATCTTTGGGGTAAATACCCAATAGTGCAATTGCTGGATCATATGGTAGCTCTATCTTCAACTTTTTGAGGAACCTCCATACTGTTTTCCAGAGTGGCTGCACCAGCTTGCATTCCCACCAACAGTGTAGGAGGGTTCCCCTTTCTCCGCATCCCCGCCAACATCTGTCCTTTCCTGACTTGTTAATTTTAGCCATTCTGACTGGTTCTATTTTTCACCCTTTCTTGCAAAAGAAAAAAAAAAAGTGGCCATACAGCCCAGTTCTAACCATGGATATGTAAGAGAAGTTTGGAGGAGGGATTCTGGAATAACTCTCCCTCTTCCTTCTGGCCTTCAATACAGACATAGTGCTTGGAACTGCAGCAGCAGCAAGCCAACACATTAAAGATGGTAGAGTAGAAAGATGAAAGAGACAAGATCATGATGGACCACCCAGTTCTGATCTCACTGTCTCCAGACCTCATTTTACCACAGAAAAAATAAATCCCTATTTCTTTATAAGTCACTATAGTCAGATATTTAATTTGTTTCTGCAAACATTCTTCACTAATGCTTTATGATAGCCAGAATAGTAGTCCCTCAAAGATGCCCACATTCTAATCCCAGGTACTTGTAAATATGTTGCTTTACATGGCAAAAAAAATGACTTTGCAAATGTAATTAAGGTTAAGGACCTTGGGAAAAAAAATTACCCTTGCTCAATCTAAAATGTGAGTCCTTAAAAGTGGAAGACAATTAAAGAAGAGTGAGTAAGAAAAGATGAAATGTGAAAAGGATTCAAGCTGCCAATGCTTTGAAGATGGAGGGAAGAACTCAGTGACTTCTAGAAGCTATAAATGGCCCTCAGCCTACGGCCAGCAAGAAAACATGGACAGGTCCTCCAACTGCAGAAACTGAATTTTGCCAGCAAGCCAATGAGAGGGTAACAGATTTTTCCTTACAATCTCCAGAAAGGAATTCAGCCTGCCAACACCTTGATTTTAGCCCAGTGAAACCCGTGTCAGACCTCTAACTTACAGAACTGTAAGCTAATAAATGTGTATAGCTTTAAGCCACCAAGTTTGTGGTAATTTGTTAAAGCATGAATAGAGGGCGCCTGGGTGGCTCAGATGGTTAAGCGTCTGCCTTTGGCTCTGGTCATGATCTCAGGGTCCTGGGATCGAGTCCCGCATCGGGCTCCCTGCTCCTTGGGAGCCTGCTTCTCCCTCTGCCTTTCTCTCTCGCTGTGTCTCTCATGAATAAAAAAAAAAAAAAAAGCATGAATAGAAAACTGATACATATATGGTAACATCTTAGTAAATTCAGTTCATCTCCTCTAGAACTAAAAGAATCTTCAGTAATTCAATAATATAGCCTTGTAAAATTAAACCCATATATTCTCTGAATTAAAAATAAAATAGGAATGTTTGTTAGTTCTTCACTTATTAGTCTAAGATAGTTATTTTTTTGTTTTAAGGAAAAGTATTAGTCCATGCTTTGGGAGATAATATCACCGCTGAGGAACTGTCATGTAAAACCTCTTCCTGAGTGGGAACTGTACCTTCTGCCTGTGGTGGGGCAGATGGCCTGTTTGCGACGTAGGAGAACAAGGTGGCATCGTGTGGGCTGTTACCCCTCACTTAAATTTGGACAACAGTGCCTTACATTATTTTATGAACTGTAAAAAAAAAAAAAATTTAAATATCCATTATTTCATTGCTATTTTATAAAAAAGGATATTTTCATATTGAGCTTGTAAACTGTGCATTTGTTAAATTCACTTATTAGTTCTAGCGATTTTTTGTATATTAAGATTCTCTATGTAGGTAATCATGTCATCTACAAACAGAGACAGTTGTATTTCTTCTTTTTCAATGTCTATTCTTTCTCCTCCTGCCCTTCCTTGGTGCATTGACTAAGATCTCTAGTATCATGCTGAATAGGAGTGGTGAGAGTGGACATACTGGCCTTGTTCCTGATCTTAGAGGCATAGCATTTCGTTTTTCACCATTAAGTATGTTAGCAGCAGGATTATTTATATTATATTATATTATATTATATTATATTATATTATTAATTTATTAATATATTTATATTATATTTATATTATATATTTATATTATTTATATATAAGTATATATATATATACACATAAATAGTAACATCTTAGTAAATTCAGTTCATCTGAATATACTAAGTATATAAGGGTATATATATATATACCCTTTCTCAGGTTGAGAAAGTTCCTTTGTATTCCTAGTTTGCTGAGCATTTTATCAGGAATGGATGTTGGGTTGTGTCAAATGTTTTTTTTTTTTTCCTGGATCTATCCAAATGGTTATTTTTTTCTTTAGTATATTGATATGGTGAATTACTTTGTTTGATTTTCCAATATTGAACCAACATTGCATTCATGGAATAAATCTCACTTGGTCATAATCTATTATATTTTTATATATCAGTAGATTTTATTTGCAAACATTTTGTTCAGGATTTTCACAACTATATTCCTGATAAAATTGGCCTGTGGTTTTCTTTTCTTGTGTTGTCTTTGTCTGATTGTGATGCCAAGGCAATACTGGCTTCACAGAATGTGAATGTGGATAAAAATTACATAAATATTTTGAAACTATTTTAGGTTACTATGTGTTACTCCCTTGACTAGAATTTAAATTCTTCAAGGATAGCAGTTTTATTTTCTGGGTTTTCAAGTCAAAGCTTTAGTTCTATAGGGGAGAAGGGTTTGGGTGGGACTCATGATTTTCCCCAGTGGCATCACTCCCCTCCTCTCTGTCTGCACCACCATAGGAGGCTCTCTCCAATCTCCTGCCTGTCCTAGCTTCTAATCTCACCAGTGAGAATCTGGTGAAAGTCTGTGGGAAAGAGCCTGTGGGTGGGTACAAATTCTCATATGATTTAGGTGCCTCTCACACTAGCTCATACCTGCTTTCTAGCATCTGTCAAAAAACATTTGCCTCCTACTTACTTCTGTGGTATCTGACATCTTTTCTTGCCATGTTCTACCATTGGTTGGGCAGGTGCTTGTATCCTGTTTATCCTTGAGACGGCCTGCCTTTCTTTGAATTTGGGGGTATTTCGTTAACCTAAGACCTCAGGTCTCTAATGGGTTCAAGAAAATTATAAATATATAGTTTATCTAGCTTTTGCCTATTTGAGTGGGAACAATACTCCTTATTTTCTATATACTTAGAACTCTTCATCTTTATACTTTCTTATATCTTAATTGAAGTCTCAATTAATATATAATGAAATAGAATTTTAAATGTGTGCATTGAAATCTTTTCTAATTGGCTTTACAAGTACATAGGTTTTTCTATTGTAATAAAGAAAATGCATAGTACCTTATCTTTATTATTGTACAGTATATATTAGGGACATTATTTGACCAACAGTGTAACCACACAGTTTTCAGAAGGGACTTTTAGGAGGATTGAGAGTCATCTTTCAATGAGGTTGTCTCTCTTTTATACTACTGGAGGCTAAATGTCCAAGATCAAGGTGTCAGCAGGGTTGGTCCTTTGTGAGGTCTCTCTACTTGGCTTGTAGATGGCCACTTTCTCCTGTGTCCTTACAAGGTCTTCTGTGTGTGTGTATGTCCTAGTCTTCTCTTCTTATAAGGACAGCACTCAGATTAGGGCCACCCCAATGACCTTATTTTACCTTAATTAGCTCTGTAAAGACCCGATTTCTTTTTTTTTTAATTGCAAAAGGCATTTTATTTTTTATTTTTTAAATAAATTTTATTTCATTATGTTATATTAGTCACCATATATTACATCATTAGTTTTTTTTTTTTAAAGATTTTATTTATTTAACAGAGAGAGACACAGCGAGAGGGAATACAAGCAGGGGGAATGGGAGAGGGAGAAGCAGGCTTCCCGTGGAGCAGGGAGCCCGATGCGGGGCTCGATCCCAGGACCCTGGGATCATGACCTGAGCCGAAGGCAGATGCTTAACGACTGAGCCACCCAGGCACCCCTACATCATTAGTTTTTGATGTAGTGTTCCATGATTCATTGTTTGTGTATAACATCCAGTGCTCCATGCAGTACGTGCCCTCCTCAATACCCATCACTGGGCTAACCCATCCCCCCACCCCCCTCCCCTCTAAAACCCTGTTTGTTTCTCAGAGTCCATAGTCTCTCATGGTTCGTCTCCCCTTCCAATTTCCCCTCCTTCATTTTTCCCTTCCTACTATTAAAGACCCGATTTCTAAATATAGTCCCATTCTGAGGTACTGAGGGTTAGGGCATCGACATATGAATTTTGGAGAGCACAATTCAGCTCATAATGCTCAACTACAGCTCCAGTCAGGTGGCCCACTGCCCTGGTCCCAACTTCTAGTAGGCTCCAATCAGTATAGTCTTCCTCTCCCCGATTCAGGCCTAGGGACAACAACAGCTTCCCACCGTACTAGTCTCCTGCTGCCTCAGCAGTTATCTTGGGTTCTGTTTACCTTGACACACCTTTCACTAAGAAATTCTTCATTGTAGTTACTTGAACAATCTCATTGTTCAATCTGATTGGATTCTATTTCCTGCTGAGATAGTGTTCTAGCACCTTCTCTGTGGATTCCCTTATCAACTTCCCTCTCCTGCTTCCAATGTGCCTGCACAGTGTATGGCAACTGCCTGACTCCTTGTCCATGTGCCCTATGGAACTGCAAATTCCTTGGGGGTAAAATCCAGGCTTTTTCATTTTTGTATATTTAGGGCTTAACCTGGTATCTGGTGTATAGTACACGTGCTAAAAAATTGCTGTACAATTAGTCATTGCCTAATGACTCACTTCCCTCCAACCCCGCCATCACTCTCTTTCCAGTATTACATTTATAGAACCCGAATACATCATCTCTAGGCTATGGAAACAGCTTTCTAGTGGATCTTACTGTTCCACCTTCAGTACTAATGACAGGTTAATCTTCCTAATAAATGATTCTCAGAGAGATGTAACATTCAAGACATGCACACTCAACCTTAACCTACCTTCAATTTCTCATTCTCCTGCTATGACCATAACCAACACCCACTTTCCAGCTGCCAGCTTTTATGCTACTGCTCACACGCTTCCCTCCACATGAAGCAGCTGTTACCCTCTTTGTTTTCAGCTGGAATCTTATCAAGCCTTTGAGGTATGGATGTTCACAATATCACAAAATCATGGGTATTGTAAAAATTATAAAAGCAGCTTGGAGTAGGAGCAGGGTTTAAAGTCCTGAAGGCTTGAAGTTGTGCCATGGGTTAACCTAGTTTCTAGGTGGTGGGAAGGTGGGGGAATCCCAGAGGACAGGTCTGGGTAATGAGAGGGGGAACCTGGAACAGCAAATAATTTCTGCCACTAAAATCAGTTTTGACTTCTAAGCAAGAGCACAATCTGGTATTGTCCTTATTATATCTAAACATAAGTCACATACATCATTCCCTCTATTACCACAGTTTTGGAAATGATACTTTATGAACCAAGAGTTTCAGAATGTGGCATTAAGACAGGCCAATCTTGGGGTGCCTGGGTGGCTCCGTTGTTAGGTGTCTGCCTTCAGCTCGGGTCATGATCCCAGGGTCCTGGGATCGAGCCCCGCATCGGACTCCCTGCTCCGCGGGAAGCCTGCTTCTCTCTCTCCCATTTCCCCTGCTTGTGTTCCCTCTCTTGCTGTCTCTCTCTGTCAAATAAATAAACAAAAATCTTAAAAAAAAAAAAAAGGCCAATCTTGTATTCCTGGCTCTAAATAACCAAATTCATTGTGCTTGAAACACACATGAGTGTATACGTTTATAAAGAACTTGCATACCAGAAATAAGGAAATAAGAGCCAATTAAGGCAGTTCCATGAGTGCCTTTCTCTAAGTTCTCAAAGCAAATTTTACAAATTCAAAGTATATCACATTACATGGAAATTATTTATGTATGAGACCTTTCCCAAAGACTGAATAAATAAATGTGAGTTAAGTATGGGGCAGTTTTGTTTATATTTCTGTATCCTCAGCTTCTGGCACAATGCCTAGAATATAGGTTTTCAATAAATGTTGGTTGAATAAATTAATAAGCTGCCTCGATGCTTGGAGATGGAGAATGTGTACAAGGACATCCAAGACCATGTCACCTGGAGAGCAGTAACTGGACTGAGGGAGAGTAGGCAGTGAGGGATTTAAGAAGTGGAAGAAGATGATTCATTGCTGAGATAGTTTCTAGGAAAATATTCAAATGGAACCTAACACAACTTTTGACTTGTTTTGGGAAAGATCAAAATGTATTTTTCTCCAGGGAGAAATACTGACATTGACTTTTCTTCAGCCAATATTTCCCTCTAGAAAGTATCAGTTACCCTACAACCCTTTAGGAGAACCCAGTTCTTGCTTAATGTGAAGCTTTCAGAGCTGAAAACTGCCCGGCCCTGCCCAGTAATGGAAGGGAGCTGCTCTTTTTCAACATTAAACACATAGATCTATTTTTAAATAAAGAAGAAGATGCTTAAATGATAATTAAGTATTTGTTCTCATTTAAAATGAATTCATATTTCCCCCAAATACAACATAGCTCTAGGGTGACTGTCCTGGGTTGCCCAGGACTAAAGGGCTTCCTGGGATACAAGACTTTCAGTTGTAAAACCAGGAAAATCCTGGGAAAACTGGGACAAGTTGGTCACCCCACATGATAGACGCTTTATACCTACTTAGAGAACCAAACTGTTCCCTCTTTTTATGTGATAACTAAATATCTTAGAAATAAGAAATTCGACAAAGTTGGGGTGCCTGGGTGGCTCAGTTGGTTAAGCGACTGCCTTCGGCTCAGGTCATGATCTCAGGGTCCTGGGATCGAGCTCTGCATCGGGTTCCCTGCTTGGCGGGGAGCCTGCTTCTCCCTCTCCCACTCCCCCTGCTTGTGTTCCCTCTCTTGCTGTCTCTCTCTCTGTCAAATAAGTAAAATCTTAAAAAAAAAAAAAAAGAAATTCTACAAAGTTAAGAAGAACAGAGAGTGACCGATGCAAAAACCATATATCTCTTTAGGAAGTAGGTAAAGAGGGCTAAGGGATTATTATCTTAACTCTGTGAAATTATTACACTTAATAACTGGAAGTGAGCATGGTCTGTTTCAAAGTAGTTCTGCAACCACTTGATTAGACATTTCACCTCTGCAGTCCTAAAACAGACAGCTATGTAATTCTGACAATCAGAATCAACACTTACACTGATTCTAAAGTTCTAGATTTGCTATTATTCAAGAAAAGAAAAACCCACAAACATACTTTTATACCAAAAAGAAGCTTCATACCATGCATGGTTTGAATAAAATAATCACAATGCAGAGAGCTTCCTGCTCCACTTGCTTGGTTGTTGTGACTGCAACAACAATAGTGACATTTTTTTTTATATTTCTTTTTTTTTTTTTAAAGATTTTATTTATTTATTTGACAGCGAGAGAGACACAGCAAGAGAGGGAACACAGCAGGCGGAGTGGGAGAGGGAGAAGCAGGCTGCCCGCCAAGCAGGGAGCCCAGTGCGGGGCTCGATCCCAGGACACTGGGATCATGACCTGAGCTGAAGGCAGACGCTTAACGACTGAGCCACCCAGGCGCCCCAAGAATAGTGACATTTTAAAAGCAAAGGTTCATTTTAAATTGTGCATATCTTAAAAAGCATTGCAATAGGATGCACTGAAAATACCCACATATCACACTGTCTTATATATCATATATCTAACTATCTTTCTACCCATCTACCGGGCTTGCCACCTATTGCTGCCCACAAAAACCTTGACAAGCAGGAGGAGGAACTGCCATTTAAAAATCACAAGGTTTTCAATCTGTAGAGATAAGATTTCATATCACTTTCAAGACAAACTATGCCTTTGATAGGGAAAAAGCACCTTCATGGACCCTTTGATTACAAAAGAGCTAAAAACAGCACTCCCTTGTATTCTGGAGCAGAATAGAGGAGAAACTGATGTCATTATAAAGGCAAATGTTAAATGTTTTTAGATTGAGACACTGTTCTAGTCTGTTCGGTATGCAAGTTGTGTATCAGTGAAGCAGGGGAAGCTTTGCCTTAGACTTTCTTGCCCTTTCTTAGGGGTTACTGGATGTATGAGAGGTCAAAGAGAAATATACATTAACTTCTTCTGAACTGAATGTACTCCATACTGCAACAGCTTGAATTTCTCTGCAGCTGTTCTTGCATTAGCCATTTACACAGACCTGAAGTTGAAGCCCTGCAGAGATGAGGCACACAGGGGTGAAAGAGATGGTAAAAAGTACAAGTCAACCAGTGCTTGAAGGGTGCTGGTCTTTGAATAACACCATGTGGCTGTAGCTGAGATCTTGGCGGGGGGTAGTGGGTAGAGTTTAGGGGGCAAAGGAGAAGGTAGTCTCCTGCAGAACAAGTTTTGATTGAGAAAATACAAGCACCTTGGTGTGGATAAGAAAGAAGATGATGCTGGTCCGTAGTTTAGCCCAAGCAGCTCTTTATGTATGATGGTTTTCTTATAATTCACAGGGTTTTAATGATGAATGACTAATCAAAATAATGATAAACATTAACAAATGTAAAATCCAACAGAGTGTTAAATAATGACACCATTATGTCATATGAAATGGACTTCCCCTCTCACGGTAAGTGAAATTTCTCTTGGGACATTCCATTCTCTGAGGAAACCCCCTCCTCTCTCCAGCCCCCTACCCAGACTTTTTGAAGTATCTTCAGATTTAGTTCAATTTCTGTTTCACACAGAAGGGTGAAAACAAACAAACAAAACTAACCAACACAAAGCTCTTTAGTAGAGAAAAACCTTAAAGTAACATTTAGCAGATAGGTGTTATATTTGCTGAGGAGAGCTGTTCTTGACCATTCATTCCTCAGAGCTGGGGCTCCCCTTGACATCTTCCTTTATATCTTCACTTCTGGGGGGCCCCAGGCCCCTGCAGGCATATGAAGAAGTAGAAGCATGCCTTTAAGAGGGTGGCTGGCCATGTAGATGTCATAAATGCAGACAGATGTGATCCTCTGACCAGGGACACTTAGGGACCATCCCACTTCCCACTAGATATAAGGCCATGTGGTCACTTTGAATAGGGTTTTATGAAAATTTAGAGGCCATCAACATAGTACTACGTAGAAGGTAACTGGTCAGGGCTCCTGGGTGTATCTCTTCATGCCCGGGTGAGTTAGGGTAAGAAAGCAAGGCCCAAGCTGTATCTTACACCAGTACTGTCAGGCAGATTAAAAAGACAATTATTCTACTGAATCTAAAAAGACATTAGTGGTTCAAATTTTAGTAGCTTTGGGCTGCGATCATCAACCTTGTAAAGTTGTGGGGGTTTTTTGTTGTTGTTTTTGTTTTTTTAAACCATGGAAAGTTTTAAAGAACGTGTTTGTCGTCTCAGGTAGACCTTTCTGGACAGAGATAGGGAAGTATGTAGGTCAAGGCAAACTGTTCCAGACAAGGAAAATAACCATAGCCAACCAGCAAAATGGATGTTCATAAACCAGGAATGGTTTCTTAACCAAAGCTCAAAGAACAACATGATATCAAGGGCACAACTACAGACAGTACTGGGCTCTGCCAACTACAGCTAGGGCTGCAACTCAAGTGGCAGAGTACAAGAGTACAGGAAAGCATGAAAGCACTGTGTGCAAGGACTCCCCCCCACCCGCCCCCAGTCACACCAATGTGCACTGCATCACTTTCAAAAACAAAGGACAATAGGACTTTGGTCATCCCTAGATCAAAGAGCCATCCCACCTAGAAATTGCTCTACAAAAGGAAAAACAGGTAGATGAGGTGATGATAAGAGTATCTAGCATAAAAAAGAATGAATGATTAGTGAACCTCACATCTAGACAAATGCAACAACTTCCCAGTTGTGTTTTCTCTCTTTAACCAACAAACATCAGAAAGTTTCCCCATATGCTAGGAACTATTGTAGGTGCTGGATATAAAGAGTGATGACAACTGGCCCCTGCCCTCATGAAGCCTACAATCCTGGAAGCTACGTATACTCACAATACACATGCATCCATGTTATAACCTGTAGGCTGTAGGCTGACAATAGTCACTTTCTACCTGATTTTTAGGAACCAGGGCTCTTATTCCCCCCTTTCCCTGGTAGTCTGCTCTATAAACTGCTTGATAACCCTATTCCTCCAACACTGGCCTTAGCTCTGCCAACCCTCCCAGAAACTCTACACATAGCAGGTTTTATTGACTCCCAACTATGTCTGCTAGCATCTCCATTTACCTCCTCCTAGATTCTCTGACCCCCTCTGCTGCCCTGCTTACCTACCTACATACCCATTCCTCTTACCATTCTTCTCTGATCTCACCAGATGCCTGTGCTCTGAGATCTGAGCTCTCCAAACCTCTTAAGGGGAAGGGGGACACCAAGTTCATAATCAGAAAAGACTACTTGGAGGGTTGGAAACTGGTAGCCTTTGAAAGGTTGAGGTCATTGAGGAGGCTACCCTTATGGTCAGGCTTCTCTGCGTGGCCTCAAACAGTCAACTGGGTAACCTCTTTCTGGACAGTTCTGGAGAAACAAAGAAAATGTTTTGTGCTTTTACTTAGGTAGTTCTAGACTCCATCTTTCTTCTTTCCACAATTCATTAGCTTTCTTTTACTTTTAGTCCTGCTTTAGTTATGTAGCTCTTCATTTTAACTTCTTGTTCTTAGTTTGTTCTTATTTGACAGCATGGCCTAAGAATTCTGTGGAGGACTAACATTATCTATTAGTATAAATTTAACTTGTTATAAGCAAGAGAAAGAGAGAGGGAAAGAGTGACATAAAGAAAGAGATTTTGTCTCTAAAAGATGTCATCCATGTGGTCCTAACATTCATTTTTTTTTTAAATGATTTTATTTATTCATTTGTCATAGAGAGAGTGGGAGAGAGCACAAGCAGAGAGAGTGGCAGGCAGGGGGAGAGCGCGAGCAGGGGGGAGGGGCAGAGGGAGAGAGAGAGAAGCAGACTCCTGGCTGAGCGGGGAGCCCGATATGGGGCTCGATCCCAGGACCCTGGGATCATGACCTGAGCCGAAGGCAGATGCCCAACCGACTAAGCCACCCAGGCGCCCGGCCCTAACATTCAGATGACAATGGCAGGAAATGCATTTTGCTCTACAAGGACTGGAGATATTTCTGATTGTCATGACACTGTGGGGATGCTACTGACATATAGTAATAGAGACCAGAGATACTCCTAAATATCCTACAATGCACAGGACAGCCCCACAAGCAAAAAAAAAAAAAAGTTCAGCCCCAATATCAGCAATGCTGAGGTTGAGAAACTGGATTATAGTTTGTTCAAAAGGCCAAGGAAGATTACATAACTCCTTTTCACTTGGGCAGAGGTTTGTCTCAATTCTCTGAAATTATCAGTAATACCCCCAATGATCTGGCTGCCTTTAATGGTTGAGCTTCTGCTTGTGGGCTTTTGCACACTACTACCTTAAAGTTCAGTTATCACTCACTAAATACACCATTAACTGGTTATCCTTCATCACATGTGTATGGACTCAGCTTGTTAACAGATTCCTCCTCACTAGGCACATGTGAAGGCTTTCCTTATTTGGAGTCATTACCAAAATTTATGGTGTTGGTTGTGTTGAGAGAGACAAAAATGGCAGGAAAGAAAGTGGAAGTAAAAATCTTACATGGGATGAAATTCCACTAGGCTTATGATGACTTAAAAACTTTATGAGTGAGAAAGAAAGCAAATAAATAGTTTCTACTTTAGATGTGAAACTTGCCAGCTTCTTCTAGGAGTCTCTTTCCTTCCCTTCTTTCTATAATCAGGAGCTATCAAGAAAAAAAGAAGGAAGACAGAAAGGCAGTTGGAAATGGGCAGTTGGAAAGGCAATGGGAAATGGAAATGACCTCAACACTGTTTGGTATGAGAACTGAACCTGAAAATCTCTGAGGTGTCGCTATGAAAATGAAAAGAAAGGAAACCAGGACATGTTGCCCAAATTGGATCAGACTTTCCCTTTTCCTTTTCTTTAGTCATACACTTGCAAGATACGACAAACTGTTAATTACTGTGTGATGATAAAGAGAGGTAGGATTAAGCTCTAGGATAGGGTGGGGGAGCGCAGGGAGACAGTCTCTCATGGAGAAACCTCCCACAGAACGTATTTTTAAAATGACTCTTCTGACTTCTGATATTAATGGTCTTCTCTTTTCTCATTTAACCAAAAATAAAAATTTGAGAATTTGAATTGAGTTCTGGGCATGTGGATCTTGTAGGACCATATTGAATGAAGGCCAGAGTATCCACTTTGACTGTTAGGAGATAACCATCACAGGTTGTGAGCTTAGGAGAGGTTATAAGAAATGAGTAAGAGTACAGAAATGTTCCAAATGGATTACAGAAGAAAAATTGCGTATGGATCTGCCATTTATGGGAAAGTACCAACTTATGAACTGGTTATGTTCTTGAAAGTTCATCTGATTACTAGAAACAACAAGAGCACAACTGAAGTGGAGGGAAAAAGTAGTTCATTGATTTCTGGATAGGATCTTCAAAAATTTGCAGTCCAATGCTCTCTAAAATGAGGAGGAAAAAACTGGTTCAGAAAAGTTGATCATCTTGCCAAAGATCACTATGAGATTTAGGAACAAAGGTTGGTCTTGGGATTCCCCAGGCAGTCTACTAACCATGTTGTGTTACCTATAAGCAGGAAGTGAGTAAAAATAGTGATGGTGAGGAGCAGAGGGATAGGAGATGTGCTGTCCAGGTGTCTGGAAGGTGAGGGAGAGAAGAGGAAGTGAAGGTGGTAGAAAAGGAACACTCCAGAAGCAAGGGGGCAGGTTTGTATTCTGTCCAACCTATGGGAGACAATTTGCGTGTACACTGAGTGGGGGCTTCCTACATGTGGGGTTCTGGTCCCTGCTATTGCCCAGAAGATATGTGGCATACAAGGAGAGAAATGACTCAGATGGAATCTGGAAGTTCTTTACAAAATGTCAGCATCCTTCAGAATCTAACTGATGGTCTCAGTCCTCTAGAATTCATTAATTTATTCAACAAATATATACTGAACCCCTATTTTATGCCAGGTACTGTCCCAGACCATGTGGCTATAGTAATGAATGAGACAGGTAAGGTCCTTCACATCAGGAGGCTGCTTTCTAGTGAGACAGATAAAACGTAAGCAAACAAGTATGATAATGTCCAATTATGTTAAATGCTATGAAGAAAATAACACAGGGTAATACGACAGTGACTGAAGAATCTACTTTAGATTGGGTGGTCAAAAAAGCCTCTCTGAGGAGGTGACATTTGGGCTGAGACCTCAAAGACAAGAGCCAGCTTTGCAAAGGGCTAGGTCTGGGTGGAGAGCACAGCCCATACAGAGTGCATGATCCAGCCTGGCAGGTTCAAGAGGCACACAGAAAGCCAGTGTGGCTGTAACTTGTTGACCAAGAAGGAGCAGATGAAATGAGGTTATCAGGGGTGAGCCGAGCCATATTAGATTGATGTGTATGTTCATTTAACAATTATTAAGCACCTGTTTTGTGCAGAGCATTGCTAAAGATATAAAAATAACACTGAGAAACCCCTACCTCAAGGATTCCGTCCCCAGGGAAGAAAGTTAAGAGCTTAGTAGGGGTGATAGAATTCTCAAAACAATTCTGCTACAGGTTAGAAAGTATTCTACTCCAGACACAATCATAATGCAGACATTACTATGCTGTTTAGCAAGGACAGGGGCCTTCCGGAAGCAACTGTGTCAATACAACCATGCACCTAATACAGCCAGTTTATAATCTGAAGATGGGCACATACTATAAATCCAAAGACACGGTATGAGGTCTGAGATCTGGCCATCTGCTCCCCCACCGTAGGGAGGTTAGGTCATCCCAGAGATGAGTCACTGAGCCCACCTTTCCCCCTTTCCCCACCGGGCGAGCCTTCTCGGTCTTCGTGGGTGGGGCAGGGCCATAGGAATCCCCCAACCGGGACCTAAATCTGTCGCCCTCAGAAAACCCAACCAGGGGAGCCGCGAAGACCAAAGCTCTGATTAGCACCTGATTCACCGAGGCAGTCAAGGCAGGGTGGTGACTACTGGTAACAGGTCCCCCCAGCCGCCCCAGGGGAAAAGGTCTGCGGGAGTTTTGGTGACCCTGATCCCGGGGGAGGTGGCCGGGTGACGCGCTGCGGCCGGGTTGGGGAAGCGCCTGCGCGACCACCAGGCCCCGCCCCCGCCCGTAAGTCCTTCTCCCGGAACGCTCGCTGCCGGGGCTCCCGCCGCTGCGTTGCGCGTGCGCTTTGGGCTCCGGCTCCGGCAGCCGGGAAGCTGTGAGCTGCGCAGGGCGGGGCGAGCGGTCGCAGCGCCCGGGAGCCCGACGACGAGTACCGGGGAGCCGGCCGGGGAGGGGTTCTTGGGCGCTCACGGGGCGTGCACTGGCAAAGCGAGACCATTTCCCGGCAAGGGCGCCAGTTCCTCTGCTCTGCTCGGCCGGGAAGTCCGGGGCGGACTAGCGGAAAGCCCTACCGTCCAGGCCAGCTCCCTGGAGCAAACCGAGTGGCCTGGATGTCCCTGATTATTATTGTTGTTGTTGTTTATACTGCGAGCACGAAATTCCTCCCCAGGGCCTCCTCCCCCGCCCGCTCCACCTGCTCCTCCCTCCTGTTGTAACATGCCATTAGTGAGCCTGCGACCTCATTTCCAAGGGTGCTAGAGTTCGCATTCAGCTACCATGGGGAATGGGATGAACAAGGTAACGTGTCTTTCTTTCATTTTTGCTGGTTTTGTTTCCACTTTCCAGGCTTCCCCCTGGCTGGTGTTTGCTGGGCAAGGAGAGCCCTCGACAGGTGCCCCCTCTTCGCGCTCCGACCTGTCTGACCAGGTCGTGTTCCACCGCGGCTTTGACACTGCGTGCGCTTTCCTCTAGTGGGAACGGGAGGGAGGGGCGGCGCGCCTGGCGCGGTGCTGGTGATGTCTCTGTTTTTGAGGTGCCCCCCCTCCCCCCGGCCTCCTGCGGGCTTCCGGGTAAGCAGTCCCCCGCGCCTACCCTGCCAGCCGGTGTGCTTTGCAACTGAGAGCAAGCCGTGCCCTTTAAAAGCGTTGACGCTTGTTCTGCCGAGACCTCAGCTGAGCTCAGAGGGGTTGTGGTTTCTTTTTCACCCTTCCCCTTCTTCACTCCCAAACTCGGCTCTTGAAGCGTCACCAGCCACATTGTTAGTAAACTGGAGTAGATAAATATCTTCTATTATTTAATTTCCTCTTTCTCCCACATTCTTTTTTTTTTTTTTTCGTGTGGACAGAGAAGTTGACAGAGACCTAAGTCCTGAGGTGTTACCTGGCAGGGATGGGGGTTTTGAGAAAACAGATGGAGAGCTGATTTATCCTGGATTATATGGGTTCTGCAACAAGGGCAACCTGTTGGCTGGCTGCTTGTGCTGATTTTGCCTTATACAAAATTCGTGTTGCTCTCTTCTTTTCGTCTCTGTTCTGGCCCCCACCGTCTGCTTTTCAGTTTCCCTAGAACCCCCTTCCTAGGTTGTGAGATAGTCTCTCTTTCCTGACAGTGGAAGAGACCAGAAATTAGCTCTTGCAGTTGAGAGCTGCCTGGGGTGTATATTCATATCAACCACAAGGTTGAGGATTTTGTGATCTGGTACTGCTGGTTTAAAGGAGAGAAAAAACTTTTAAAAAGCCCTCTGCAAAAGCAAGTACCTCTTCACAGGTCTTTAAATGGTACTGGATCAGAGGTTAGTTTCTGGGCTAATGCTTGTGTGCCCCCATTCTATTCCACTCACATACATCTCCACATAGATTCAGCTTTCATATTTGGTGGATAAAACCATGTGGCTGGCTGGCTTTCCTTCTTTCTTTCTTTTCTTTCTTTCGTCTCTGCACTAGGGTCAGCAGTGGTTTGGTTCTTTCAAATGTGTGATGGGGAGTGTTAGAAGTTAAGGTTGGGAAGAAAGTGCAGTCACGGGTAATCCTGGGTACCCAGTTAACTTTTTTCTCCTGCCCACATCATGTTTATTGTGTTCTGCAGACTCAGTTTATAGAAGAACTGTGTGATTTGGCCCTGCATATCTGAGGCTTTTTGGTAACCAGAATGGTGTTCCTTGTGTGGGTTTTTTTGGGGGGGGGGTGGGGAAGCAGTGACCAAGATTAGAAACAGACTATTTCTCTTGGATAAATACTTGCATTATGTCCCCATTAAAACTGAAATCCAGGGGCGCCTGGGTGGCTCAGTCCTCAAGTGTCTGCCTTCGGCTCAGGTCCTGATCCCAGGGTTCTGGGATGAGCCCTGTTTCGTTCTCTCTCCTCAGCGGGAAGCCTGTTTCTCCCTCTCCCACTGCCCCTGCTTGTGTTCCCTCTCTCGCTGTCTCTCTCTCTCTGTCAAATAAATAAATAAATAAAATCTTAAAAAAAAAAAATCCATCAGCACCATAAACCTTCTGCTTGTTAAATGAAAACATAACAATAAAGATGCTTCCACAAGTTTGTGGGCTTGTAGTCATACCTCGGTTTTCCTTTGGTTCTTTCTACAGTTTTTTTCACTTGAGTTGTTCACTCTCCATCGCTTTTGCATTTGATTTGTAGTATTTTATATTATGATTCAAAGAACATACTTAAGAATATGAATATGAATGATTGCCTAAGGTTCAAAATTAAGGCTTTTCAGCAAAAACAGTCATTCTTATTGTGAATTTTACCTTTAAAGGAAAGTAATAAATTTCTTGCTGTTATTATCATAATCATTTTGTATTGTAAATAGAGCTACTATACCTAATGTAGAGATGCAGAAACATAATAGATTTCAAGAGGTCATTAATTTAACAAATATTTATTGTGTACCTGCTATTAGCCAGCTAGTTGAGAGGGCAGAGGGAGAGTACAGTGGTAAATGACACAGTCTTTCATAGAACCTTTGGTATAGACCAGAGGTTGAGCCAACTGAAGTGTTTGCCTCCCATTGTCACAAGCTAGGTTTCCTATGAAATCCAGGGACAGCTCGATTTTTACCAGGTAGAATGCTTTTTGGAGGACACAGAGCAGCTAGGAAAGAAGAAGCCATCAGCCTGGGCAGCTGGGTTCCAGATGAAGTGAACCAACCCTGGCAGTCATTGGGGGGTTAAGATGTTGGATTGGGAGGGTCCTCACATCCTGCCTAGAATGGTAATACTTCCTTCAGCCCACAATTAGATCATTAATTCAGGTTGATCAAGATAAAAATATGCACATGGAGAGGGCACTTGGGTGGCTCAGTTGGTTAAGCATCTGCCTTCGGCTCAGGTCCTGAGAAGGATCCTGGGATGGAGTCCTGCATGGGGCTCCCAGCTCAGCAGGGAGTCTGCTTCTCCCTCTCTCTCTCTCTATCAAATAAATAAATAAAATCTTTTTAAAAAATGCACATGGAGAAGGATTTGGGGCAGATTTCTCTGATAAAATGCTTGGCCAGGTAGACTAGATTTTTGTTTTTCATGGGGTATTATAGTACTTAAGACTAATAAGGTGACAGTGAGTATAGGAGTTTCCATGATAGGTCCTCACCCAGAAGAATAGCAGGTTCAGACCCTTGAGAGAACTTTGAGTCAATTGGGAGTTTTCAAAGACTCCACAGAAACATGACATTTGCATGCAACAGGCTGTTTAGTTTAACCCTAATCCCACTAGAGACATTTACTAGGTTGATCTTTAGCAGCACGGTGAGGCACTCTGCATTGTGGCTATGAGCCAGACCATCTGGCTTTGCGTCCAGGCTCTGCCACTTACCAGCTGGGTGGCTTTGGGCAGGTCACTTAACCTCTGTGCTCCTCATCTGTAAAACGGGGATGAAAATAACAACACCGACTTCATGGGGTTATGGTGAAGATCAAATGAGTTACTCTGTGCAGTGAAGTCTCAAAATAGGGCCTGACACACTATAAACTCATTAGTGATTACAGTTTTGGCCAATTCAGAGGATCTATTTGAGAATTGCACAAAAAGTAATCAAAGATTATTTTAGTTGCCTGCCTTCCTCTCCTCTGGATGAATGTCAAACATGAAGGAAGAGAGAAGGTGGCTTTTCCTATTTTGCAATTAATTTGGAGCTCTGGGGAGTTTTTTCAGGTTACTTTTAGAGTCTTTAGAATTCACTTACGCTGAACTGCCATCCTAGCACAAAGGAAAGATTTCCACTACTTTCACAATCAACAGGAACTAGGTTTCAAACCTAGCATTAGGACCTTAGTAATGTTATTTAATCTCTCTGAGGGTCCATTTCCCAATCTGCACAAAGAGGATAAGACACACTGACTTCCCACGGTTATAGTGAGGCTTAGATTTTATAAGCTGTAGGCACATGATATGAGGCTTAAAAAATAATAGATCACAACTGCTGTGTTCTCTTTTTCTACTTCCTCGTCATCTTTAATAGGCCATAACATAGAAGCCTCATTCCCTTACATTGCCTGTGTAACATACTGTGTCCTCCTAACTGAGATGGACATGATGTTCTGCCACACAGGAGACTGGAATGTATTGATGAGAACATCCTCCATGAGGACATGACATGTACATAAAAACTGCTATACTTGAAGCAGTCAGAAGAAAATCTATGTTGTTTAGTTCCTAAGTTTTCTTTTGCTAAGGATGACCAACTTCTGTGAGATAGGAAAGGAATCTTGTCCCAATAACCTTAGGGCACAGATACTGCAAATCATGCTTTTAGTTCCAAGGGCATTGTATGTTTTTATTTGTAAATGGTCTTAGAAAAGCATTTCTATGGTTAACATTTTGATTCTGCAAATCAACTTGCTTTTACAGATGGGAAAAATATGAAGCCCAATTCCATGTAACACAGGAATACATGAACAAATTCTAGCTAAGGCTTTTAATTTCTAGCTTCTAGCAAGGTACTTTGTCACTAATCTTGTAACTTTGGGCAGTTCCTTCTGATCTCAGCTTAAACACTTTTACTCCAGCAGGATCCTTGGCCGAGATCAAATGCCACCTAAAATTGCACTCATTATCTACTTACCCCACTCTCCTGAAGTTATCTGTCTTACCCTCTGGAACCTCCACACCTCCCCACCTCTCTCTTCCTTTTCTCTTTTCCCCCCACCCTCCCTCACACACACACACATACGTACAACCTGTATTGTGCAGAACAGTAGCTATCAGTCACAGGGCTATTGAGTACTAAAATGTGGCTAATTGCAAATGAGGTGTGATTTAAGTATAAAATACACACCAGACTTTGAAGAGTTAGTACAAAAAATTTTAAACCATTCTATGAATAATTGTATATATTGGTTACAGAAATATGTTTATATATTGGTTGTGTATTATAAATATTCCGAATATATTTCAGTTAAATAAAATATATTAAAATTGATTTCATCTGTTTCTTTTTACTTTTTATGTGGCTACTAGAAAATTTTAAATTACATATATGGCTCACATTCTATTTCCATTGGGCTACCACTGTTCCATGAGAAGCCCACTGTGGGGAAAGACAGAGGGGCAGGGCTAGCACAAAGCCTGATTTGGAGTGTCTCTACCACTCTGCTGCTTCATGAGTGTGATCTTGAACAAGTCACTTAATGTTTCTGAGCTTCAATTTCTTTACCTCTTTTGACTCATAGAGATGGTGGTTAGCTTATCCAGTCTCATTTGCTCAAAAATGAATATGGTGATACTTCCCAAATTCTTGAGAGAAGCAAATGAGAATTTATTAGAAGACATTCTTGCGACCTATAAAGTGCAAATATGCACTGCTATTAGCGTGAGTCGATTTGTCCCATTAATGATTACAGTGATGACACTGCTTTAGGATGGCTCTGTTCTCCATAGGAAGATAAGGGAGTAGAGCTGAGAAAGTTTAGTTCAAGGGGAAAAGATCAAAGACATGAATATGCCTCCCTAGGCATATGCCAGAGTTCCTCAACCTCTGCACTATTAACATTTTGGGCTGGGTCAGTCTTTGTTGTGGGGGTTGTTCTGTGCATTGTAGGAGGTTTAGCAACATTCCAGGCCTCTACCCACTAGGTGCCAGTTGCACTCCTCCCCCATAGTGACAACCAAAAATATCTCCAGGTATTTCCAGATATATGCTGGAGGGCAGAATTGTCCCCCATTGAGAGCCACTGGCCTAGGCTTCCCCCCTCAGCCGAGAGGGTCTGGCTGATCTAGAACTGGATCATTATCAAAAGTTGAATAGGGCTGGGCGCCTGGGTGGCTCAGATGGTTAAGCGTCTGCCTTCGGCTCAGGTCATGATCTCAGGGTCCTGGGATCGAGTCCCGCATTGGGTTCCCTGCTCAGTGCAGAGCCTGCTTCTCCCTCTCCCTCTGCCACTCCCTCTGCTTGTGCTCTTCTGTCTATCTCTCTGTCAAATAAATAAATAAAATCTTAAAAAAAAAAAAGTTGAATAGGGCCTTAAAGGTTGAGAATCTCTGTTTTCATATGGTGAGGGGCTAGAAGGTTAGACATCCTTGTGCTATTAATGCTGCTGTTTCCATGTGACAGCACCTGACTTGCCACCTTCATAATTTATTCATCTGTCCATCCACCCATTCATCAGATTATACTATTGTCAAGGCACTGTGCTAGAGCCTGTACTGGGAGATGAATGTGAAAGACAGGAAGCCTTGTCACCCTGGCCCCAGGCAGCTTACAGAGGACTCCCTCTGTGGGAAGTAGGCACACCATGTACGCTGCTGTATAGACAGACTGCTCTATGCTGGTAATCTGTCTTCTGTCCTCTATACTACCTTCTGGATATTTTCTCTTTTCAACATTATAGTTTTATTTCATATTGAAGGAACAAATGCTTACGGCTTTATTCTAAGTGCATACAAGATTATTCTCAGATTTTTTTATTTTCTAGAGAGAGCGCAACTGGAAGAGGGAGAGGGACAGAATCTTAAGCAGACTCTGTGCACAGAGTCCAACATGGGGCTCTGTCTCAATGACCCTTAGATCATGACCTCAGGTGAAATAAAGAGTTGGACACTCAACTGACTGAGCCACCCAGGTGCCCCAAGAATATTCTCAGATTCGTCTTTTTCCAAATGCAAACTGGTTAAGTCCATGGCCAAATGGCATTAGGAAAGTCTGTGACATTTGACCCTTCAGAGAATCCACCAAAGTTCTCCCCCTCATTCCTGGCTTTGAAAGCCAGAAAGTTCTTTCTGACTTAGGAAGAATTAAGATTATCCCACCCCCACAATCTTGTGCTGCTGCCTGATCAGGAATTTTATCTCTTAAATCTGTTTGGGTGGTGTTCTTAGATTCCATGGCATCCTGAAGCACTAAGGGAAATGTTTAAAAAATAAACTCAAAATATTTACTGCCCTTAGAAGCAGTATTGTTTTGTTCATAAGTGCTTTTTTGTGGTGAAGGATTTGATTTTATGCATTTCTGTATGGACAATGTTAGAACAGTGTGGGTGTGAAGGATACTGATCAAGAGGAGCCATTAACCATGGAGAATCTTTAGCATGGTCTCAAAGTATTTCTGCAAGTGTCTTCCTTGGCATTTTCTATTTCTAGACAGTCTTTTATCAGAAAACAGAATCTTTTTTGACTAGCATAGTGCTAGAGAGCATCTTCCATTGCCTTTTATTATCTCTTCATGTGCCAGACTCTGTGGCAGGCTTTTGAAACAGAGCAGGGAGCACAATAGACATACCCCCTGCTTCAAGGTCAGTCAAAAAAGTAAGCAAATAATAAAATAATTTTAAGTACTGATAAATATGATGAAGAAAATAACAAAGGGATGTGATGGAGGGTGTCAGGGAATTTAGCAGTCAGGAGAGACTTCCTTAAGAGCTGTCATCTCATGGGTGAATAATGGGGGAAGAACATCCTCTGCAGAGGGAAAAAAGAAATTATTTCTGAGGCTCAAAGATGATTAGGACCAATCTGGTTGTTGTTATCTTACAGTCATAGAATATTCCCAAACATATCCAAACTGTATATATAAACTTCTTTCCTTGATCTATGCTTTTCTTCCCTCCCAGGTGGTAATGATTTCACTCCCCTTGTGTTCTTGCTTCTGGCTTGAGTTCAGACTTCATGAATTGACTGACTGCCCAGCCACGTTGTCCAGATGAACATTCTGCTCTTCCGTGGACTCCTCTATAAGCTATCTTTCTGCTGGAAAATTATTTCATTTCATTTTCTCTTTCTCTGTACTTAAGGATTACCAGAAACAATCATATCAGGGAAGTGGATGGGTCAAAATTTTTGTTTCAAGTTTGAATTATGAAGCTGACTAGAGTAGAAGTTTAAATATTCATGGGGTTTCTATTCTTCTTGAAAACAAAAATCTAATTTCTGTCTCTGCCAATGGCCAGCCTTCCTTTGTCTTATTTTGTAATTCTATATGGAAGAAACGACAAAAACTGGGATTGAGCCATTCGCTTTCTATTTCCGGCCCTTGAAACACTAGGTCACTCTTGTGGTCCTGAAAATGAAGTTTAAAGTTTACTGACATCTAAAATCTGTCTTCTTTTTACATCTGTGGAATTTA
>NC_058410.1:117548544-117642233 GCF_002201575.2 Neomonachus schauinslandi
CCTTCTAGGTCCATCCATGTTGTCACAAATAGCATGATCTTATACTTTTTTCTGCCTGCATAATATTCCATTGTGTATATATACCACATCCCCCTTGTCCATTCATCTGTCAATGGACTTTTAGGTTGTTTTCATATCTTAGCTATTATAAATAATGCTACAATAAACATGGGGGTATTTATGCCTTATCAAATTTGTATTTTCATTACCTTTGGGTAAATAACTACCTAATGAGAGAAAACAACAAAGCCTGGGCTTTGCTGCAACCTGTAGTCTCCAGGTTTACAGATGGTAACACTCCCACAGCTCCCTCAAGGACTTCCTTTCATGTTTGACCACTATAGCTTTGTTCTTGTTAGTGTTACTTCCCTGTGATAACCAGAAACAGCCCCACCCAAAATATATAATAGCAATTACCTTACAAACATTGGTCCACTGATACACATCTGAAGGGTCTCAGGACTAATGTTTTACTAGACAGTAGTAAATAACCTTAACAGCAGCTAGCCCCTCAAGGTCCTGGAAGCCTTGCTTCCAAATTCCTTTGAGACTTACACTATCCCTTACCCCCACTAACAATTAAGTATAGGATTAGTCGAAGCTCACAATCCCTGTGCAGCTCTTTCTGCCCACGGGTCCTGTCCCTGTGCTATAATAAAACCACCTTTTCAATGGAAAACTCTCAAAAATTATATCCTGACCAGTTGCTCGCCAGCCCCACGTCATTTGGTGCCCATCTTTCTTCTTATCTGAACTTCAAGCCTCAGTGCAAACTTCTCTTCCTGTTCTTCCATTTCAGGGGCTATTCAAGGAGTAAGGTCTTATCGGGACCCTTTCATGCCGATTGCTCAGGCTGCAATCCTCTAGCCCATGGCTGCTCTAAGGAGAGGAATAAAAGCCTGTATTTTGACTGGAACCTAGTCCCCTGGCTGAAATGGTAATAAGACCCAGAAACTTGATGCCTTCTCTTTATTCCTATCCTTATACGAAGCTGTCTCTGTTGGGCACAGGACAGCTACCTAAGTCACTAGCATGGCTGCCAACCTTAAGACTCTCCTGTAAGTTTTCCTCCTCATTGGTCCAATGTGGTCTCTTCCACATCCCTGATCTAGCCACTTCTGGCCACAAGCCCTCCACTGAGAGCCAGTCAAAACTGAATTAAAACGCAACAGAGGGCTGCTTCCTAGGGAAGTTGGCTATAAAGGCTACATGTGCTGGAATGTCACTTAGACCATGATGGATTTCTATCTTTACAATTTTTCATCAGTGTTCTCTAATCACTACTTAAATCACAACATTGGGTAATTTCCCCTTGTAAAACTTTTCTAGTGTTTTCCATGGGTTAAAAACGGCAGGTTCTGCACAGCATGTCACGGTATTTGTCCATTCACCAGCACCAATTTGTAGTCCAGAATGCAATGGGGAGGTGGGGGGATGCCAGCATCCCTCCTACAAGGCTGGCAGTGTTCACAGCGATTTTGTTCAAGGGACGCTTCCAGTCACTTTGACACAGGGAACCTCTGACATATCCTGTGTGGGATATCGCCTGGGAGTATGGGGGATTTTCTTGTTAATGGACCTTCTCTGCTTTTCTAGGAACATGGGATCTTTTTCTTCAGTCCCCAAGGACTCTCCCTTGGGGTGCCTTTTAACACACTGGAATCAATTCAGATCGCAAGATTTATGAAAGACAAGACTGATTTTCTCTGTAACACTTCAGGTCCTCAGTACTCCTTAGGAGATAAGGAAAAATGGTCAATTGAGACACTAAGCTTCAATACGATCTACCATTTAGATCTCTTCTACAGGCAACAGGGCAAATGGACGGGGGTACCCTATGTCCAGGCCTTCATGGCCCTAAATCCAGATCCTGACCTCTGCAGAATATGTTTGGCCACTAACAAGGCTAATAACCCCCCTCCCGATGAATTGGATGATGATTATCTAAATAGGCCTCCTAATAAATGCAGCTTGCCAGAAAAATCACAGGCCATCCCTAATGAAGGGGACACTGACTCTCTCACTGTGCCTCCTCCTAATAGACCCAGGTTATTCTTGTTGTATGTGGGGCCTTTTCCCTCATTCATTTCCTGGATTAATGGTTATGATAATTGGAGGCAATTGTCTGGTTAGTCTACCGAGGGACAGGGCCTTTAAGGAATATTCCCAAGCAGATCCCAAAACTCCTTTTGTTTCAAGGACGTTTCCTGTCTTCTCTGGCCCGAAATAGACTCCTTAATTTCACTTTGTGTTGGTGGGGGGAAAAAATTGCATCTGCTCATCTGTCTGAGCTGATGAGCTTTCGGAATGGGAGTCCTCTTTCTTTTGTCTGGGCATTTTTTTTTTTTTTTTTTGGTAACCATGTGTTAGCCACTTTACTATAAAATATGATCAAAACTCAATTATGAGAGTTCAAAAAGACATTGAAAAACCAATGAGTTTCAATTTTATTACAAGTTTTAAAATCTGGGAGTAGTTTGAAAAAAACTTATATCCCAATTTCAGCCCACGGTTAATATTTTACAAACAAAGAATCACTACAGGTGAACCTCAATGCAACAAAAAAATACAATTTGCAAATCCAGGTCATAAACTCACTAACAAACTTACCAATCATGGTAAGGGACAGTGCTAAAGACCAGCTAATGCCTCAATTAAATCAGAAAGAAACCTCGCCTTCTGTGAAGGCAGAAAAACATGCAAACAATTCTGCTTCAAGAAATTTGCACAGAAATAGAAAATGCTACAGCCTTTACCACAGATGAAATTGCAAACATTCAACACATTAAATTAAATCCAAGGAGCACCAAATATTAAACTGAAGCAAAGGTAGGACTCAAACATTTAATTTCCAGCTATGCAACTAGCAGAGCCCAGGAATTTCAGGTGTGGAAATTAGCTGTAGGCAAACTCTATAAAAACATGAGTTTATACTCTGTCGTTTTATTTTATTTTTTTATTTTTTTATTATGCTCAGTCAGCATATAGTACATTATAAGTTTTTGATGTAGTGTTCAACAATTCAATAGTTATATATAACACCCAGTGCTCATCACAACACGTGCACTCCTTAATATACTCTGCAATTTTAATACAATGCAGACATTTCTGCAAAACTATTTAGATTTTAGAGGGGCATAATAAGGCATCAGGGTGTCTTTTCAAAGTCACTCTCAAATACTCTTGATTTTTGGTTGGCAACAATGACATCTTTATAACTTAGTATCTCTCACAGATCTCTAGCCTCTGCACACAAGGCAACAAAATACCACTTCCCATCTGGTCCAGCTTAATGTCAGTTTGTAGAATGACTTGACATTAAATCCATCCATGGCCTAAATGACACAGAAGCTACTATTTCCTGGGCATATCCACACTTTTTCCCCATCTCCTCAGCACGAACTGTCTCTCAATCACTTCTCCTTCACGCCCTATCCCCACAAAAGACTCCAATCCCCAGGAGATGCACACATGTCAATTCTGGAAGCTCTACTATTGCTCATCTCCAGCTCCCCATGCTGGGGGCCAAAGCAACAGTTTGTTGCAAAGAGTTGCAGAAACAGTGATTATTTACAAATTCATTTTTGTGCACTTTTGCATAATTTAAAACCTGGTGTAGAGGGTGCTTTCAGGCAGCAGACTTGAGCCCTGGAACCCTGAGTAAGGAAGAAGGGCCCATGGTGACCACCAGACTGAGTGCAAACAGGCCCATCAGGTGAAACACCTCAAAACAGCCAGAAGCCCTAGCTGACCAATGGGCTACTTACATATGGGCACAGGTACCAAAAAAGGAAAATTCCATACGTTCCCACACCTCCTCACTCCCCCATTAACTGTAGCCCCCACCACTGCCTCCTGGCAGGTAGGCTCTCCTTTGCTGCCCTGCCTGCTACTCCCTTGCAGGGTATTCAGTAAACTTCTGTCTCCTGTGTCCTGCCCTGGGCTCTGCAAACTCTTTTCTGGAAGGTAGTAGAATATGCAGCAGCACAAAAGGACATTTTATTTCTACAGGAAGAAAAAGGATTAGCATACATAATAATTGTGTACATCGAGTAAATTGTCATAAAAAATTGAAGTAAATGCCGCAGAACCCTGCATTTTTGTCAACACTGACATTTTCCTGCAAGAAGAGAACCTCAAAGAAGTCACTGGTTTTGCTTTCAGTGAATTAGGAGCCCCCATGTTTGTATAAATGAACCTCTAAGAAGAGCACCAGATGAAACTCTCACTTTTTAAAGTAAAATAATGACTAAAGTGCACGCAGCTCCACACCCTTATCCACATGCTCAAGGTCAAATCACCAGCAATTCTCTGAAAGGAGCTCACTTCTGTTTTGGTATTATTACCACAATAACTAAAATTTTCAAACAGGAAAAAAAAAGTCTAATTATAAATAAGAGAATGGCAGCCTGAGTGAAGTTCGTTTACTATGATTTCCAATTTTCTGGCCAACCCATACCGCAATCCATTCCTTTCCATACAAGGAAAACCACCATTTTAGTTCCCATGCTTTATTCAAGAATTCATACAAAATCTTCCAGATAAATGAGTTTTAATCCTCCTTCTTCCTCTCCTTCCTCGTCCTGATTAACCTGGAAGTAATGCAATTAGTAACTCTCTTTGCTCTTAGCAACTACGTGCAGTCACGTAGATTATTGTTCTTCAAATATTTTTTTATGAGATATTTCAAATACCTTTACGGAAAAAGGCACCTCAGAAGTTACGGTGATCTTGCTCTTGCACCTTTCAATGGTTACAACCCCTCCACCGGGAGAGACTCCCAGCTTTTCCATTCGCTTTGATTCTCTCTTGAAGAAATCACTTCAAACCGGCAGCATCCAGGATTCCACCTTCTACTGGGTGGGAGCAGTTAAGGGTAAACTTCGGAACTTGCTTCTCCCCCACCCCGCCCACAATCACAAGCTTTTCCACGGGCACCATGGCGCAACAGAGGCAGAAAGGAAGGTCTCTTCTGTCTGAGCCTGTATCCACCTCCAGCCTTGCCAGCTGCATCTCACCTCCCCCGCCCCTTCCCCGCCCGTTTCTGCACCACCATGGATGCAGCTTGTACCCATACCATCGTGGGTACCCCGGCCACCATCGCCTTCGGCTCCTCCTACCCTCACTCTCAAGGAGCAAGGAGCATCCCCTTGGATTTAACCCACCGTACAGGTGCCCCAGGTTGAAAAAATTGACAATGGGGAACAAACTGATTGACTTTTAAATGGACATAGGTGCAACATACTCGTGTTAAAGCTACTTTGAGTTTGCTGGTTTAATTGAGATAGACATGTCTATCTTAATTAGTTGTCGACATTAACTATAACACTTTTATTCTACCAAGGTTTGCTGAAGGTCAAAAAGGCTCATGTAATCTCTTGCAATCTGTCAACAAATGATGGCTTCAAATGGTTAATTAATTTTGTCTGTCTCAAAGTTTTCATGGGTAACTGTTAAAACAGTTTCACAATCTTTGGTAACCTGAAACTTTAAAGTTTTACTTGGATAACAAGTCAGATTGAATTCGTTGGATATCTAAGTCTTTCCAAATAAGATAAAATAGTGAAACATTAATTACTAAACATAATGTTTATTTGCTTTTGGCTTCCTATTGTGGAGAAGCTGAGGATAGTCTATTGGTAAACATACTTGATGCTTTATCAAGATGGTACTGTGGAAAAACATGTTTGTACAAAGTATAAAATGTATTCATAAATTTCAGATCTAAAGAATTCCAGTGTAACACACAGTTCACAATCAGTTACTACTTAGTTTTCCCTGGAGACTAAGGTTTGTAAGAATTAAAATTCCGCTAAATGTAATTAAGGCTGTTGGAGATAAGAAAGCAACTCTGTTTGCAAGAAAATATGTGTTTTTGATGAGAAAGATATGAGGAATGGGAATACATTTTGTTGAGGGGGGAAACAAGTAATTTTGTCCAAAAATAAGACTGGTTGTTTGGAGAGAAAAGGCTTAGGACAAAATCTGAATAAAAAAAAGGTGTAGAAGATTTGTGAAGGGAATACTTTAGGAAAAATTTTATGTGTGGTCAGGACTAAGGCTGAAATAAATAGATTTTAAAGATACACTGGTACACGATTAAAATTCTGCCTTTTTCTCTGATAAAAAAATGAAGTTTTCTTGGATTGTTGGTTTCCACTTGATAAGAAATTATAAACAAAGTTGTGGTCTTTTCCTTGCCCAGAAAACCAAAGTTTCTATGTTTTGTCTTTATCAGGTCTTTGGTTACTTAAGAAAGTTAAAAATTCTCAATATTAAAAGAGCTAAATTTTGAGAACAACTCTATAACCCTACCTGTTTGTCTTTGTAATAGCTTATTATCACCTTGGGGAGATAAATAATCACATTTTAAGTGTTATAATGATATGTAATCCTCTTTAGGCATGTGCTTTAAAACTTTGAGTGTTTTAAAAATTTTCCCCAAGATTTGAATTGTAAATGAAGTCTTTTTGACTAATTAGGCTTGTTTATTTGGTCTGTTAAATTACATGGAAAGCATTGTCAAACAACTGATGACAACTTTAGGTGATGTTGTATGGGTAAATGCTTTAACTCTTCTAGAAATTATATGAAATCCCTAAAGTTTTCATAGATCCTGGTGTAAGGTCATCACTCGACTTTCTGATTATGTGTAGCACAGAAAGAACTGGGTTTCCTTGTCAACTGCATTATAATGAACTCTCATCAGATCTTTAACCATGTCCATTTTTGAGTCTCTTGTCACTTACAGTTGTTCTGATGCTCTTACAAAATGTGTTTTGTCTTCAAGGAGACCCATGAAAAGAACTTTTGGCAAATACAGGTATTTGATATCTTTGAGATCATAAAACTAAGCCAAATGAAAATTTCCAGAACTAATGGAAAAAAAGCTGCATTCAAACAGAATAAGAATTAATAATATGGGACTAAATAAATTGAGAAAATGATATTTTTATAAGTGTTGTTGGAAACGTTCTCTAACGTTAGCTCCCCCAGGTTAAGGAAACTTTCTCTTAAGATATCCATGATATACAGAAATACGATAAAATATTCCTTTGGGAACAGATTGAAGCATTTTACTTTTTCCCTACCTGAACCCTCTGAAATTCAGAAACTCTCATTGAGTATTCTTTCTTCCATGGCAATTATAATTATTTTCATAAGTTTAATAAGAATCTGTTCTCCTTGTAACAGGACACCATTGGAAACACTGGTTATTTTACCAAGGCTTTGACTGGAATGAATGTCAGATTTGAGAGAGACATGCACAGACTCAGATACGATCAAACAGCTTTAAGGTATTAAAGTTGACTTTATGGAGCCAATAAAGCCCCTTGGAAATGTCAGTCTGGCACCTCACTCAAAGAGTTCCCACAGCCTCAGCACGTGAGTAAAAAATGTCCGTTCCTGGGGGCGCCTGGGTGGCTCAGTTGGTTGGGCGACTGCCTTCGGCTCAGGTCATGATCCTGGAGTCCCGGGATCAAGTCCCGGATCGGGCTCCCTGCTCAGCAGGGAGTCTGCTTCTCCCTCTGACCCTCCCCCCTCTCATGCTCTCTCTCTCTATCTCATTCTCTCTCTCAAATAAATAAATAAAATCTTTAAAAAAAAATGTCCATTCCTGGCAGGTGCAAGAACTTCAGGATATTTGGGGGACTTCGAGAAGAGAAATTTGCCCAAATCTACAGATATTGCAGGCGTATCTGACAACAAGTATTTGGCTTGGTTTCTGGCCTTGAGAGCTTAAAATTGTTCAATCTAGAGATTCCTTATAAAAAGTTCCAGCAAAGCAGATTTTAAAAGATCTATTCTTGCTAGCTTAGGTAAATAAGTAGGCCAAATTTGTTAAAACTGGACATGTTTTACAAGCAAATTAATCTTGATATGGCTATCTTTGATAAAATGAGGGTGATTATAGAGAAAAAATATGTTTCAATAACACATATTTGTAGATATTAGACTTTAATACTATTGATTATAAACTAGACTAGATCCTGAATTCTTCTGGTTTCCTGAAATATCTGGCGATGGCTCTCCAAACTAAGGTTTCCAATCTTCTTCCATTCTCTTAACTTAAAGTCATTAAAAACTAAAACTGCCCTTTTCCCTAAAGCCCTGAAAGCTGATGCTGGACAACTTGAGGTCAGCTCAGAGAAATTGCCACAGAACTCATGTACAGACGATCTATGTGCCTGCTTCTCTTTGGGCCGGTCAAAAGGATCAGCAGAGACAGGTGGATTACAAAGCAGAAAAGCCCATCTGATTCCCGCGGCCTGTTGGCACTCTGTCTGCGGACGCTTCAGGCCTGACATCTGAAAATCTTCTCCCTGGCAGCACTCAGGACCCAGAAACGGGGTTTGTCATTTGCTCCAGCCATTAACCTGTATTTTTCTTTGGTTTCCATAAAAGTGCCTCTTATTAATGACCTGATTGCTTGCCTAACAAAACAGAATCTATATGATGGCTACGCCACCTGCTACACAATTAGGGCCTGAAGTGACTCTCAAAATAGCATTACATTATTAAACACTGCGATAACTCAAATGCTTAAAGCAGTTCTGTTTTATTTTTTGAGATTTTATTTTTAAGTAATCTCTACATCCAGTGTGAGGCTGGAACTTACAACCCTGAGATCAGGAGTCACACGCTCTACCAACTGAGCCAGCCAGGCAGGCCCCCAAATTCGTAAAGCAGTTCTACAAAATCAAATGGCGTTAGATGTCTTAACTGCTACAGAAGGTGGAATATGTGCCATTATTAAAACAGAATGCTATGTATATACTTCAGATCATCACAAAAATGTAACAGGATTGCTAAAAGATATGAATAGTCAAATTGATGCTTTAAATGACCCCTCCCTTTCCTTTAATGACTGGCTAAACTCCTGGACTGGAGGAGGATTTTGGTCAACTATCAAAGGTCTTTTCCTGGACTTCTTCTTGTTATTTTAATCACGTTCTGCTGTTTTTTGTCCAATGTCTCTCCACCTGGTGCTGAAACTCTTTCACTGCCATACCTTCAAGCCAACAGATGATCCTTTCTGCTCAAGATTCCCATATGTTATCAACTCTACATAACAGCTGTCTCGGTCTTTCCTAACTCATTAAATTATCAACTGACCAACTGAAATCCATAGGAAGGGACATCTCTACACCCCTATTCAGCAGAGAGAAGTTATAGAAGATAAGACCTTCCACCCTCAACAACCTTAAAGATTTAAGGGTCAAACTGTTCAGGGGGGAAATGATGGGAGAAAAAGGAACAAAGCCTGGACTTTCCTGTGGCTCATAGTCTCCAGGCAGGATTCCTGAGGCTTTCAGATTATAACACTCCTACAGCTCCCTCAAGGACTTCCTTTCATGTTTTACCACTATAGCTTTGTTCTTGTTCATGTTACTTTCCTGTGATAAATATAAACACCCCCCACCAAGATGTATACTAGCAATCATCTTCAAACATATGGCCCACTATATACATCTGAAGGGTCTCAAGACTACTGTTTTACTAGACAGTAGTAAATAGCCTTATCTTTTTTTAATTTAAATTCAATTGGCCAACATATAGTAAGTACATCATTAGTTTCAGATGTAGAGTTCAGTAATTGATCAGTTGCATATAATATCCAGTGCTCATCGCATCACCTGTTCTCCTTAATGTCCATCACCCAGTTACCCCATCCCCCCACCCACCTCCCCTCCAGCAACCCCGTTTATTTCCTATACTGAAGAGTCCCTCATGGTTTGTCTCCCTCTCTCATTTCTTCCCATTCAGTTTTCCCTCCCTTCCCCTATGATCCTCTGTACTCTTTCTTATATTCCACATATAACTGAAACCATATGATCATTTCCTTTCTCTGATTGACTTATTCCACTTAGCCTAATACCCTCCAGTTCCATCCACATCGATGTAAATGGTAAGATTTCATCCTGATGGCTCAGTAATATTTCATTGTATAGAGATACCACATCTTCTTTATCTATTCCTCTGTTGATGGACATCTCAGCTCCTTCCACAGTTTCGCTATTGTGGACATCACTGCTATAAACATTGGGGTGCACGTGCCCCTTCAGATCACTACATTTTATCTTTAGGGTAAATACCTAATAGTGCAATTGCTGGGTCATAGAGTAGCTCTAATTTCAACTTTTTGAGGAACCTCCATACTGTTTTCCAGAGTGGCTGCACCAGCTTGCATTCCCACCAGTGTAAGAGGGTTCCCCTTTCTCTGCATCCTCGCCAACATCTGTTGTTTCCTGACTTGTTAATTTTAGCCATTCTGACTTGTGTGAGGTGATATCTCATTGCAGTTTTGATTTGTATTTCCCTGATGCCGAGTGATGCTGAGCACTTTTTCATGGGTCTGTTGGCCATTTGTATGTCTTCTTTGCAGAAATGTCTGTTCTTGTCTTCTGCCCATTTCTTGACTGGATTAGTAAATAACCTTATCTTAACAGCCGCTAGCACCTCAAGGTGCTGGAAGCCTTGTTTCCAAATTCCTTAGAGACTTACACTATCTCTAAACCCCACTAACTAAAAAGCATATAATCAGTCGCACCTCACAATACCCATGCAGCTCTTCCTGCCCATCGGGCCTGTCCCTGTGCTAAAATAAAATCACCTTTTTGCACCAAAAACATCTCAAGAATTATTTCTTGACCATTTGCTCACCGGCCCCACATCAATACCCATAGTAATATTATTGGATCACATGGTCCTTCTACTGTAAATTTTTTGAGAAACTTCCATTCTGTTTTCCACACTGGCTGTATTAATTTACATTCCCACAAGCAGTGTACAAGGGCTTCTTTTTCTCCTCATCCTCACCAACACTTCTTATTTCTTTTCTTTGATTTTTGCTATTCTGACAGTTGTAAGGTGGTATCTCGTTGTGGTTTTGATTTGCAATTCCCTGATAACTAGTGATCTCAAGCATCTTTTCATGTGTCTATTGGTTATCTGTATGTCTTCTTTAGAAAAATATCTATTTAGGTCCTCTGCCCATTTCTTAATTGGATTGGTTGGGGTTTTTTGGTGTTGAGTTGTATAATGGCTTTATGTATTATGGATATTAGCACCTTATAGGATATATAATTTCCAAATATCTAAAAAAATAAGAAAATAAAAAATAGAAATAAATTTTAAAAATTTCCAAATATCTTGTCCCATTCAGTAGGTTACCTTTTTGTTTTGTTAATGGTTTCCTTCATTATGCAAAAGGATTTTATTCTAGTGTATTCCCAATCATTTAATTTTCCTTTCCTTTCCCTTGTCTGAGGAGACATATCTAGAAAAATATTTCTATGCCTGATGTCAAAAAAATTATTCCCGGGTGCCTGGGTGGCTCAGTCAGTTGGGAGACTGCCTTTGGCTCAGGTCATGATCCTGGAGTCCTGGGATGGAGCCCCCGTGGCGTCAGGCTCCGTGCTCAGCGGGGAGCCTGCTTCTCCCTCTCCCTCTGCCCCTCCCCTCCACTCATGTTCTTGCTCACTCTGCTCTCTCTCTCAAATAAATAAATAAATAATCTTTTTTTAAAAAAAATTATTCCCTATGTTTTCTTCTAGGAGTTTTATGGTTTCGGGTCTCATGTTTAGGTCTTTAAACCACTTTGACTTTATTCTTCTTTATGGTGCTACCAAGTGGTCCAGTTTCATTCTTTTATATGTAGCTCTCCAGTTTTCCCAGCATCTTTTTTTGAATAGACTGTCTTTTCTCCATAGTGTATTCTTGCCTCCTTTGTCATAGATTCATTGACTATAGAATTGTGGGTTTATTTCTCTGCTTTCTATTCTGTTCCATTACCTACTTGTCCATTTTTTCCAAGTACCACACTGTTTTGATTACTACATCTCTGTAATGTATCTTGAGATCTGAAATTGTGATACCTCCAGCTTTGTTCTTGTTCAAGAATGCTTTAGCTAGGGGCGCCTGGGTGGCTCAGTCGGTTAAGCATCTGCCTTTGGCTCAGGTCCTGATCCCAGGGTCGTGGGAAAGTTCTACCTCTGTCTGCCACTCTGTCTACTTGTGCTCTCTCTCTATCTCTGTTAAATAAATAAATAAATAAATAAATAAATAAATAAATAAATCTTTAAAAAAAAAAGAATGCTTTAGCTATTCAGGGACTTTTGTGGTTCCATAAAAATTTTAGTATTATTTGTTCTAGTTTTGAGAAAAATGCTACTGGCATTTTTATAGGGATTGCCTTGAATCTATAGACTGCTTTGGGCAGTAGATATGGACATTTTAATAATATTGATACTTCCAATCCATGATCATGGACTATTTTTCCATTGGTTTGTGTGATCTTTGATTTCTTTCATCAATATATTATAGTTTTCAGGGTGCAGGTCTTTCACCTCTTTGGTTAAGTTTATCTCTAGATGTTTTCATCTTTTTGTGCAATTGTAAGTGGAACTGTTTTCTTTCTCTTTCTGCTACTGCATTATTAGTGTATGGAAACACTACTGATTTGTGAGGTGAGTATTAATTTTGTACCCTGCAACTTTACTGAATTCGTCAACTTCTAGGAGTTTTTTGGTGGAGTTGATAGGGTTTTATATGTATACTATCATGTCATCTGAATATAGTGACAGTTTAACTTTGTTAACAATATGGATGCCTCTAATTTCTTTTTCTTGTCTGATTGTTGTAACCAGGACCTTCAGTATTATGTTGAATAAAAGTGGAGAGAGTGGACATCCTTGTCTTATTTTTGATCTTAGCAGAAGAGCTCTCAGTTCTTCTCCATTGAGTAAGTTGTTAACTGTCAGTTTCTCATAGATGGATTTGTTATGTTGAAGTGCATTCCCTCTAAACCCATTTTGTTGAGGGTTTTTATAATAAATAGATGTTGAATTTTATCAAACGAATTTTTTTCTGCATCTATTGAGATGATCACGATACTTCCCTTCGTTTTTCCAATGGAATTTATAACATTAGTTGATTTGCAAATATTGAAACATCCTGGCATCCTGGAATAACTTCCACTTGGCAATGGTGAATGATCCTTCTAATGTACTGTTAAATGTGGTTTGCATCTATATTCATGTGAGATATTGGCCTGTGGTGTTCTTTTTTGTAGTGTCTTTCCCTGGTTTCAGTATCAGATTAATTCTGCCCTCATAAAATATATTTCGATCTTCCTTCCTCTTCTGTTTTTGAGAATAATTTGAGGAGTGAAAACTCTAAAGGTTTGGTAGAATTTATCTGTCTAGCCATCTGGTCCTGAACTTTTGTTTTTTAGTAGTTATTTTTTTATTACTATTTCAATTTCCATTGCAATAGGTTGGCTTAGATTTTCTATTTCTTCCTGATTCTGTTTTGGAGGATTGTATGTTCCTTATCCATCTCTTCTAGGTTGTCCAATTTGTTGGCATACTGCTTGTCATAGTTCTCTCATAATCCTTTGCATTCCATGCTGTCAGTTGTTTCTTCTCCTCTCTCATTTCTGACTTTATTTATTTGGGTCTTTTTTCTTTTTTTCTTGAGGAGTGTGGCTAACAGATTATCAATTCTGTATCTTTTCAGAAAACCAGCTCTTGGTTTCATTGATTTTTTTCTATTGATTTTTAGTCTCTGTGCCATTTATTTCTGCTTTGATCTTTGATTTCCTTCCTTCTAGTCACCTTGAGCTTCATGTGTACTTCTTTTCTCGCTCCTTATGTTGGGTGATTTATTAGAGCTTTTTCTTGTTTCTTCAGGTAGGGCTGTATCCCTCAACATTTCCCCCTTAGAACTGCTTTCCCTGTGTTTCAAAGATTTTTTTACCATTGTGTTGTCATTTTCATTAGTTTCCATGTATTTTTTTATTTCTTCTTTGATTGCTTTGTTGACTCTCTAGTTGTTTAGTATCATGTTGTTTAGCCTCTACGTGTTTGTGTGTTTTCCAGTCTTTTTCTTGTGATTGATTTCTAGTCATATACCGTGGGGTCAAAATATTTTCCTGGTATGCTTTCACTCTTCCTAAATTTATTGAGGCCTGTTTTGTGCCCTAACATGTGATAAATTCCAGACAATGTTCCATATACACTTGAAAAGAATGTGTATTCTGTTGTTTGGGGATGGAATGTTCTGTATACATCAGTGTTGTCCTCATGGTCTAATTTGTCATTCAAAGACACCATTTCCTTATTGATTTTTTGCCTTGATGACCTATCCATTGATGTACATGCGGGGTTAAAGTCCCCTACTATTGTTGTGTTACATCACTTTGTCTCCTTATGTCCTTTAATAATTGTTTTATGTATTGAAGTGGACAAACCCCTTGCTTTTTCTCATTCTTAGGATCCCTCGTTCATGTTAGAAAGAGGATCTGGGGGCAGAGTGGAGCCTCTATTGGCCAGTGGAAAGGGAAGAAAGGAACAGTGATGGGGCAGAGCCAAGAAGAGGGATCCTGATGAGGCTCCTCACTGCAGATGCTCACTGTGGAATGAATCCTCCACAGCAAGACACTGGGGTCACTCAGCATGTGGAGCCCATCCCGGCCCAGTGGTTCCACGTGCAGCTCCTCTCCAGTCCCAACCCCAGCCCCAGCCAGGCTGCTGACACCTCAAAGCCAGGCACATCAGCCAGGGTTGCCAAAAATCTCCTTAGAGAAACTTGGGAGGACTCTCCTGGGAGGATGATGTTGGGCCCTGAGCCATGGAACAATGGGTCAACTTCTGGTGGTTGAGAGCATGAGGGCCCTGAAGGCCACTCACTGGCCCCTTACCACCTAAAAATCCAGGCCCTTCAGAAAAGCTGGGGGATCCAGCACCACGCAGGTTGATGGGCTCCCTTGCTGAACTGCTCCAGCTGCTGGGACAGAGCTTGTGCATGCCAGAAAGAGAATGAGTCAAAGCAGCAGTCATCAAAGAGCATGCTGTGAGGAGACAGTCCCCAGGCTGAAGTCACTCATTGGCCAGTGGTAGGATTGGAGCTGGGTGGGTACAGTGTCCCACAGTGGGGTGTCTGCCCAGGGGCTGCCCACCTGAGAGCTGCATTGAGCAGGCTTGAGAAGACAGCCCTGGCTGATGTAGAGGCTTCAGGGTGGGTGGCTGGGTGGGCAGAACCATACTCAGGTTGCTGAATGGGTATGGAGGCAGCCATTGGTCAGTGGGCAGTTTGCAGGTATCCAGGGGGCATCCTGAGTGATAGAGGACAAGGTGGGTCACATTGTTGGTGACAACTATTTGGGCAGCTGCTGTTGGGACCTTCTGGTGTCAGCTGGGCCCACGGGCAAACTGAGGGGGCTGAGGGGCATACGGTGGTGGCAGGGGGAGATGCCAGGAGTAGAAGCTGGGTAAGGGGGAGGGCACCCAGCACAGGAAAGGAAGCTGAGGAGGAAGAATTGGAGAAGGAGACAGCTGGGGCACTGAGTGAGGGGTGGCCCAGGGAGAAGGCAGACGCTGAGCGGTGGCTGTAGGAGCCCTGGACCTGGGGCTAGAGACTGCTCAGGGAAGCCTGGAGGTTTGGGATTGCTCAGGGAGGACTGCAGGATAGGTAGCCGAGCAGGGAAAAAAGTCCTGGCTCCTCATATCCTGAGCCCGGGTCCAGGCCCCACTGACACCGAGGTGAATCATGGTAGGGTCAAATTGGAGGTACTCTTGCCCCCACTTAAGCTGGGGTAGACTGTCTCCTCAGGGTCCAAGGGGGTGGGTAGTGGCAGGGGAAAGTTCAGGTTGGTGAGATCAGGTAGTGAGCCTCCTGTGTTCATGGCAGATGGGAGGACATGCACATTGACAGGCTGGTTAGGAGATTTAAAGAAGTTAATTCCAGGGAGTTCACAGGACCAAAGTCGGGAGGAGGATGAGGACAGCTTCCTAGCATACCATGGCTTCAGCAAATGTTTGTCCGCTAGCACATTCTCCTCAATAGCTGTGATTTGGAGTCCACTTCACCATTCAGAAAACCTCCGTGGTGGCTGTGGAGGATGCTGGGAGGGGTAGGGCCTGGATAAGTGTCCTGAGGGCTGGGGTTCCTCACACCGGTGTGAAGGCAGAGTCAGCACTTGTCCTGTTCAGCGCAGATGGTAGTAGAAACACATACTCCACCAGCTGGACTCTGGGGGAAGAGACAAACAGGCAGGACCACAGGAAGAGCTGTCTTTCTGGCGGGGATAGCGGTGCAGTGGGAACACCATTATTTGGGGATCTCACTGCCCCTGTTCCTCCAGTCCATGGTGCCCAGTGCTCCAGGATGGATCCAGAGGCGAGTGGAAGGGGCTCTGGACCTCAGCCAGGCCAGGGCTAATCTTGTTATCACTGGGCAGAGAATGGCCATAAGGAGAGCTCCTTGTGTATGCCAGTCGAAATTTTGGGGATTGTAATATCCCAATCGTTCCCCAACCCCAGGCTCACTGGTTGTTCGGCCTCCCCCACAAGCCCATTTTTCTGCCCCTCTGCCTCCACCCGCACTTCCCAGATGGTCAGACTGGTCTGTTCAGGTTTTGTACATCTTTCCTAAATCAGTCTTGGTCAGTTGTGTGTTTCTAGGAATGTACCCATTTCCTCTAGGTATGTAATTTGTTGGTATGTAATTGTCTATAGTCTCTTATGATTCTCTGTATTTCTGTCCTATCAGTTGTAATAGCCTTCTTTTATTTCTAATTTTATTTATTAGAGTCTCTTTTTTTCTTAGTTAGACTAGCTAACATTTTGCCAATTTTTGTTCATCATCTTCAAGAACCAGCTTTTAGTTTCACTGATCCTTTCTATTGTTTTTCTGGTCTCTATTTTATTTACTTCTGCTCTGATTTTTATTACTTCCTTCCTTTTATTAACTTTAGGCTTAATGTGTTCCTCTTTTTCTAGTTTCTTGAAGTGTAAAGATAGATGGTTTATTTGAGATCTTTGTAATTTTTTGTTGCTATAAACTTCCTCTCAGAACGGCTTTTGCTGCAACCCACAATATTTGGTATGTTGTAATTTCATTTTCCCTTGTTTGAGATCATTATTTACATCCCTTTTGATTTCCTCTTTGACCTATTGGTTGTGCTACCAAATTCAGACTTGTCCATCACTCAATGCCCAATAAGCCAATGTCTAAGACACCAGTTTTGAAGCAAAGAAAGCTTCATCATCACAAGGAAAGCCCATTGAGAAGGTTGGCTATCTTTCCCAAAGCTGCATTGCCCTCTGAAGCCGAGGGACAGCTTATATATGTTTGGGGAAGGAGGTGAATACATGAGAGGGGGGTGAGGAAACCTCAAAAGGGTAGCCCTTCAAACATCTGGAGCTCTGCATTTTTCTGGAAGTTGAAGCATCATTCAGGACCTGGAATGATCAGGTATATCAGATAATTTGAAGACAAATGTGTCTTTCAACTCCCCATTAGGTTTCTATAATCAGTGGGTAAACAGAGAGTAGGGGTAAAAAGCAAAGTTAATGATTGATCGTGCATGAGGTTAAGAGGTGCATAAAACACAATTAATATGGAATAAAACATGACATACAGCTAAGGTAATAATGCAACCAATACAATACAGTTCTGCATATATGCTTTCGAAACAAGTCCAGGAACCATGCATCTGGCCTCAGTTGTTTAGAATTGTGTAGTCTATTTTCCACATATTTTTAGGTCTGCTCAGTTTCCTCTTGTTCATTTCTACTTTCATACCATCTTGGTCAGAGAAGTTGGTTGATATGATTTCAATCTTCTTAAATTTGCTAAAATTTCTGTGCTCCATCATATGATCTATCCTGGAGAATGTTCCATGTGCATGTGAGAAGACTATGTATTCCTCTGCTGTTGGATGGAATGTTCTGTAAATGTCTGTCATTTGTTCTAAAGTGTGGTTTCATTCCAGTGTTTCCTTGCTGATTTCATGTGTGGACAATCCATCCATTGTTGACAGTGGGATATTGAGGACCCGTAGTATCCCTGGATTGTTGTCTATTTCTCCCTTAAGATCTGTATTTGTTTAATGTATTTCAATACTCAGGTGTTGGGAGCATATATATTTACAACTGTTACATCTTCTTAATGAATTGATCTGGTTATTAGTATACAATGACTTTCTTTGTATTTTATCATTTTTGGCTTGAAGTCTATCTTGTCTGATATAAGTATGGCTACACCTGCTCTCTTTTTGGTACCACTAGCTTGGGTTATCATCATCCATCCCTGAACTGTAAACCTACATGTCCAGTGCTCCCTCCTTAATACCCATCACTGGGCTAACCCATTCCTCCACCCCCCTCCCCTCTAAAACCCTCAGTTTGTTTCTCAGAGTCCATAGTTTCTCATGGTTCATCTCTCCCTCCAATTTCCCCTCCTTCATTTTTCCCTTCCTTCTTACACTGTTGGTGGGAATGCAAGTTGGTACAGCCACTTGGGAAAACAGTGTGGAGGTGCCTCAAAAAATTAAAAATAGAGCTACGCTATGACCCAGCAATTGCACTCCTGGGTATTTACCCCAAAGACACAGATGTAGTGAAAAGAAGGGCCATATGCACCCCAATGTTCCTAGCAGCAATGTCCGCAATAGCCAAACTGTGGAAAGAGCTGAGATGCCCTTCAACAGATGAATGGATAAAGAAGATGTGGTCCATTTATACAATGGAATATTACTCAGCCATCAGAAAGGATGAATACCCAACTTTTACATCAACATGGATGGGACTGGAGGAGATTATGCTAAGTGAAATAAGTCAAGCAGAGAAAGTCAATTATCATATGGTTTCACTTATTTGTGGAACATAAGGAATAGCATGGAGGACATTAGGAGAAGGCAGATAACACTTTTTTAATAACAATCTGTCCCCTTCTTCTTCTCTTCTCCTTCTGGTCTACCCGTTATTCTTAATTGGCTCTCCTAATGGAGACTCGTAGCTTTTGCAGGATTTCTTCATTTTTTAAGCTTGTTTTTTATTTTAAGTAATCTCTACACCCAAAGTGTGGCTTGAGGTCACAACCCAGAGATCAAGAGTCAGATGCCTCACTGATGGAAGCAGCCAGGCGCCCCAGGGTTTCTTCACTTTTTAAAAAAAAAATCATAGTTCTCTCCACTTCCACCTGAATCATTTCTAGATTCCATCTTTCTAATCGTGTGTTCTCCCTTCCACCTGATCTGCTCTATTTCCAATGTTTCTAATGCATTCTTCATCTCATTTACTGAGTTCTCCAGCTCCAGAATTGCTGTTTGGTTCTTTTTTAAAACGTCAGTCTCTTTGGTAAAATACTCCTTCTGTCCATTCATTTTATTTCTGAGTTCACTGAATTGCCTGATTTTCTTGTATCTGGTTGAATTCTGTTATGACAGCTATTTTGAATTCTCTATTACTTAGATCACAATCTTCTGTAAATGTAGGTTTGGTGGCTGGAGAATGGTTATTTTCCTTTAGCAAAATCATATCACCATGATTTTTCATTCTCTTTAATGAGATTTTCCTCTGCCAGATCATTTGAAGTAGCCAACACCTTTTGCATGTAAGTAAGTAAAGATTTGCTAACTTTAATTCTAACACTCCACAGGTGGGCAGTTAGAGGCCCTTCTTTAGTATTCCAGCAGGTGGCAGAATAGCACAAGTTTTTGGCTTCTCTTACCAGAGCAGCCGTGGTGGCTATTTAGACCAGGCTCAAAAAAAACAAAAACAAAAAAGTGGGAGGCTGGCAACCCAGTAGGGGCAGTATGTACTCAGCCCTTGGGCTTTGGGTGTGCCCCACACTCCAGGAGGAGGATCCTCAAGTTCGGGAGTCCCAGTGGTGCTGGGTGTTCTCTTGCTGAACTCTCAGGGCAGACAGTGTATAAAGTGTTTCTTCTTTTTTTTTTTTTTTAAGATTTTTTATTTATTTATTCATGAGAGACAGAGAGAGAGAGGCAGAGGGAGAAGCAAGCTCCCAAGGAGCAGGGAGCCCGATGCGGGACTCGATCCCAGGACGCTGGGATCATGACCTGAGCCGAAGGCAGACGCTTAACCATCTGAGCCACCCAGGTGCCCTAAAGTGTTTCTTCTTGTGTGCCTCCTTCCCTTGCCTTTCCCTTCCCCCCTCCACTCCCACAAAGTCACAGATGCCCTGCCTCAGAGGACCCTGCTCTGTGGCTTCATAGCTATAGGGTCCTCCAGCTGCAGCCCACAGGGCCAGGTAGCCTTTCACTCACCCCTCTCCACCCCCACCCTCTCTCCCAGAGGAGTCACGGGCAGGTGTTGCCACCACTGTAGAAACCAGGGTAACAGGCCCCACCACTCCTGCCTGGGCTCTGGTCTCCATGAGGCCCAATCCACACACTGTCAGTTATAAACATGCATGGATCTCTTCAGCGTCTGGTGTGCTATGTAGAGGAAACTCTGTTGGATTTTGGAATCCTAGTAGTTGTAAATGGAAAGGGGAAGACAAATGGAAGGATTCATTCTGCCATGATGCTGACCTCACTCCTCCCAAGAGGAATTACATGGGCAACTGGTCCACTTGTTTCAAAAGATTCCTCTTATTTGTGTGGATAATTCATATCACATCCATGCATTCCTTTCCTGTCCATTTCAAAGGAAATATGCCCATAGCCCATCCAAAAGTAATCCAGTGTCACAAAGCCACAAGCCATATGGAAGGAGGAGATGAACATGTCAGATAATATATTAACGTACACTTCAGTTTAGATGTTCATATCAGTCAGTGTCCAGTCAGGAGGCAGAAACCACATCAGTCATTTTAACAGGGGAAATGTGATATAAAGATTTATTAAGCAAAAGGTGTTTAACTATGAAAGAGGTAAAAGAAAGCTCTAAGGAAACCAGAAGTCACAGGAAGCAGACACTACCTCCAGGGCTGAGGTAGAGCGCCCAAAGGAAGACATTTGAGAGAATAAGACTGACATTCTGTTTGTTGGAGAAGGTGGGACCAGGTAGGAAAGAAATTCACCCACAAGCCATAGGCCAAGCCTGCTGAGCAGGAAAACTCCCAAGATTCCCTGGGAAGCAGCCCTCTAGATCACAGCCTGCTGCAATGCCATACTCATTCACCCAAAGGTGAGAGAAGCTAGGCCTTCTCCAGGCCACTGGCAGTAACATCATAGGATCAAGGGGAAAAAACACCAAAAGTGGGGCGCCTGGGTGGCTCAGTCGGTTAAGCATCTGCCTTTGGCTCAAGTCACGATCCCAGGGTCCTGGGATCGAGTCCCTCATTGGGCTCCTTGCTCAGCGGGGAGCCTGCTTTGCCCTCTGCCTGCCGCTCCCCCTGCTTGTGCACACTGACAATTAAATAAATAAAATATTTTTTAAAAAAACACCAAAGGAAGAAGAAAGCACTACACTCCCCTGCCACATCTTGCTGTGTTCTCTGTGGTGCACTATAGGAATTCACAGTGCCTGGATAGACAAAATCTGACTTGTATATGCCTCCCTGGATGAGACTAATTGAAAAACAAAGGAGGAGTGCCCGGAACGCTGGGCCTCCTTTGAAGTTTCTTGGCTGAAAGCAGCCAGATTCTCACTGTGGCTCAAGGTTCTCATCTAGGGAGTAAATGTTTAAATTTTGAAGAAAGGCACCTGTGGTGGTCATGTACTTCACGAACTCCTTGCCTCCTTGCCCTTATCACACACCGCTCCATATACTATTATCCTGATCATTAAGGTTACACTTTCCTTGTTTTGCCCTTGCACGTGATGTATTGATAAGACCCCAATAAAAGTGGAGACAAAGCTTGGCTTGAGGCCTTTCACCACGAGAGCATCTGGTCCCCAGGCATCTCCTTTCTCCTACGAAGGTGTCTGGAGTAATCTTTTTCATTCGCCGTCTCAGGGTTTGCTGGCCAAACCCGACAGTGCACTGACTGACAAAGGCTAACAAGAGAGCCACATGGCAGAAATGAAACGTTTATGACATCCAGCTCCAGTATCAACAAGTAGGGCAAATGCAGGGTAGATTTGAATCAAAAGGCAATGAACTGAAAATGAGCACAGTCCACATCTTTAGATCCTCAGCTTCCACATACACCATTTTATTCACATTGGAACTTCCATATAACAACACAACAACTCCACATTTTTACTCATCTACAGAGCTACACTTACAAGTGAAAAAGTTCTCACTCTTTCCCCAAAATGGAAGAGACAGGCAGTCCCAGGCATTGAATCGACCAGTTATATTATTTATTCCTTAAGTCCAGCCACAATCATTGGACTACTCTCTTACTTAGAGACTGTATTTTAAATATCACCACTGACAACTTGAATAAAATCACACTGGTAAGAAGAAGGGAGAAAGAAAATAGATAATTAATACAAATGACACATCTACATGACAAGAAAGAGAAAATATGCAAAGCTACTACAGTCCATTTCCTATTTTTGGTCACAGGCAGGAACTGAGATTTGTGACTTCCTTCTTCCACTTCCAACTCTGTGTCTTATCTCTCCCAGAATCAGGGCAGGTTGGAGTTCTCTACCTCAGGAGTGAACACACCTTCATTCCTGGAGGTCTGAGTCCTCAACAGTCTGGCTTCCTTTTGTTTCCTGTGGTTTCTATCCACCTTTACAATTGGACTTGGAAATACTGAGAAGCAGTACATAGATCCTGGAACTGTGCTCCTGATGAAAGCTTTCTGCAATTAACCCAGGGTCTGAAAATGCTCTTTTTCATTCACATCTTTATTCTGGTAGCAGTTCTCTTCTCTCCAACTGTGTTGACACACAATGGAACCCAAATTCTCATCCTCCAGTCACTGAATTAATGCAGCACTAGTATTTCACAAATAACAGATATTTACTAAGGTTTGGTAAGATAAGTATGTTTTGTCCATCCCAGAATAGGAAGCATATACAAAAGAATACTACACTCCACTCCTCTTAAAGTCCATCAGCCATCAGGGCGCCTGGGTGGCTCAGTTGGTTAAGTGACTGCCTTCGGCTCAGGTCATGATCCTGGAGTCCCTGGATCGAGTCCCACATCGGGCTCCCTGCTCGGCGAGGAGTCTGCTTCTCCCTCTGACCCTCCCCCCTCTCATGTGCTCTCTCTCTCCTCTCATCCTCTCTCTCAAATAAATAAATTTTAAAAATCTTTAAAAAAAAAAAAAAGTCCATCAGCCATCCATTTATTCAGAAATTTTTGGATGGCCAAAGTCTCTAGTCAGAGTGCACACTTCCCAAAATAGAGCTGGTGACCCACCCATAGCCTCTGGGTTCGTCTGCACAATTTAAAATTCTGCATAAAATAAACACCATTTAATTCTTCAGAGTAATTCAGACCTCATCTCATTTCATATCAAAACAATACAAAGACTCCATGAAATAATTTTCATGACCAAAAGAAACATAACTTCCAATAGCAAAATTCAGCCTACCCCATATCAGCTCAGTCAACATTTATCTTCTAATACCTGAGCATAAGGCATGAACTGACTATTCTCATAAACACACCCCAGCAGTCTGCACCCAGAAGAGGACAGGGAGACACCAAGTCATCCAGAACTAACCTCAGAGGCTATTACCCCAGGGAGTCTGCAGCTCCAGGAAGAGCCACCATGAGGAGTCTGGGACAGTGTTGGGACTCTATGGGAACATAGCCTCAGGGTTGCAGGGGAGTAATGGAGATTCAGCCCCTGGGGGAGCACCATCAACACAAGAGACTGAGCTGAATCCCACCCCTGAGAGGCTCACAGGCTCTTCCAAAGAAGGAGGAGGATTGTTAAGGGGTACAAGGGTCTCTGCAGGCCCACCCACCACAGAGCAGAGGGTCATGGACACATCTCCTGTCTTCAAACTGAAGTATGGAAACAGAGTCCCAGGGGAGGAAGCTAGAGGGAAGGAGAACATGTGGGAGCCATCAGTCATGTTGTAGAAGGAGACATCCCCTTCCTTGAGGTCCAGGAAAACCCCTACCCTGTGAGGAATTTTCCTAAGGGATTTGTGAGACTTAGTAGTGAGGGCACAGAGATTATCACCATACTTCCCCACAGCCCAGAATCCCTTTTCTGGGGACTCCTGGTACCAGCCCCTCCTCTGCACACCTCCGCTACAGACCCCCAGAGCCCACTCACTTTTATCTGCATTTGTGATCTCCACCTCCCAGTAACAGCACCCTTGTGTGATGCCGCCATGACCCAAGACACTATAGATATCTCCTGTGACCTTAGATGTGTCCTTCCAGGTCACACTAGTCTTTTCATCAGAGACAGCAAGGCTGGGATGTGCAGACTCTGGATTCAGAGTGACAGGCACTGCAGAGAGAGTTTCCAATCATTCAAGGCCTTTCCCTGCCCCATAACAAAGCACACAACCATCATCCCACCCCAGACACCTAGCTGCATGCAGGGAGGGCTAAGCCTCCTGAGATAAGAGCCTTCTGGCTCAAGCAGACAGCCCTCCAACCAGAAGAAGTAAGCATAAGACTGATCTGGGGGTTAGACATGTCACAGGGCACTTGAGGGCCAGACTGGACTCCAAGGACTGAAGGACATCCATTTATATCCAATATCAGTCACACCCATCAATCCCAGCTAGGTGACTTTCACTGCCCCATCCAAGCCCACCATCATTGATGGGGCCAGCATCTGTATCATCACAGCAAGCTGAAGATGTCAGCAGCCATGGGGCAGCAGTAGAAGCACTCAGAAAGAACTTGAAGTAACTCACAGGCCTGGAACTTCTCCTTCCGCCAATCTACAAGAAAACCACATTTCACAAATGTGAACAACAAATCAGAGATTTGAGGAGACTGTACAGACCAGTGTTAGTATCTATCTTCTGAAATACACTGATGCAAGAGTTACAGGGAAAAATCTTTGGGAAACGTTCACCTGATGAATTTATCTTACACACACACACACACACACATAGCCATCCTGCTACAATCTTCCCAGGAAAGCCAAGCCATAAAGATTAACACCACTGAGAGACTGGATACTGACCCAAAAAGAAGGCTCCTTGCACAGATTTCACTATCAAATCATGCTTCTTCAATCCCTAGCCACAAATCCATCCTGAAAGCTAGGTTTTCTTGAGAAAGAACTGAGGAGATCAAAATTTCTGAGGCATCCATTTACTAATAAAGGACTGACTGAGCTGAACCTGTAGGTTGACTCGAAGCCATGGTAGAGACAATACAACTTGGCGGAGCTGCACTTGGAGGATGACTATCAGCCATGGGTGAGGAGAACTCAGGATATGGCTTCAGAGAAATCTTGCCCAGTCAAGAGGTAATGGAGAGGTTTCAAGGAAAGGAGAGAGAGAAGTTCAAAGCAGGAAAAACATACATCCAGTGAGAGGACAGAAAGTAATGAATTTGCTTCCCCGTTTCATGGGGCATTGGGAGGAAAAACATCCCTATATGTAAGGGGAAACCCAAAAATATTGGGTCTAGTCATCTGCTTCTCCCTATATCACCCAGAGAGATCCAAAACACCAGGAGACACCTCACGTGGTTGGCGCACAAATACGGCTGTGTATATGCTCCAGAAAGTGTGAATATGTTTTGGCAGAGAGAACTTTACAGATGTGATTAAGATTAAGGAACTGGAGATAGGGTTGGGGGGGGGCGGGGAAGAGCAATGCCTCCAAACACCTAGATGGATCCCCAAACCCAATTATCCTAAGGACCATATCAAGCTACCCTCTACAGGGTGAGGTCCCGAAATGATCAAGAGGAGAGCACAGGGACTCCCTCCCCCAGTGACACAAGGCATAAACTCCTCTGACCTTCATACTCCCTTTTCAGAAGAAGAAAGGAAGCTAACTGATCAAAGCAAAACGTATATATGTCATAAGACCCTGAGAAGTCTGCATTGAGAAAGCTGTTACCTCCAATAGGGCAGAGACTACAGAACAAAATTAGAGCACTTATAAAAATAAAAACAGGACATTTTCTTGAACATTTGGTGAAAACAGGTGACCATTATTCTCACTCATACAGGTTTATTCAGATAAAGGGGTATGTCCAGCTCTGTTGATTTGCTTATACAAACAGATCACATGAAGTGGGCTGACCCATGTCACCTTTTGAGAAAAGGGAACTTTACTTGTTCATCATCAAGACATTAGTTGACAGCCAGCTCCACATTTCTATGACAATTGACACAGATTAGCAAAGAAGAAGAGAAATCAGGAGGAGGAGAAGAAGGAAGAGGAGAAAGGGAGTTGGCATTCCATTCTGAGACTCTATGATGCATTCAGAGCTATGCTATGCACTTCAGTGGTTCAAGTGCATTCTTCACTTCATTTCCACAGCAAGTCTTTCATTATAAATTATTCTTCCAATTTCATGAATAAGATGAGATCAGACATTTGTTCACCTCACACTATGAGCCCATCAATGTGAAAATATTGATTCTACTACTGTAAGGGTGTCTGTCCTTATAAAAAAGAAGGTATACAAGGTATACTTTAAAACACATGCATTTCGGGACGCCTGGGTGGCTGTCAGTTAAGCATCAGCCTTTGGCTCAGGTCATGATCCCAGGGTCCTGGGATCTAGTGCTGCATCCAGCTCCCTGTTCAGCAGGGAGCCTGCTTCTCCCTCTCCCACTCCCCCTGCTTGTGCTTCCTCCCTCTCTCTGACAAATAATAAAATCTTAAAAAATATATAAATAAGTAAAAAATAAATAAAACACATGAATTTCAATCCAGCAGAGAAGGAAGTGATGCTAAAAGAAGACTATTTAATTCTCATTTTTAACAAATAAATCCCAAGAATCAGTGTGGCTCTCTAAGGAGTTTTCTTCACACATCTGGTCCCCTAGACTCTTGTACCCCTGGCTCCCCCTTCTCTGCTCTCACAGTCTATATCCCTGATCATAAATAGAAACAGCCAGGACAGGAAAGCACATGTTACACAGGTTCAAAGGGCCCAAATTCTTAACCAACCCCAATGCTAACGGGTTCTCTGGATAACCTATCATTGCATTAGGATCCCCTGGATCACATTCCTGCCCCGACTACTACCGGAAGGTTGAGATGGTCTCCTTATTAGAAGCAAACCCAGCCAGAAAATTACTTCAAAATAGCTTAAAATAGATGTAAGTCTTTTCAGAAATCTCTCAAACTGTTGTCAAGGAGTTTACTACTTTTCATGCACCCAAATAACTTGCACATCCTCTGTGTACTTCCTACTCGAACCACCATGGCTGTGATTTGTGGTCTCTCTTCCACTCTGAGCCACCCAAAGTCTCTCCCAGAGGAATCACAAGCTCTCTACCCTCCTTCTCATCTCCTCCTCTCGTCCCCAACCAGCTTTTCCTTGCCTGATTTGCTCCCAACTTTTCTCTGGTAAACAATTTTCACTCCTCCGGGTTTTTCCTGTTGAAATCCTCACACATTGACTCTAATAAACCCAACCATTATTGAGCCCATCAGGTAAATCCTGAATTCTCCTAAAAGGAGACATTATGGTTGTGAACAATTATAAGTAACTGTCCTTTAAAAAAAATTTAATTTCTTAACTCTGTAACACAAACATATACATAGGATTTTGTATATAATTGCAGGTAGCTCACAAACGCACTATCAGGACTCCATAAACATCCTGGAGGCTCTGGATTTCAGATTCAGAACAGCTGACCTAAAGAAACTACTTCACAGCAACCACACAGGTTTAGAGGAAAAAACTCAACTTGGACAAGGAGTCAGAACATGAGGAAGCAGAATGAAGACCAACATTCCAGAGAAACAGCAAAAAACAGGAAAACCAAAACTAGATCCAAAAAAAGGTAGGAATTTCAGGGTAAAATGTATTCAGAAGCAAGGATCCCCTTAGAAAGACCTGAGTCCTAAGCAGGTGAGCATGATTTCTGAAATCTTCTAGAGACAGCAAATTCTGATCTACACAGTCAATGTGTAAATGTGTAAATGACCACTCTGTTGTCACTGCACCAACAAAACTATCAGCTGAACAAGGGGTGTTCAGAGGGTGTTGCCAACTCTAACAGCAACCTACAGTAGAGGATGGATCAGAATAGAGGCAGATCTGTGTTCCCAGGGACAATCACTGCAGTCTTCAGAAGGAGACAACAAATGTGACAAGGAGTACGGGGACACCAACCCCATCCTGGTGTGGGGTCCACTGACAGAGAAGGGGGCAGAGCTGAGGCTGGGGAGGTAAGACCACAGGAAATGGAATCACTTACCTGCATACAGTTGAGCCTTCTTCAAGGCTGAAAGGGAACACACCCTGGTGAGACATGAGCCAGAACCAGTCAGCTTAGCATTGATCTACCAGCCCTTGCCTCCCCTCTGTGCTGCAGGTGATACTACCAACAGAGTAAGGAGAGAGGCTGGAGAGGAGATCCCTCCTGCCATGTGCAGACAGCAGGGTGTTGTGGGAAATTCCCTGGACCACAGGTCAGAGAGCCCACATTGCCGCCTGAGTTCCACCCCTGCCTGCTGATGCTATGTGACCCTTGCCAAGTTAGTGTCCTGAGCCTTACAACCCTCAAACAAACAAAAAAAAACTCAAAAATTTTTATTCTATCTGCTCTCAATTTTGCTTTAATAGGTCAAAAATTATACAATGGATGAAAATATTTTAGGGAATTAAATATACATTATTCCATAAATGTAGGAAATCATTATTACATCCAATGTTTTCCAGCAAAGAGATATTTGGGAAATAACACAAAAGGGGAGATGAATTTAGGATGGGATGTTAGCTGAGCTCTAGGGTAAAAGTGGCCAAACTTTCTCAGAAAACACATCACTAATCTGGACAACTGACAGCTCACCCCACCACATTCCCACCCATGATCAGCCCAGTCCTCTAACACTTTATGATCAGCACCTCCAGGAACTGGAGAGAAAAGATTCTGCCTGGATGGTGTTATGTGGAAGGATCATGCTCCTAAACGTAATGACCCCATTTATTTATATAGCTTCTTTAACAAAATCTCAGAGCATCCAGGTTGACTGAGAACCAGTTGCACTGAAGGCTAAAAAGCTAGAAATGGGGCAGGCAGATCAGCATTAGAATAAAGCCAAGATGCATGATATACTCCAGGGACCCACATAATCCCCAGGTTCCCAAGCACTGGGTGGGAACAACTGCCCAGATGGGGAAAGCCCATGGAGCAGTGTTCAGCCTCCCACCAGCTTCCACTTCTGCCCCAGGGAAGGGTCCACATGTCTCTGCCTGAAACAAGGAAAGGGGACACCTTGGCTTAGTGGGGGCAAGAGACCCAAGGACATCTGGACAGTCACTCACCAGCCCGGTAAACTGATTTCCTCCAGTCTGAAAGGCAACACAGGAAACAGGTGAGCTGAGAACAGAATGTCTCCTACAAAGGAGACACAGAAACTTCTGGGAAAAGGACACAACTTACCAAGCTCTGCTTGGAGTTCATCTGAAAGAAAGGGAAAAATAAGCATGAATTCCCATCACTAAGAACAGCAAAGACTGCACCTGGAAAGCCCACGAGAGGACCTCTCCATTTCCTAGAAGATCTACCTCCAGACCCCTGGAGCCTCCACAGCCCCAGCTGTCGTCTCGGTCCTCCTCAGCCACCTGCTCGAGGCCAAGGGCCCTGCTGTCCGCTTGTCCCCCACACCAGCTGCCACACTGGTCTACCATGACCCCTGTCCTGCATTACCTCTGGCCTTCAGTGCCTCCTCCTTTGTCAGCTGGTCCTCCTCCTTGTCCCTCTGCAGTTTCTCCCATTCCTGTATCTCCCGGTGCTTTGCAGTATGCCCTCTCATGATGTAAAAGGCAGCCCCCAGGAGTAGGAACATCAGCACAGTCAGGATCACCATGAAAGCCAGCTTCCAAGGAGAACTCCGGGGGAAGAAGGGTTCTGTGCCAGCCAGACACCCCATCAGGGTCACAGCCCAGGACAGCCCAACCCGGCACACCCAGGGACCCCCACCCAGACCATCCCGCCCTTCTGGGAGTGGGAAGCAGTACTGACCTGGGATGAAAATGGCCACCTCCTTCTCCTGGCCCAGGATGGGGTTGAGGACTGAGCAGGTCACATTCCCTGAAGAGCTGTGCCTCACCACCAGAGTGGCCTCAATGGTGAACAGCCCTTCAGCATCTTGGGCTTGGGTCTCAGAGAATGTCAGGAACTTCTCTCCACTGACAGCTCTCCACTGCACCTGGGGCTTTGGGAACCACCCCGAGGCCATGCACACAACTCGGACCCCGTCCTCCTCTGGCCCTGTGATGTGCACTTGAGGGGCAGAGCCCACACCTGCAAAAGAGAAGCTGCAGAGCACAGGGAGGCTACCCAGACCCCAATGATGCCAGCAGAGTCTTCCTGTGCACAACTCCAGGGACAGCATTACATTCCGGGGTTCCCTGGGGGAGTGGTTCCTGCAAGGATTAAAGTAAAGGGTCCTGCCAAGGAGAACAGAAGGAAAGCTCAGGGGAACCTGCAGCAGGCACAGAGGGTGGGACTCTTCTCCCCAACCATGAGGGTGGAGATCCATCACCCAGAGTGACAGAAGGAGGAATTTGGTCCCAGGTTCCATCCTTCTCTGCTCTTCTCACCTCACACACTCTCCAGGGCATCTGCTTGCACACCCACTGCCACTTGGTACATTACTTGCATCCTTGATAACCCTACTAACCTCCTGAGCTCCCTCCCTATGATCCACATCCCTGGGGTTAGCTCTTCCAGGATTGCTCATAGATGCTTCAAACTCAAATCCTGAACTGATTGATATTTGGCCCCATCTGTGATAGGCTGATGATGAAAATATTCCCAATCCTTCAGCCTTCTTTACATACAGCTCATCCTCACCACATATTTTTATTGCCTTCACACCCTGCCTCTGGGCTCCATTGTGTGACTTGACTCAGCCACTGTTAGTTCAGGGAATGTCTCTAGCAGAGGTTGGAAACTGCTTGTCCCATTGCCTCACCCTCTGCCACGGGAGGGGCATGCTCAGGCTAGCACAGCCTTTCCAGCTGCAGCTGTCCTAGACCAGCCAACAGCCAGCTGAACAACACCCATGTGAGCAAACCCAGCCAAGGCCCACTGTCAGAGCAAAATATATTAAAAGTAAGAGGCTGGGGTGCCTGGGTGGCTCAGTCGGTTAAGTGTCTGCCTTCGGCTCAGGTCATGATCCCAGGGTCCTGGGATCGAGCTCCCTGTTGGGCTCCCTGCTGGGCCCCCCTACCCACAGCTTGTGATCTCTCTCTCTCTGTGTGTGTCAAATAAATAAATAAATAAATAAATATAAATAAAATATTTAAAAAATAAAAATAAAAATAAAAGTAAGAGGCTTATTGTCCCTGTTGAAAATAAGGAGAGCCCCTTCCCATCCTTTTCTTATAGCATTTACTTGAGGAAACTTGTGATTGTGGGTGTTTTCTCCCCTCTTTGAAATGTATATAAGCCCTTTGGGGGGGGAAAAAAAAAACAGATAGGCCTTTTGCCAGCTTTGTGATCCAGGAATGTCTTTCTCAAGGACATGGGAGCCCTCTCTTTAAACTGTTCACACCGAGGAGGACAGCACCTCTCTCTTCCCCTTCCTGTGCCAGGGTAGGAGCCTAACCTCAGTGGGCACCAGGATCCACATGTAAGACCACCTCCTGTCATGAAGATGGGAGAATTTGTAAAAATAAACTGCTTTAACTTTGGTTTGTCTGGGAAACTCTTCATCTCTCCTTCTATTCTGAATGATCCCCTTGCTGGATAGAGTATTCTTGGCTCCGGATTTTTGTCCTTTCAGCACTTTGAATATATCACACTACTCCATTCTAGCCTGCAGAGTTTCTGTTGAAATTCCACTAATATGTGGAATGTTGAATCACTATATTGCACTCCTGAAATGAATATAACTCTATATGATAACTACACTGGAAATATTTTTTTTTTATTTTTAAGGTAGGAGAATTTGGTTTTCCTCAGAATAAAGCCAATTAGCTAACATAGATGGTCACCCCAATTTCCAAGTAAATATAGAGTGCACCACCTAGGACAAAAGGTGCCAGCAAGTCCACCTACTTGAGGGCTCATAACTGCTGATCCTGAGAACATGTATGGAATGAGTTGTGTCTGCATGGCTATGGAAAAGATGAGATTTCTTCTGTCTTTGCATTTCTTGATAGAATCTCTGTGATGCACATCACATTCTAGTTAATGCAAATTTAATAATAAAAAGGATTTCTTTTCCTACTATCTTTGAGAAGAGGATTTCTAGGTTGGAAGATTATGTTTTTAATTATATTTCCCCTACATGACCGAAGATGTATGAGTAAGCCCTGTTAAGATTAGCTGAATACACCCCAGATGAGCTGAACTCCCTTTATGCCCAAATTAAATACACGCTTGTTGCTATAGGCCACTGAGATTTCTATGTCTGTGTTACACAACATTATGACAGCAATTGGCAACTTACACATAATATCAATATTTCTACTACTAAACAACCAACTGCCAAAAAAAACTGAGCCTCTGCTGTCCCTTCTCTCCACTCCTCCAAACTCTCTTTGTCCCCAAATCTCCTCACGCAGCTGGGTCTACTTTCCAAAACTCTCTGATGCTGGAGAGCTCCTTTCCCACCCCACTGCCACTACACAAATTCAGGTGGCCATCCTCTCTACCCCATAACTACATCCAGGCCTCCAGTCTTGCTCACCTTCCATACACCCTCCATAAAGGGGCCAAAGGAAACCTGCCCACACACATCTCCCTCCACCACTCTGTTTAAAATTCCCTCGGCTCTGCATCCAAACTGCACAACACAGCACACGAAGCCTTTGATGGTCTGGTATCACCACCACCCCCCAAACAAAACTCCTGTCTACTTCCTCCCCAATCCCACCATCTGTACCCATCAGGAAGGACATGCTCCAGCTCCAGGACTATTTGGTTAACTGTTCATACCACAATCACCATGCTATCTATGCCCCACATAGATCCATCAACCAGAAGGCTATTTCAGAACACTGGTTCACTCAAATGCCTGCTCAAGTGTGCACTCCTCATGGACCCTTCCTGATCAATCTCTTCTCTGTGCACCTGGACCAGGAACACCTCTTTATTCCGGATAGTCACCTCTCACCACCCTCCCATTCACCTCCATCACCAACCATGTGGCCTCCCTCTCTGCCCAGACTCACCTGCCACACTCCTACCTCAGGTGTCTCACATGGGTGTTCCTCTGCTTGGAACTCTCACTGCCAAAATATTTATTTAGCTAAATCACTACTTACCACCATCTAACATCGTCTATCACCTATCTATTTGTTTATTTACTGTCTCTAGAATATAAACTCTGCAGGGCAGGGATTTTTGTTTGTTACACTGATGTATCCAGGTGCAGAGAACAGTAGCTCGCACGTACTAGGGGTTCCATATATCTGTACTGAATAAATGAATGAGTGAAAGACCCTCCTTTCCCTCATCTATAAATTGAGGGCATATTTACTTAGACCCTGAGGTTGCTCCCAATTCCAATACTGCAGGTGTCTAAATATAGATCAGCAACCCACCTGCCACCTTCAGTTCCAAACCAGCCTCTTCATAGAAGCTTCCCTTTCTGAAAAAACAGGTATACAGCCCGTTGTCAAAAGCCTGGACATCGTGGATGCGCACAGCAGCCTCCCCCCGGGTGAGGAAGTCCTTCACCAGTGAGGTCCGCCCTGTGTACTGGGCCAACAGCTCCTCTCTCTGCTCCTGCTGGTTTTGATAGATGAACACTGCTTCTGAGAACTTGGAGCGGAACCACCGCAGCTCCATGTTCTCCACACTCATGGCCGGGAACACACGACATGGCAGCGTGATGCTCCCACCCAGCACTGCCACAATGGGGTCCGAGGAGCCAGTCACCACGAACTCCTCTGTGGACAGAGACATAGGAGTGAGAAAGCTGGAGAGGTGCAGAACAGAGCAGGGAACACACTGTCAGGTGGGAGGCCCTGACCTGAGGGGCTCAGCTGTGACCACTCTGAATCAGGGCAAGATCCTCAACCACAACTTTGCGACCCAGAAATGGTGTCAAAGAGATGCCCTCAGCAGCTGTGCTCCTGGCTCCAGGTCTTCCATGAAGGACTCTCTAACTCAGTGGTTCTGAGTTAGGGGCATCACGGGCATCACAATCACAATCACCAGGAAGGCTTGAGAAACACAGACCGCTGGGCTCCACCCCCAGAGCTCCTGGTTCAGTAGGTCTGGGGTGGGTCCAAGAAAGTGCATATCTGAGGAGGTAGCAGGGATGTGATACTGATGTGCCAGGGACCACAGTCTGACATCCACAGCTCTAACCTGCCTCCTCTTAAAACAGGACTGAAAACCGACCAAACAGCACACCTGTGGCCTAGGTGGGACCTCTCTGCTCATTGGGCCACACCCAGGAACTTCCCAACACCCGCTCCTAATTTTATTATTTCTGCCCATGTCTTTGTCCTCTGCTGAATTACTTTATAAGACATAAAGTCCTCATTAGACAACTGTCATGGTCCCCTGTCCCTATTTTACAGTTCTGGGATTCTTCTTAAATGTTTAATTTCAACTAGCAGTTGGGGGATCACCAGAATCTTTCTAGAACCAGGGCCTCCACCAATAACCATCCGTCATGATGGAGACACCAGCAGAACTCCCAGGGGCTCTCACCCACCCCAAGGAGACACAGGAAGGGGGAGGGGACACACTCACCTGCAGACCCCCCAGCAGGCAGCTGGAAGAAGAAAAGCAGGGAGGGGAGATGGGAGAGCAAAGAGCCCCTGCAGCAATCCTCCATTTCCTCAGAGCTGGGGAGACACAGGGCAGGAGGCAGGTGAACACCTCCAGAGAGGAGGCAGGGCCAGCCCACAGCTCTGGGCCTCAGAGCAGACAGCAGGGCTCAGGGCTGGCAATGGTCCTCAGCAAGAGCACAGCCTTTCCTACTGCTCATCATGCTGGTGGGGGCCCCCACAACCTTAACACCAAGAAATCCCTCCCAGCCCTTTGGAAACTTTCCCAGCCTGCTCTGCCCACAGGACCAGACCTTCCCGCCTCAGCACAGGGGACTCCCCCATGTCTGCATCGTTCACAGGCCACCACAGGGACACAGGGCCCAGACTCAGGTTCCTCCCCATGAAGGACACACCAGCTCCTGCGTGCTGTTCTTCTGCTGCCCCCTAATTATGACCAGGGAATCACTGAGAAGCATGAGAGTCAGAGTGTGTCCTCCTCAAGGACACTGTGGCTCCCACCACACGCACCCTGTCCTCCGGTCCTTTGCTGGGTGAGTTCACCTGAATTTCAGGTCCCTCCCTTCCCCAGCTCTTTCCTGCTCAGGACCAAGGACCTCTCCTTGCTCATAGCTGAGGCCCAGACAATTCCCCATGAAAGATTAATCCTCATCTTCTCTATCTTTGAGGAGTTTCCGCCTCAGGATAAAGGATCCCAGCAGAGCAGGGACAGCAGAGGATAAAAAATGAGCTCTGGTCAAAAAAAAAAAAAAAATGAGCTCTGGTCAGAAAGAAGGGCTTCAAACCACTTACTGCTGCGTGGGGCAGCCGATGGTCCTGGGAAGGACAGATTCTGGGGCTGACTGCTGACGTCTCCTCCAGATTCGGCTGCTTCCTGTGGGATCACCTGAGGCAAGTTTCTTGAGCTGCTCTGCCTCAGTTCCTCAATGCAGATGGTAACAGGCTCTCACCCCAAGGTATAAGGAGAATCCTATGAATTTATGTATGAAAGTCAGTGCATGTCATTAGAACAGTACCTGGTCCTAGGAATGCTACAGAGATGTCATTAAATAAGTGAATAAAGTGCAGCCCTCCCTGTAGTTGTCCCGGGTCCTCTCAGAGCCTCATTTTTATCCAGCACCACCACCCCCAGTCCCACCACGATCTCAGCCTCCTCCTCCCAGCCAGCTGCTCCCAGCTTTCCTCCTCTTGTCCAACAAGTGTCTTCAGAACCCACTCACCTGCTTGAAAACGTGGCACTTCATAAGTGTCTCTAACTTAGCAGTGCAAGATCTCAGCCGACCCCAAATCTGCTCTCAGAAATTGCACCTGCAGTTCGCTGCTCGAGCCCCACACCGTGCTTCCAGATCCAGCCCTGGTGCTACAGGCTCCTCTTGTCTGAGAGGCAAGTGGTTCCCAGGAGAGCAGAGAAGCAGAGCCTGAGACAGGTTGCAGGGGCCTGTCCCGAAACAGGGACCTGGGGCACTCAGCACTCCCAGACAGAAGAATCCACCTTGTGCTGACTCCTTCCACCATTTGAAAGTGAAAGCTTACAGCAAGAAATCGCAGCAGACTCTGCTCTGCTCTCTGGACGGTGCACCCTAGTTATCAGGAAGGAAACAGCATGATCAGAGCCATGAAACAGGGCAGGGACAGGTACACGGACCCACTCTGCAGGAGGACACACAAGACACAGACTCAGCAATCCTTTATTGAACAACTGCTACTCTCCAGGTTGGCTAGTTTCTAGACCAGAAGCAGGGAGTGTGTGTGGCAGACAAGACTAATACCTCACCCTTTGCATGGGACTGTTCACTACCAAGAATATTCTATGTCAGTTTCTGAATCCTAATGGCAAGAGTCTTTGAAAAGCCCTCAGTGTAGCTGCTTTGCTTTTCTTCATCAGGAGATGACCCAGGTGCTTCCCATAGCTTGGCAACAGAGGGGTTAAGACTGAGCATCAGGTTCGTCCAGGACCAGCGCCAGGACTCTGGCCCTGCCCCAGCTGAATGGACAGCACCTTATGGCTTCTTAGTACTTTACTATCACACATGGCCTGGGTACACCATTCAGCCCCTCCCTGCCAGGCCGCAGTGTGCACCAGGAAAGGCAGATTCTATGGTCTCTGAAGGAAAACCATGGAGCACTGGACCTACCTCTCCAGCCCCTCCCTTCCTGCAGCTCCCCATCTCAGTAAAGGACACCTGGGTTCACCCAATTATGTCTGCCTGAAACTGGAGGGTCATTCCTGACACACCACTTTCCCACCCATCTACTTCCAATGTACCAGAAAGTTCAAGACTTTCCTTGAATCCATATCCATGGCCACCTTCTAGCTCCCCACCAACCTCACGTCCCCCCTCACCCAGGCACGGTGTCCCTGCTTCCCCATGAGTGTCCCCTGACCACCTCCAGCCTCTCCTCCTCAAGTTCATGTTCTCTCCAAAGTCATGACCCTCTCAAGTCAGCTTATGTCAGCTCTGCTTCATCTCTTCCAGGGATCCCCCTGCTATACCTCTTGTCTGTGGCTCCCAGGCCCCTGCTTCCTCTCAACCTCATTCCACTGCTCCCAGTGCTCCCTCACTGGCCTGGGTGAGCTCCTCCAGTTCATGGCACCTTCCCAGCCTCCGGCCATCTCATAAACTACTGGATGTTCCTACTCTCTCTCTCGTCCCCCAGATTCCGCACTGTTCCCATCTATCCTAAAGTGACCTTCCTCCAAGGGGTCTTCGCCAACCTGCTCATCCCCATATGTGCCCCATACACGTGCTTATTACGGTTTTAGTGGCACCCTGTTCTCCTCCACAGCCCTGACACGCGATCTTCTATGGAATGTCTGTGGCATCCACAAAGGGAGGCGCTGTGTGCCCTGTTCACATGTCCAGCACATGGTAAACACTCAGGAAACTTTGTTTGAGCTCATGTGCAGAGGACTCACTTCAGCAGCACATTGGCTACTCAGCTCTGTCCAAATTCGGAAAACACTTCAGTCCACTGAGAAACACGAAGACTGTTAACTCTGACCTAAACAAGTCAGCCCCTGGGTGGATACAACACCTCCACCATCTTCCCCGCTCTTTCTTTCTTCCTACCCAAACCCATATGCATCTCTGAAACATCACTGGGATAGAAACATCAGACTCAACCACCTTGTTTGCTCCCTCAAACCGGCCCAGTGCTCAGGTGTTCGTCTGCTAAGTGACAGTCATCTGCTAAGTGACAGGTGTTAAGACACTAGTTTGGGCACCTCCCTGGTGCCGCTTCTGTAGAGTTGTCATTACTGTCTTCATTCTGCAGGTGAGGAAACCAATCTCTCAGAGTTCCACAACCACACACCCAGCAGAGCCTCTCCCAGCCTGTGTTCACTCTTGATTGTTCTGAATGATCCACTAAATTTTTTTCATGGAGCAAGGACTGACTGACTCATTGGTGCCTGGGAGTGATTGCTTTCAGCCCAGATGGCTGGTCTAAGATATTAAAACTCTGGGTAGGGGCGCCTGGGTGGTTCAGTCGGTTAAGCTTCCAACTCCGCTCAGGTCAGGATCTCAGGGTCCTGGGATCAAGACCAGTGTTGGACTCCCCACTGGGCGCTAAGTCTGCTTGTCATTCTCCTTCCCTGTCTGCCCCTCCCCGACTGCCCGTCTCCCAGCCCCCCACTCAAATAAATAAATAAATAAAATTTAAAAATAAAATAAAAAATAAAACTCTGGGCAAACGCAGGACATCTGGATATACCTGAACACATCCCATGCTGTCATCCCCAAAGGTTTATTTCTGCTAATATCCACTTAGACATGGGAATATTGGGAAAATCCATCTTAATTGAAAAATAATGAATGAACAAGGACCAATATTAGCCGCCAGGTCCACCCCCACTGCCACCACCTTCCCCTGCCCAATGGGGAGACTCCTCAAAGCCTGAGAGACATTAGGGGAGTTTTGTGAAAAGTCAGAGGGAAGAAAACCAAATTTCAATGAGTACTTACTAAGTGCCAGGATCTGGGTTACACAACTTGTATTTATGACACTTCAGTCTCACACATGCAACAGAGATGAAGGAGGACATGAGTCCTGCCATCTAGTAACCTTTCATCCAGGAACTTCCTAGCGGAGAGAGGGCTGGAGCTGCAGGGACACTGCCCCCCACACCCTTGCACACCCCAGTCCTCAAGCCCAGCCCAGCCCCCAGCTCCACACAGCTCCGGGTGAAAGAGGAGCAGGAAGGACCTTGGACTCAGAAATGGCCCAGGGTGATATGGCCAGGAAGCTTATCTCCCCTGAATGCCAGCCCATATGGGGAGGGGAGGTGAAGGAAAGACAAAGCACAAGGAAGATTTTCCCGAAGGACACTGGAAGGATACCTGGAGACACTGCAGGAAGGACACCAAACAGCAAACTTCACTGCCCTCCCCCAGCTCATCAGGCTCCCGGTCCAGCTGTTTATCGACAAACACTATTCACTGGCCACAAATGATTTTTCTTGCTTAAGGTGTAAATTATCCTGATGCTAATCAAGTTAATATTATACTTTCTACTTTAACAGCTATGTATTACCTCTTATCTTTAGTTGCTTCAAGTGCTTTTGAAACAGTTTCAGATAAATACCTAAGCCATAAAACAATGGCTAATGTAAAAAGAATTATAATTTTAGGGATGCCTGGGTGGCTCAGTCAGTTAAGCATCCTACTCCTGATTTTGGCTCAGGTCATGATCTCGGAGTCCTGGGGGGCTCCATGCTTAGTGTGGAGTCTGCTTGAGATTCTCTCTCTTCCTCTCCTTCTACCCCTTCCCCCCACTCGTGTGCGCACACACACACACTCTCTCTCAAATAAATAAATAAATCTTTAAAAAAAGAATTGTAATTTTGAAATGTGACATTTGGTGGAAAGGATTAAACCCCATTTTTAGAAAACTGCAATCTGGTGAACCTGAATTTATTTTGACACTGTTAAGATGAAGGATCACTGGGTTATCTTCTACTGCAGGGAAAAGTTTTAAAGGCATTTTCTGCTTGTTTGATATCTGGAAAAAAGTGAAAAATAACAGGAAACACACAAACACACACACATACATGCACATACACACACACAAGGTGATAGTTTCTGTGTGGACTTTAAAATTTTTCCTTCCAAGTTAAAAATAGAGCTACCCTATGACCCAGCAATTGCACTACTATTTGTCTAAAAGACACAAACATAGTGATTCAAAGGGGCACATACACCCCAGTGTTTATAGCAGCAATGTCCACAACAGCCAAAATATGGAAACAGCCCAGATGTCCATCAATAGATGAATGGATAAAGAAGATGTGGTATATATACAATGGAATATCACTCAGCCGTCAAAAAGAATGAAATCTTGCCATTTGCAATGCCGTTGTTGGAACTAGAGGGTATTATGCTAAGTGAAATAAGTCAGTCAGAGAAAGACAAATATCATATGATTTCACTCATGTGGAATTTAAGAAACAAAACAGATGAACATAGGGGAAGGGAAGGAAAAATAATATAAAAACTGGGAGGGAGACAAACTGTAAGAGACTCTTAACTCTAGGAAACAAACTGAGGGTTGCTGGAGGGGAGGTGGGTAACTGGGTGATAAGCATTAAGGAGGACAATGTGATCTAATGAGCCCTGGGTGTTATATACAATTGATGAATCACTAAATTCTACCCCTGAGCCTGATAATACACTAAATGTTAATTAAATTGATTTTAAATAAAATTTTCCTTCCTCCTCTAACCAGCATGACCCTGGCTCATGGGCTGAGCTCTGTCCTGACAGTCTGCCGAGGACAAGACCAAGGGCTCAGTGGGAATGATCACTATCCTCTGAGCCTGCACATCTGCATCTCTGGTGAGCACAGTCCCTCCCAGTGGAGACTGTCATCCCATAACTGAAATATCCAACCAAAGGTGCCTCAAAGAGTTCCTAAGACCGTACACACTCCCAGGAATGGACCTGGCCAGGCCTACGCAGAGGTCGGCTGCAAAGCCCACCTGGCCACAGGCATCTGCCCCAGCACCCTCTGAGTGGGCAAGCCACTCTGCTTTCAAAGTCTGAGATTCCAGGGACATGAAGGGGCATCACTCCCACCCACGCTGTCTGAGCTCTATGAAAGCAAAGGAGTGAGATCAGGGAGAAAGGCATTTTATAAAAATTTTAATAAATGTTATTACACTCACCAATTAGCAAAAGATAGATAAGAAATTGGTGCACCTGGGTGGCTCAGTCGGTTAAGTGTCTGCCTTCAGCTCAGGTCATGATCCCAGAGTCCTGGGATTGAGCCCCATGTCGGGCTCCCTGCTCAGTGGGGAGTCTGCTTCTCCCTTTCCCTCTGCTGCTCCCCCTGCTTGTGCTTGCTTTCTCTCTGTGTGTGTGTCAAATAAATAAAATCTTTTTAAAAAAGAGAGAGATAAGAAATTAAAAGGAAAGGAAGCTGAGAGGAAGATGGTGTAAGAATGGAAAGAGCAGGAAAAAAAAAAAGAATGGAGAGAACAGGAAGGAAGAAGGGAGGGAGGAAGGGAGTGGGGAAAAGGAAGGGGCAAGCTCCTCCTCGAATTCAGCCCTGATATATCTGGGACAAGACACCTGAATGGACACAGGTCTGCCGAGAGTGTCTCAAGCAGATTCCCCAGTCCCTGTGATGTCAGTGAATGATTTGCAGAGAGAGCAAATGCATGTACTGCCCACATGGTGACTCAGTCAGTGACCTGGGAAGAATGTACTCACTCTCCCAATCTCATGTAGGTCAGGCCCATCCGAGGTCAAGGCTGAAGCAGGCAAGTCCTGGTGGGAGGGTTGTGAATGCCTGGTTATGGGAAAGGGCCTGGAGAACTGGCACTTTGGCCTCTCACCTTGAAAGAACCAGAGGAGAGAGGCCTGGGGCAGAAAAGGCAGGAGAGGCCCTGACCAGCCCTGAGAGGCTGTTTCTAACAGTTCCCAGGATGCCCGACACACTGTTCCTCCGTGTCAGGGAGACTTGTGTCCACAGGCTGGGCTGTAGGCTGAAGCCCTGAGGCCAGGCCCCTGCCTTCTGCTGATCTTCACCAAATACTCAGGCCCACCATTTACCAAGGGCCCCTTCACTCTGAACATGAGGTACTTTATTTCAACAATGATTTACTCTAATCACCAGAGAAGAGCCTTTCCTCATTTTAAAGCTGAGAGACAGAAGCTGAACAAGAGGAGGGGATCTGCCCAGGGTCATGTGGTTGTGTGGCCAGACCCTGCAGGAGCCAGGTCCACACCAAAGCTCAGCCAAGCTCTAAACAGAGGGCAGCAGACTGGGGGCACTGGGCCCAGAAACCCTCTCTAGAGCAGCGGGTCTCAGAGAGGGAAGCAGCAGGAGCCCCTGCAGCAGCTGCCTGGGAGGCCACCAGACAGAGGGTGCTGTGAGGGGACAGTCACCCTGAGGCCCTCAGGTCTCCCAGGTTCCATCGGGCTCTGCCGCCCCCTAATGGCCAGCAAGCATAGCACTGAAGGAGGGCTTCCCTGAGGGAGGACAGAGGGAGGGAATGCACTATGCAGGCAAGGAATCTTAGAAATGTGGATGGAGCACAGGAACCGGACACAAAACACCACCCTCCATGGGATTCCTGATAGATGAAGTTAGAGAACAGGCAAAACAGATCTGTGGTGGCAGAAGTCAGATGAGGAGTTCCTGGGCACCAAGGGGGTAGTTAGGACAGGAAGGGACACCAGAGAGTGTCCTGGGGTGGTGGGCCTTAATTCACTTACTTACTGACTTTCTGAAGTTAGCTTACTCATGTTATTTATTATTTCTATTTTATTTATTTTAATTACATATTATCCATTTTTTAAGAACAAAACTGAATTTCCTCAGAAAGTGCTGGGACAATGTCAGCATCTCTATGCACCCCAGTCCCCAGGCATTGGTCTGTCCCACAGTGTTCCCCATTGTCACTGTTCCCCTGAAGCCTGATAGGGTGAGGATGCGCCCGTCACAGACACACACACACATACACACACACACACACACACACCACTGCATCCTGTCTTTGCAAAAGGCCCACACACTCCACACCTTGGCTCTGCCATTTCCCCCAAACCAAAAGCTTTCTTCTCTGCCTGACCCCTCCCCTTTCACCCATCCCTGCGCCCCTCGTGAAAGGTTATAGGACACAACCCCTATACTCACTTGTTCAGTGGGCATTTATTGACAGCCAGCTGCATGCATCTGGGGAAGACAAAGAAAGTCTCTTGCCCCAGACAGTCCCACAACCTGGCCCCTGACAGGACTCATGGTGAAGCAGAGAAAACCGTCAGCAATGTGAGCAAGAAGCAGACACTCAGATACACTGAAGGTAAGACACACCTAAGGGCGGCCCTGGGCAGAGATGCTGGACAAGTGCCCTGGGTTTCCAGGCTTGACTCCCCTGGGGAGACTCCGAACTCCCTGAACAAAGCTGGAAATGATTGGTCCAAGCCTGGCATCTCTGAGAAGATACTTCCTTGCTGAGGAGATCCTGACTCAGAGTCGGAACCAGAGGTTCAAGGTAGAGGGAGGAGCTGAAGGCTGAATCCCAAGAGGGTGGGCGATGGAAATGAAACTGAGGACTCTGCCCTACGGTTTGTGGTGAGAAAGAGCACAGTTCTGAGTGAGGACAGAGTGTCCCCCACCACATGGAAACTCAGTCCTTATCCAGCCCACCTGAGAGCCAGAGTGAGAAGAGAGGTGGACGGCCCCAGGAGGAAGCAGAATTCCATCGAAGTGGCTCAGTCACAGAGTTGTAAAGAAGGGCAGTTCATCTGGGGATGGGTGGGAGAGGAGAACAGCAGTGGCTTCTGAGGCAGAGGGGAGGCTTTATTCCCCCTCCCAGCCATGAAGGGATGGAGAGGAGGAGCCCAGACAAGAGCAGGGAGGGAGCAAGAGAGAATACCCCACCTACTCTCCTTCCACCAAAGCCTCCCTCTAGTGCCTCGCACTGGCCAAACCCAGTGAGAAACCGCCAGCAAGTCCCCTGCGCCCTCCCTCACCGTGATCAATCCACAGTGGTCAGTCTCCCCAGTTACAGAGCAGGGCAGGGAAAAGTGAGAAAGCACAAGAAGAGGGGGCAGACAGGGAGTAATGCAACAAAGGACAAAGGGACCCAGGGGGAGAGGTTAACATGAGAACCCCCACCCTGATCCATCTCACTACAAGCCCCTTCCCAGGTGACCCAACGATTGCTTCTGCTAGATGACAACCCTCCCCCCAACCAAGACAAGGACACAGTGACCACCCAGTGACAAGCCCAGTGAGTGGGGAATCCAGGTGCACATAGAGGTGGGAGAGGTAGGGAGGCCTGCCAGCCGGCTCTGGAGTAGACAAACCACAGCTTTTGATGTCTCCAGGCCCAAAGCCATAGCCTAGACCACCCTGCGGAGCCAGCAGAGGCCCTGCCACCACTTCTGCTCTACGCCCTGCAGCTGGCTGACCCTCCTGGGAAGAGGCGACCTCCTCAGCTGGGAAGGTGGGGGCCTCCCAGCAGGTGTTAAAACAGACCTGAGGTCTGGGTTCTACGTAGGTTTACCCCCAGGAGCCTTCCCCAGACACAGGCCCCATCCACTTCTGCCACACCACCACAGAGACCAGGAATAATCACCCCCTTTGTCCCTTTAGTTCACTCTCAAGAGGTAGAGATTTTTAGAGAACTTTACATAGGAAATGTAAACAAGAACACATGCAATAAGGACACAGAAAAGAAGGGTTTTTGGAATACAAGGCTCTCAGAAAACCAGCTAAGGACCACCTCCTCTCCCTAAATCTCTCACCCCAGTGAGCTCTGGGGCTCTTCCTCATGCCCCTGCTTCACGCTGCAGGTGTCTCTCCATCCCCGCAGGATGTTCCTGTCCCATCTGCCTGCTCTGGGAAGCCCAGGGTCTCAGCCCCTGATCCCAGCTCCCCCTCACCCATGTTGCCCTCCTGCTCCCACCCACGCTGTTCTCATGCACCACCCCTGTCCTCACTGCCACCCACACAGACTAGCTCCTGTGGGCAAGACCCATCCTCAAATTCCTTTGACCGGGACTCCAAGCCTTTTCCTGCCAGTCAGTTCTGCTTAGTCCCTCCTCAAACTACTCACTGCCATCTGAGGTCAGATAGGAGACAGAAAGGAGCACCCAAAACTTCTAGTTCACACCCCAGGGTTCAAGTTGTCCACTGACCCTGCTCACCATTCCCCACTCTATCCCCTCTACCTCTAAAGGGATACCTTCTCCTTGACGGAAAATGCAGGTGGACAGAGGGAGTGGCTCCCAGTGATTGTGACTGGCTGCCCCTCCCCAAGGCAGCCTGGCCCTCCCTGGCCCCGGGATTTCCCATCTGCTTCCCCCATTGCAGGATGAGGGTCCTGTCCTGCCCTGGAGCTGCACATAAGGCAGCTCCTCTTCCAGAGCGCCAAGCATGGCCACGGCTTCTGAAGAGGTCTGCTGGACACAGGCCACACCTGCACCTCCCAGGAGACGGGTCAGTCTGCTTCTCCCCTCCCACAGCCAAGAGTTGGGACACCCTCAATGGGCAGAAGCCTGGTGCCCACACATCAAGAAGGCCTTTCCCCCAGCGAGCAGGTGACAGGTCACATTCATCAAAGGATATAGTGGGAGATCAGGGTGGGAAGCCTTCCAGAAGCTTCCTAAGTGCCTCCCCATTTCCCCAGGCCCACAGACCACAGAAGGGGAGAGCTTTCAGGCCTCAACTGCACCCAAGGAACTTTTGTGCTCAGAGGGGCAGAATCCAGAGTGCCTCTGCCCACATCCAGCCCAGAGCACTCCATTGCAGGGAAGGGAATCAAGAGTTTGGAAGTAGAGGTGTTTCTGTTGACTTTCCTGTTAGACATCTTGGTGGGGAGTGGAAGACACAGTTGAACATGTGGGTCTTGAGCCCAGGGCAAGTTCTGGGCTGGAAACATCCATTGTGTGGCTACAGGATCATTGATGGTGGTCAGAGCTGTGGGGATGGAGAACAGCTGGCTTCTCCCAGAGCTTCCACAGAGGATGTTCACAACCCTCCCTTCACACCCAGAGTTCTACTTGTTATAACTGTTGGGATCTCCCACCTAGGTTGGGAACCTCTGGAGGGCAGAGCATGGGAGGCCTAAGACCCTTTAGTGCAGACAGATCCTCCCAACACCTAAAGCTGGGTCAGGCCCAGAAAACCCATGAAGAAGGCAGACCATGGCTGGGCAGCCCTAACCCCGTGACTGTGCCAGGCTGGGGCCAGGACCCAGGAGAGTCACCCCCAGCCTTGCCATCAACACAGACCATGGACTGGAGAATTTACCTCCTGTCACAAACACCCAGGGAGGGTAGGTTGTGAGAAGACCAGAGCAGCCCAGGAAGGTGGCTGGCTGCCAGTCTCACCACCTCTGGCTGCTTTCACTGCACATTGACCTCCCCACCCCCACACCATACATCATGGGACCCTCTGCATCCTCACTGAGTCTGCACCTTCATCCACCCCTAAATAGCCCCCTAGACAGATATCTGCTGCCCCCTCCCCAGTGTCACACTCCACCCCTATTACCTCCCCAACTCCCCCCTCCCCATCCTACCCTCAGCCCTCCCACCCCCTTACCCACCCAACCACTTCCCGTTCCCACTCCAAACCCCACCCCCACCTCAGGCCACTGTCTAAGGGCTTCCTCCTACCACTGACAAAGCACTACCCTTCCACTGAAAACACATCCAACAGCCTTTCTCCTCAGCAAGTGTTCAGTAAACTTTGGCAAGACAGGCAGAAAAAAAGGAGAAAATAGACTCACAAATCCTTTGGGTCCCTGGGACTTTGGACTTGGGGACATTTACTAAAGGTGGAGCAGTTGTTTTGTTTCTATTACTTATCCTGTCAGTCGTTCTTATACTCGGGAATTTTTGGACTTAAATTTCCTACACTTTTTAATAGATTTGCTACTCATAGTAGACCCCAGTACAAGACTGTTTTTCTCTTCAGGAAAAAATAAATAAATAATTTGTTGTGTTATCTTTAAATTTGGCCTGTTTATCCAATAGTTTCTAAACTTAAAATGGAGGATTTTTGGAGTGCCTGGGTGGTTCAGGCGGTTAAGTGTCCAAATCTTGATCTCAGCTCAGGTCTTGATCTCAGCATTGTGAGTTCAAGCCCTGCATTGGGCTCCACGACCAGTATGGAGCCTACTTAAAAAAAAAAAAAAAGGAGGACTTTCTGAATCAGTCCTTGATCATGTGTCCAGTAAAAATTTTAGTCTATTTTCAGGGTTAAATTGTTGATCTTTCTGGGAAAGAGGTAATCCATAATGCTTCACCACCCACAGCTCTAGTTTAGGGTCTTCTAGGACAGTATCTGACACTGGCCAGGTATCCATGTATCTCCCTGTCCATCTCCCGTGATCCTCATCCAGCACCCACTCACTGACCTACACCAGCCCCTGACCTCCCCAGCCAAGATCTGAGTGCCCAGGGCTAGTTGTGTGCAGGTGAATGGGGGGGAAGGGGCAGGCACAGCTCACTGACTTAGGAAGAGCACACCCTGTGTTGTGGTAGGAGCTGCTTTCAGCCCCTTCTGGATCCCAGCTCTGAAGAGGTGGCAGTTTCCCCAGCCCACCTCCCCCTCCCAGGTCAGACTTTCTAGAAGCAACTATTGTGGATTCTCACATCATGAAAGGATGTCAGCACCATCAGGGTCATCTTCAGAGCCACTGTCCAAAAGTCCCAAGGGCCTTTATCTACACCTTCCATGAGCACAGAGCAATCATTTCAGGTGATGAATTCCCCAGAATATCCAAGAACCCTGTAATGGTCATCTGTGGGGAGATGGCCAGGGCAGCTGGGAGATGGATGTGCAGAGAGCAGTCCCTACAAGGAAGGCAATATGCCTGATTCACAAAACCCCAGGACCCAGGAAATAGAAAAGCTTCTCTGAAGCTGGAAGGAGGTCATTAGGAAATACTGAATGAATTTTAAGTATCCCACACTGTGCTCAACACCTCCTATCTTTGCAAGTCATTCTCTCTCCTGCACCCCCCCTCATGCACAATTTTTCCTCTTCCCAATCCTCCAAACCCTTTGACCCTGACAGTAAGAGATTCTGCCCCATTTCAACAATACCCCACTTAGATTTCATGACCCATTTTTATAACTACCCTGCACACTCAACTCCCATTCTCCTCACTCTCTCTGTCATACCAACCTGGAAAAAGCCTAGCTCTGCCTAAGTCTAACTTCCCACCTACTCCATGCCTGCATCCAAGCAGCCAAGTGATTGGATAGAAATACTCAAACATGCTTAAAGAATATTTATAATCACAAACTTCAAGTTGGCCAAAGAGGACCCAGCATTTTCCTGGTTACTCACACAAACTTTCAAGGCAATTATTTCACATTTTCTTCTTAATCACACACCTTCCCTCCTCTTCACTTTCAACTTATAACCAACTCCTCCACTTGCGCACTGAACCCCAGCGCCTCCCACCTATTCAAGGACATTCCTCCAGCAACCCTCCCTCTTCAGCAATGCTGCTTTCCCTCTGCAGATCACACCCATCAGCAAGCTAACATGGTATAAGATACCTATCTTAAAAAGTAAATAGGTAATAAACTTCCCTAGCACCCAAACTGAGGTATCTCGGTACTGCTTCCACTAAAAAGAATCATATGTAAGAGATGACTCTGATGGCAAGGAGGCCATCAAAGACACTAGGATCATGTCAACTTGAGGCTCACACTAGCCACATATGGAACAAACGGAGCATCAACAAAAGGATTCACTGCAAGAGATTAAACTATACTAAAATGTCTTTATTCACAGTTATACTAAATCAAAAAACATGGGTTAGTTTTGGAAGATGCTAGAGAATGAACTCATTATTCTGAAAACTAGAAAATAAACAGTAAAGAAAGGCATTAATCTCCCTTTCCTAAATAAATTATGCTGAAATAGTAAATGACTCTTTGCATAAATGAAATAAACAAAGACAGAATGATAGAAGTAGAATATCACCAGTTTATAGCCCCTAGTAAAATAATGGGTCTAGTCAATGCTCATCAATGGCTGCCAGCCAGAATTATATACCTCCTCATGGAAAAATAAAGCACAACACCACCTATGACATATCCTTGCCAAAAAAAAATAATAAAATCCTGAATCATATCAGGTCTTTAAATGTAACTACCAGTTTACATGAAAAAAAAAAAGTGGAGGAGACGTACATGGTAAATAACACAGGCATGCAATTAGCAAAATTTAGAATATAGAAAATTCTATAGGAAACAAACCATTTCTTCGACAAATAAATGACAAGAAAAATCCTGAAAGATTAAAAGACACTTACGCTCTCAGTCTAACCGTGAGAAAAACACCGAATTCCAAAAGAAAGGAATCCAACAAAATACCTGATCAAGAATTGTCAAGATCATCAAAAACAAGAAAAGTTTGAGAAACCGTCACAGCCAAGAAAGGCCAAATATACATGACAAATACATGTAATGTGGTATCTTGGGTGGGATCCTGGTACAGGTAAAGAACATTGGGTAAAAACTGAGTAAGTCCAAAGAAATAGTGAACTTTAGGGACGCCTGGGTGGCTCAGTCATTAAGCATCTGCCTTCGGCTCAGGTCGTGGTCCCCAGGGTCCTGGGATCGAGCCCCGCATCAGGCTCCCTGCTCCGCGGGAGGCCTGCTTCTCCCTCTCCCACTCCCCCTGCTTGTGTTCCCCCTCTCGCTGTGTCTCTCTTTGTCAAATAAATAAATAAAATCCTGAAAAAAAAAAAGAAATCGTGAATTTTAATGATAATTTATCAATATTGATTCATTAATTAGAACAAATGTACTATATTCACATAAGATGTTAGTAATAGGGAGGCACCTGGGTGGCTCAGTCCATTAAGTGTCCGACTTTTGGGGCACCTGGGTGGCTCAGTCAGTTAAGTGTCTGCCTTCCGCTCAGGTCATGATCCCAAGGTCCTGGGATCGAGCCCCGAATCAGGCTCTCTCCTCAGCGGGAAGCTTGCTTCTCCCTCTCCCACTCTCCCTGCTTGTGTTCCCTCTCTTGCCGTCTCTCTTTCTCTGTCAAATAAATAAATAAATAAATAAATCTTAAAAAAAAAAAGTGTCCGACTCTTGATTTAGGCTCAGGTCATGATCCCAGAGTGGTGAGATTGAGCCCCACATCAGGCTCTATGCTGAGTGTGGAGCCTGCTTGGGATTCTCTCCCTTCCTCTCCCTCTGCCCCTCCCTTCCCCTCTTCATCCCCCACCCCACCCATCCGCCCCCCACTCCCCCCGCCCCCGCTCACTCGAGTGCTCTCTTTTCTCTCTTAAAAAAGAAAAAATGCTAGTAATAGGAAGCACCTGGTGTAGCATACATGGAAATGTTCTGTACTATCTTCTCAATTTTTCTGTAAAACTAAAACTGTTCTAAAAAATAAAGTGTATTTTTGGGGCACCTTGGTGGCTCAGCCGTTAAGTGTCTGCCTTCAGTTCAGGTCATGATCCCAGGGTTCTGGGATCGAGCCCCGCATTGGGTTCCCTGCTCAGCTGGAAGCCTGCTTCTCCCTCTCCCACTCCCCCTGCTTGTTGTGTTCCCTCTCTCGCTGTATCTCTCTCTGTCAAATAAATAAATTTTTTTAAAAATCGTTAAAAAAAATAAAAAATAAAGTGTATTTTTATAAAGAGAGAGAGATTTAAGACATATCAACCAAATGCAATGAGTGAATCTGGATCTGATCCTGACTGAAACAAACTAATTACACATGTAGTTATTGACAATTTGGGAAATCTGAACATTGGCTGCATATTTGAGGATATTAAGGATGTTGTGAACATTTAGACAGAATAATGATACTGTGGTGATGTTTTAAAGAGTCCTTATCTTTTAGAGATAATGAAACATTTGTGATAGAAATAATATGATGCTTAGGATTTGTTCTAAAATAATCTAGGGTGAGTGAAAAGAAAGTGGTCCTGAGTTGATTATTATACTATCTGGATGATGGGGATACGTGGATTTTCCACTTATGTGTGTATTTGAAATTTTCTGTAATGATAATTTAAAAAAATACTTCCCTTGACCCCTCTTGCTATCCATCCTTTCCCTGCGACTCCTAACAGCAAAATTCTTTTTTAATTTTATTTTATTTTATTTTATTTTATTTAAATTCAATTAATTAACATATAATGTAGTATTAGATTTAGAGAGGTAGAGTTCAGTGATTCATCAGTTGCATATAACACCCAGTGCTCATCACATCAAGCGCCCTCCTTAATGCCCATCACCCAGTTGCCCCATCCCCCACCCCCCCTCCCCTCCAGCAACCTTCAGTTTGTTTCCTAGAGTTAAGAGTCTCTTATGGTTTGTTTCCCTCTCTGATTTCATCTTATTTTATTTTTCCCTCCCTTCTCCTATGCTCCTCTGTTTTGTTTCTTGAATTCCACATATGAGTGAAATCATATGATATTTGTCTTTCTCTGATTGACTTATTTCACTTAGCATAATATCCTCTAGTTCCATCCACGGTGTTGCAAATGGCAAGATTTCATTTTTTGATGACTAAGTAATATTCCATTGCATATATATATACCACATCTTCTTTATCCATTCATCTGTTGATGGACATCTGGGCTCTTTCCATAGTTTGGCTACTGTGGACATTGCTGCTATAAACATTGGGGTGCAGGTGTCCCTTCAGATCGCTACATTTTTAACAGCAAAATTCTTTAATGAAGTTTACAATAGAAAATGTCTCCACTTCCTCTCCTCTCACTCTCTCTCTCTTCTGAAACAGACCTATGAATGCATAATTTACATACTATAAAATTCACCCATTTTAAGTGTACAATTCAATGAGTTTAGTATATTTATAGTTATGAATATAGCTTATATAATACATATTATATACTTAACCTAATTTTAGAACATTTCCATCACCCCACAAAGAAACCTCATGTTCATTTGTATTTATGACCCGTGCCAACCCTCAGCCCTAGGCAACAGTTTTCTGCCTCTATAGATTTGCCTTCTGAAGGTTTCATATAGATTCATTCAATATACAGCCTCTTGAGTCTGGTTTCTTTTACTTAACATAATGTTTTTAAGATTCATTTATATTATAGCATGCATCAGTGTTTCATTTATTTTTATTGCTGAATAGTATTCTATTGTATGGATATAAACATTTTGTTTATCCATTCACCAATTCATGAATATTTGAGTTGTTTCCCCTTTATGGCTATTGTGTTTAATGCTTCTATGAACATTCATGTGCAAGTGTTTGTGTGGAAATATGCTTTCATTTATCTTAGGTAGATATCTAAAAATGGAATCACTGGTCAATATAGAAATTCTACGTTGAGCATTTTGTTGGACTTGTCAGACTGGCTTCCAGTTCCAGGACAAGATGGAGTAGATGCATTTCTAGTTCCTCCCAGTGAGTACAGCTAAAACCCTGGAGATTATTTATAAAACAAGCTCAAGAAGACTCTGAAAGATGGAGAGAAGGCAGACTGGCTAAGAATCTCAAGACCGAAATAACAACATGATGAGTTCCCTAGGTTTTCTTTTTGCCTCATATACATGAGACTGGGCGCTAGAAAAGCCAGAACCAGGAAACTCTTAACAGGCACATGCACACACACACACAGGCCCAAAAGTCTCTAGCCAAAGAGCCAAGAAAGGGACAACCTAGCTAGACAGAAAACTTTTAGGCAATAACGGCCATACCCCAGCCCAAATATCACAGGGGGGAAAAAAAACCTGCCAGCAAAGGCTAAGTGGGGAGTCTAGACACTCACCTTTACCCAAAAAGTGCTCCTCCCTACTGCTGGCATGGTGTCAGAGAAGGCCAAATGGGAAGCTGGGACTTCCAGCCCTGCCTGGTAGCAACAAGTCCCCTTCCATCACAATGTCAGTGGGAACAGTAAAAAAGGTGCTTCACGCTCCCACTCAGAGCGTGTCAGCAGAGGTTTAGTGGGGAAACTGAACCCCACCTAGGAGTATTAACATGCCCCCCACAAGTGTCAACAGAGGCCAAGTGAAGAACCTGGACTTCTACCCCCATCTGACAGCAATGAGGCGGCACCCTCTTTCCCCTACCAGCACAGTGTCAGAGGATACCTGTTAAAATAGATTTAAATAGGGGCGCCTGGGTGGCTCAGTCGTTAAGCGTCTGCCTTCGGCTCAGGTCATGATCCCGGAGTCCCGGGATCGAGTCCCGCATCGGGCTCCCTGCTCGGCAGGGAGTCTGCTTCTCCCTCTGACCCTCCTCCCTCTCATGCTCTCTGTCTCTCATTCTCTCTGTCTCAAATAAATAAATAAAATCTTAAAAAAAAAAAAAAAAATAGATTTAAATAAAATCCAGAGTCTTATAGCATGATATCTAAAATACCCAGGATGCAATTAAAAATCTCTTGTCAAGGGCCGTATGCACCCCAATGTTCCTAGCAGCAATGTCCGCAATAGCCAAACTATGGAAAGAGTCAAGATGCCCTTCAACAGATGAATGGATAAAGAAGATGTGGTCCATATATACAATGGAATATTACTCAGCCATCAGAAAGGATGAATACCCAACTTTTACATCAACATGGATGGGACTGGAGGAGATTATGCTAAGTGAAATAAGTCAAGCAGAGAAAGTCAATTATCATATGGTTTCACTTATTTGTGGAACATAAGGAATAGCATGGAGGACAATAGAAGGAAGGGAAAAATGAAGGGGGGGAAATCAGAGGGAGAGATGAACCATGAGAGACTATGGACTCTGAGAAACAAACAGGGTTTTAGAGGGGAGGGGGGAGGGGCGATGGGTTAGCCTGGTGATGGGTATTAAGGAGGGCATGTACTGCATGGAGCACTGGGTGTTATATGAAAACAATGGATCGTGGATCACCACATCAAAAATTAATGATATATTGTATGGTGACTAACATAACATAATAAAATTTAAAAAATATAAAACAAAAATCTCTTATCATGGCAAGAACCAGGAAAATCTCAAATTGAATAAGAAAAGACAATCAACACTCAAGATGATCTAGATGTTGGAATTATCTGACACATATTTTGAAGCAGGCAAGTATTTTTTTTTATTAACATAATGTATTATTTGTTTCAGGGGTACAGGTCTGTGATTCATCAGTCTTACACAATTCATAGCGCTCACCATAACAAATACCCTCCCTAATGTCCATCACCCAGCCACCCCATCCCTCTCACTCCCCTCCACTCCAACAACCAGTTTGTTTCCTGAGATTAAGAGTCTCTTACGGTTTGTCTCCCCCTCTGGTTTCATCTTGTTTCATTTTTCCCTCCCTTCCCCTATGATCCTCTGTCTTTTTTCTCAAATTCCTCATATCAGTGAGATCATTTGATAATTGTCTTTCTCTGATTGACTTATTTCACTCAGCATAATACCCTCTAGTTCCATCCATGTTGTTGCAAATGATAAGATTTCATTTTTTTGATAGCTGCATAATATTCCGTTGTATAGATATATATATCACATCTTCTTTATCTATTCATCTATTGATGGATACCTTGGCTCTTTCCATAGTTTGGCTATTGTGGACATTGCTACTATAAACATTGGGGTGCACGTAGCCCTTCGGATCACTACATTTGTATCTTTGGGGTAAATACCCAGTAGTGCAATTGGTGGGTCATAGGGTAGCTCTATTTTCAACTTTTTGAGGAACCTCCATACTGTTTTCCAGAGTGGCTGCACCAGCTTGCATTCCCACCAACAGTGTAGGAGGGTTCCCCTTTCTCCACATCCCTGCCAACATCTGTCATTTCCTGACTTGTTCATTTTCACCATTCTGACTGGTGTGAGGTGGTATGTCATTGAGGTTTTGATTTGGATTTCCCTGATGCTGAGCCATGTTGAACACTTTTTCATATGTCTGTTGGCCATTTGGATGTCTTCTTTGCAGAAATGTCTGTTTTCATGTCTTCTGCCTATTTCTTGATTGGATCATTTGTTCTTTGGGTGTTGAGTTTGATAAGTTCTTTTAGATTTTGGATACTAGCCCTTTATCTGATATGTCATTTGCAAATATCTTCTCCCATTCTGTCAGTTGTCTTTTGGTTTTATTAAGTGTTTCCTTTGCTGTGCAAAAGCTTTTTACCTGGATGAAGTCCCAGTAGCTCATTTTTGCCCTTGCTTCCCTTGCCTTTGGCGATCTTTCTAGGAAGAAGTTGCTGAGGCTGAGGTCGAAGAGGTTGCTGCCTGTGTTCTCCTCAAGGATTTTGATGGACTCCTGTCTCACATTGAGGTCTTTCATCCATTTTGAGTCTATTTTTGTGTGTGGTGTAAGAGAATGGTCCAGTTTCATTCTTCTGCATGTGGCTGTCCAATTTTCCCAACACCATTTGTTGAAGAGACTGTCTTTTTTCCATTGGACATTCTTTCCTGCTTTGTCGAAGATTAGTTGACCACAGAGTTGAGGGTCCATTTCTGGGCTCTCTATTCTGTTCCATTGATCTATGTGTCTGTTTTTGTGCCAGTACCATACTGTCTTGGTGATCACAGCTTTGTAATACAGCTTGAAGTCTGGAATGGTGATGCCACAAGCTTTGCTTTTCTTTTTCAATATTCCCCTGGCGATTCAGGGTCTTTTCTGGCTCCATATGAATTTTAGGATTATTTGTTCCATTTCGGTGAAAAAAGTGGATGGTATTTTGATAGGGATTGCATTAAATGTGTAAATTGCTCTAGGTAGCATAGACGTTTTCACAATATTTGTTCTTCCAATCCATGAGCATGGAATATTTTTCCATTTCTTTGTGTCTTCCTCAATTTCTTTCATGAGTATTCTATAGTTTTCTGAGTACAGATTCTTTGCCTCTTTGGTTAGATTTATACCTAGGTATCTTATGGTTTTGGGTGCAATTGTAAATGGTATCAACTCCTTAATTTCTCTTTCTTCTGTCTTGTTGTTGGTGTATAAAAATGCCACTGATTTCTGTGCATTGACTTTATATCCTGCCACTTTACTGAATTCCTGTATGAGTTCTAGCAGTTTTGGGGTAGAGTCTTTTGGGTTTTCCACATAAAGTATAAAGCAGGCATTTTCCCCTAGTATAAAGAGAGGAGAGAAAAACTGTGGCAGAAAAATATATTCAAAGAAATAATGGCTGAAAGTTCCCAAATTTGGCAAAAGATATAAACCTATGGATTCAAGAAGCTGAATGAATCCAAAAGAGCGTATTTCCATGTGTTTATTGGCCATTGGTATATCTTTGGTGAAATGCTTATTCAAATATTTTGCCCATTTTCTAATTCTCATTATTGAGTTACAAGTTCTTTATATATTCTTGATACAAGTCCTTTATCTGATCTATGATTTGCAAATATTTGCTCCCATTCTGCTGCTTATCTTTTCATTTTCTTGAGGTGCTTTACAGAGCACAAAAATTTTTAATTTTGATAAAATCCAATTTGTCAAAATTTTAATTTGTTGCTTGTGCTCTCAGTGTCACATGTTGAAACCATTGTGTAATCCAAGGTCATGATATTTACTCTTAGGGTTTCTTCTAATAGTCTAATAGTTTTAACTCTTACGTTTAGGTCTATGATTGATTTTGAGTTAAATTTTGTGTACCGTGTGAGGTAAGTGTCCAAATTCATTCTTTTGCGTGTGGAGAACCAATTGTCCCAGTACCATTTGTTGAAAAGGCTTTTCTTTCTCCCTCTGAATTGTCTCAGCACCTTTGTTGAGAATCAGTTGACCATAAATCAATTCTATTGCATTGAGCTTTATGTCTAAACCTATGCTAATACCACACTGCATTGACAACCATAGCTTTGCAGTAACTTGTGACATTGGAAGTATAAATCTTCCACTTTGTTCTTCTTCTTCAAAATCATTTGGCTATCCTAAGTCCTTCATATTTGCCTATGAATTAAGAGGCCTTTTAAGCTGAGGGAGCAAGCCATACAGATAGCTGGCAAAGAAAGCAGTCCAGGCAGTAGGAAGAACAAGTACAGTGGCCCTAAGGTGTGAATGTGCCTGTTTAAAGAACAGTTAGGAGGCCAATGTGGCACAGTGGACAGGAGGAGTACTAGGAAACGGGGTCAGAGAGGTAAACAAGTCAGGACAGGGAGGGGGCCAATATGTAAGACCTTGCCTGCCTTGTAAGAAATTTGGCTTTACTCTGAGTGAATGCAGAAGTGATTGGAGAGTATTGAGCAGAGCAGTGACATGGTCTGACTTGTATTTTAACAGATTCGCTGTGGTTGCTGCATAGACAAATTACCAAAGGAGCAATAACAACAGCAAGGAGGGAAGTTAGGAGATGCAAGAGATGATGGTGGCTTGGACTGGGGTGTTTCCAGTGGGATGAGAAGAGATGAGAAGTAGTAAGCCAATAGGATTTAAGAAAGATTGGATGTAGAGTATGAGAAAGAGGAGTCAGCAATGTCTCCAAGGATCTGGGCTGAACAACTGAAAGAATAGGATGGCAAAGCCCAAGTCCATTGGGAGGGAGGAGCAGGTTTAGAGAGGCAGATCACGTCAGTTCTGGATGTGACCAGTTTGAGGTACTCATGAGACACTGGAAGTACACATTTAGAGTTCAAGAGAGTGGTCTGATCTAAAGAAACACAAATTTGGGAGTTATCAACACAAAGATAGTCTTCATAGGTGATATTTAAATCTGGCAGGAGCCTGAGACTAGATCAGATCACCTAGGGACAGATAAAAAATAGAAGAGGTCCAGAGATTGCACCATGGACACTACAGTGGTAAGAAGCTGAGGGGATGAGAAGTCACCAGCAGGGAAGCAGAAGGGGGTCTGAGGGAACAAGAGCAGCTCCAAGTCTCCTGAACTATAGATTCACAAGCAATCTCTCAGGGTGGGACACTTGCATATTTCTACATCTACCACAAGCTAGGATCTCCTCTATGTTTGGTCACATTATCAAGGCCCAGCTCAGAGATGGATCCTCTTAAGGTCAAAAGTCTGCAGGACTAAAGTGCGAATGATTGGCAAGCTTATCCTCCTCAGGGGATATACGATGTGAGAAAAGTCAGTTGAGTAAAATAAACCTCTATTTGTTGGGCTGTTGTAAGGAATGAGGTCATTTTATACAAGAAAGAACTTTCTTTATCTCCTGGGATGGAGAAACAAACTCTTAGGGAAGCATCAATCCTCTTTCGGACCGTATGATCTTAGGGGCCAGGAGAGTGTCTGGGACCCAAGCACAGCTCATAACACCTTGAGCAGGTGCATACTGCCTTCCTCAGTCAGGGATAAGGCAAGAAGTGGGCTGTGCACCTTGCTGAACACTGTCTTTATTTTTTTTTAATATTTTATTTATTAATTTGTCAGAGAGAGAGAGAAAGAGTGAGAGAGCACAAGCAGGGGGAGCGGCAGCTAGAGGGAGAAGCAGGCTCCCCACTGAGCAGGGAGCCTGATGTGGGACTTGATCCCAGGACCCTGAAATCATGACCTGAGCCGAAGGCAGACACTTAACCGACTGAGCCACCCAGGCATCCCTGAACACTGTCTTTAAACTCAAGTTCTGCCCTATCATGCCCCTAGCTTCTCTTCCATCCCTCCCTGTCTCTGTTACCATCTCCTCTTCTCTCAACCTGCAGCCTAGTGCCCCAGCCTCCTTTTTCACAAAAAAGGTGGGGTCAGGAACATGGATGAAATGGAGAGCTTCGGTTTTTCCACTCAGGTCTTCATAGTTCCACGAGAAGCCTAGTGTCCCTATTTTCCTTCCCCTTCTCACAAACACCAAATCCCACCCCTGCCCACCAGTCAGCAAACCCGAAGGTGGCAAAAGCAGGGACTTTTCACACTAGGTTTTTTCTGCACAGGACTCCATCCGCACAGCTGCCACCAATTAAGAAAGGTGATAGGAAAGTGACAATGACATGAATAGGACAGAAACATGGACAGGAAACTCATGAAAAAACAAGAATAGCCACTAAACAGAGGAAAATAATGTTAGCCCTACAACAAAGCACAATTTGAAACAATGAGACACCACTTCACCTGGTTAGTAAGTGGTAAGTATTCGGATCCCCAGGGTTGGAAAGAGTAAGGGCATGCACAGACACCACCACCCAGGTGCAGTCTTGTCTGCTTTCTGGAGAGTGGCTCGGCAACACTCACAAGCTTTTAAAATAAGTCTATCCTTTGACCCTTTGACTCAGTGGTTTCACGTCTAGGAATTCAGCCTAAGGAAATAACTTAGACAACCATGCAAACATGTTCAAGAATCTTTATTGCAGCATATAGTATTTTTAAGGTTTGAGATCCACCTAAATGCCCCCACAATGGGAAAGTGGTTTCAATGAACGAGGGTTTATCAAACAGTGGGGTACTGGTCAACCATTAAGGCCGATGCTAGCCCAAGGGTCTTCCGGTGTGCTGCATTGAGGAAGATGCAGCCTCACTTCGGTGGTGTTCCTGGCCCACAGTGCATAAATTGAAGAAACATCAGACATACCTAAACTTAGGAACCATCTACAAAATAACTGACCTGTCTTCTTCAAAAATGTTAATATACTGAAAGCAAAATCAGTCCAAGGAATTGTGCCCATATTAAAGGATGCTGAAAAGACATGACAACTAAATGCAAGGCATGATCCTGAACCAAGAAAAAAAATTCATTACCAAGGCCATTATGGGGCAATTGGCAAGTTTGGAATATGGACCGTAGATTATAGTATTATATCAATTTAAGTTTCCTGATTTTGATAGTTGTACTGTGGTTATGTAAAACATGTTCTTGTTCTTAAGATATTCACAGCCATGTGTTCATAAGTAAAGAAATAACCTTGTGTACAGCTTACCTCTCAAATGGCTCAGAAACAAAAAATACCGCGTATTTAGAAAAATCATGTTAAGCACGTGTGGTCATGATGTTGATGGGTGATTCTGAGTGAAGAGTACCCTGGAATTATATTCTTGCCCTTTCTCTGTGAGCTTTAAATGATTTCCAAGTAAAAAGGGTTTTAAAAAAGGAAGGTACTCTGGGCACACCAGGCTGCAGCCTTGGGCACCCCAGTGCTGGGGGGCTGTGCATGGCTGTGGATGACACCTCCTGTCACCCAGACTCTCAGTTCTCAGTGCTACTAACTCAGTGTATGGCTGACCCCAAAGCTGTCCTGGGTTGACTCACAAAGGTAGGATGACTCAAGGCCATGAATTTTCTCTTGTCATTTTATTTACTCCAATTTTGAATTCAAAATCTGGCATTCCTGGGGCACCTGGGTGTTCAGTCATTTGGGCATCCGACTCTTGATTTCAGCTCAGGTCATGATCTCATGGTTGTGGGATCAAGCCCCGCATCGGGGTCTGCACTCAGCTCTGAGTCTGCTTGAGATTCTCTCTCCCTTTCCCTCTGCCCCTCCCCGCCGCTCACACTCTCTCTCAAAATAAATAAATAAAATCTTTAAAAAAAAAAAACACTGGCATTCCTTGCATCCCAGGGATCTCTGTGGTGGGGGGGAGGGGGGAAGGGAACTTACCCAAATGTAGTGCTGTGGATAATCCAGACTGCAGATTTTAGTATCAACAACGTTCATTTATCATTGATGATGTCCTTACACGTTCCCCAACAAAGGCAGGCTCAGATTTCCCCCCAGAACCAGCCCAGTATGTTGCCTATTCCCCAAAAGGAGAAAACTAAGCCCCCAGCAAGGGCCAAGGTAAGGGCAAGAAGTGCCCTGGGTTTCCTCTGCCAAGGTTAGTAGTTTCAACTTATGGAAAGTTGCAGATTGTCCAAGAAGCATGGATACAGACCTGGAAGAGATGTCTCAGCACCCCACACCTCTGTTCCCGGTCCTGACCCTCCCAAGGCAAGGGGCAGCCACCTTGCCATTCTCCTCTCTAGAAAGGGGAGACCACGTAATAGGGTTCAGTCCCAGCCTCCCCCGCCAGCCCGGTGCTCCCCTTCTATCACCTACCCTCCAGCCACACAGTTCCACCCGCCCTCTCCCCAGGGGTTGTCAGGGACAGAAGGCCCCTCCCTCATCCCCCTCAATGTTCCCGCACTCCTCCCCCTCCCATCGCTAGGGTGTCCAGGACATTGTGTGACTCAGGAAACAGCTCAGACGTGAGGCTTGCAGCAGGCAGAGGAGGAGGAAGGGGCCGTGGGAGCAGAGGAGGTGGCTGCTGCCTCAGTGAGGGCTCTCAGGGTCCTTGCCCGAGGCGGCCAGGGGTCTGGGTTTGGGGCAGGGGCTCTGGGATGCAGCCCCCTTCACTGCTGCTGCTGTTGCTGTGTCACTCAGTCGTCAAGAGCAGAGGTGAGGCATGGGGTGGGAGAGGTGGGGGACCCATCTTCCTTGAGAGGGTGTCGGTGGGTTGGGGGCAGGGGACACTGGATGGAGGAGAGTTTCACACAGGGAGGGAGGACTCTGCCCGTGGAGCTGCACAAACCAGGCTTTGGGGCCTGTGCCAGGGGCGGTGACTATCAGGGGAATGGGTGGGAGGGTGCCCGCCCCCAGGGAGAACCCAGCTGACCTTGGAGCTGGAGGACAGCAGGCCCTTGCAATCACATTCAGGAGGTGAAGAGGGAAAAAAAACTGACCACCTGCTAAGGGAGGCTACGACAAGAAAGCAGGAGATGGAGACATGGGAAGGTCAAGGGCTGACCAAGTCCCTTTCCTGGTCCAGCTGTCCCCACCCCCCGGATGGCTCCATGCTGGGCCCTTCCGGGAGGAAATCCCTTCAACGTCTCAGCCATTCACCTTCCTGGAGTCCCTTGGGCCCCCCTCCTGAGCCCTGTTGTCCTGCTTCCCAGGGATGGAGCCCGCGGCTGGACTTGGGAGGCTGGAGAATAAACAGGAAAGGGGGTGGGGATTAAGAGTTGAGAGGATCTAGAGGCCTGTGATTGGGAGAAGGGGTGCTGGGGCAAGAGCCCCACGTGGGGACCAGGAACAGAGGGGATGGTGGTTGAGAGCACATGTGTGGAGCTGCTGCAGGCAGGTCCCTCCAGAGCACCCAGAGGAGGAACCAGGGAGCACGAAGCCCCCCCAGTCCCATGCCATCCTCATCTCCATCCCCAGTGCTGCACTGTGGGGGCTCCCCAGAACCCTGTGCCAACGGAGGCACCTGCCTGAACCTATCTCAGGGACAAGGGACCTGCCAGTGAGTGTGCCTCCTGGGAGAGAGAGACTGGAAACGGGGAGGGAGCGCAGGGCGGAGGGGGGACTGGGAAGGAAGGAGAAAGGGAGGCCGTGAAGGCTCTGAAGAGAAAGGAAAGCAAAGGAGGGAGGTGGGAGGGCGAAGAGGGCCCAGTGACGCGAGTCTTCCTCTCTCCTGCCCCCACTCAGGTGTGCCCCTGGCTTCCTGGGTGAGACATGCCAGTTTCCTGACCCCTGCCTGGATGCCCAGCTCTGCCAGAATGGGGGCAGCTGCCAAGCCCTGCTTCCCGCCCTCCCAGGCTCCCCCAGCCTTCCCTCTCCCTTGGCCCCCAGCTTCTCCTGCACCTGCCCATCTGGCTTCACTGGCCAGACGTGCCAGGCCCGGCTCAAGGACCCCTGTTCTTCCTTCTGTTCCAAAATGGGCCGCTGCCACATCCAGGCCTCAGGCCGCCCACAGTGCTCCTGCCTGCCTGGATGGACAGGTGAGCACTGCAGGGGTGGGGGAGAGGGGACAGGCAAGAGCAGGGGGCTGGGAAAGACAGAACTGGAGTCTGAGGGACAGGGAGCCCTTCTGAGGACAGAGCCTGTGAGAATCAAGAAGCCGACTCTTGCTGACCATTTACCGGAGACTGACATTCTCCAGCCCGGCCATACCAATGGTTAAAATGCTGCAGTATTCCAAACCCGTCAGTGAATGGCTACTGCCATAGGCCCCCTTAGTGCCCCATGCTTGTCCCTTTCCCGGCCCCTCCACCCAGCAGCTAGAGGGTTAACGCCTAGCACAAAGTGATGGGCATCTGAATGGCCTCTATTACTGAGAACCGGGGGCCCATAATAGCACCTGGAAAGACGCGCTGGTGGGAGGGGTAACGAGGGTGGAAAGGATCTGACCCAGAGAGAGGAATGGGTGTCAGTCCTGGGAAGAGGGGTGCAGCCCTGGGGCAAGGGTGCGGGACCCTGCGGGGGCAGGGTGTGCTACCCTGAGGAAACGGTCAGGGGTGCGGAACAGCGGAGAGCCCCTGGAGTGGAAGGCTCGTCTGACCCACCAGGATGGAGCAGACTGGACAGGGCAGTGGAGGACACAGGGGCGGGAAAGTGCGCTGTGAGCGGTGGACTAGAAACAAGTCTTCTCAAATTTGGCGACGCACAGCCATCACCTGGAAAGCCCTGAACATCCCAGAGAGGCTGATGTAGTGGGTCTGGGGTGGGCCCAGGCATGGCGATGTTTTAACTGCCCGGGTAATCCTGAGGACTCAGCGGCGAGAGAGCAGGCTATGTGACAAGGATCATCGGTGGCAGCTTGCCAGACCCAGTGCTCCGAGCAGGGACTCTGGGCAGCTCTTTCCCAGGCCCAGCGGCAGCCCCACCACTGCAGAGGCGTGTGCCCTCGCACTAACTCTCCATGGCCTTGGTTGTCAGCTGACGTCCACGCTGAGGACAGGGGGCGATGCTCGGGAGGTGCCGACTCAGCTCAGTGGCAGCCACCACCTCAGCCACGGCCCCTGTGCCAACGGCTGAGAGGGGCGTCTCCTCGTCATCCGGAACGCTGCACCCACCTAAAGATTAGGGAATCCAGAAGAGGCAGGCCAGACAACTGGCCAAGGGCACACAGCCACCTTCGGCCCAGCAAAGTGCTAAGTCTCCTGCCTGCGGGGGCGGGGGGCGGGGCGGGCAGGGGGTGGTTCTCACCTCCCCACCAAGGAAAGGTCACCACAGGAAGGACCAAGATTTTCTCAGGCAGGGCCAATCGGCCATAGTCCCACCAACAGCTACATGTCCTATTTTCCAGAATGGCCAAACTGAGGCACGGGGTGGTGGAGCAGGGCAAAGCGGGTGTGGGAGGAAAGGGAAGGAAACGTGAAAATCAGCCACAGAGACAACCCAGGCGGGGAGCTGGGTTCCCTCGGATGAGCTGGGATTTGTGCAGTGCCACCAACAGCCCCCTCTGTCCTCTGCCTCAGGTGAGCAGTGCCAGCTTCAGGACTTCTGCTCGGCCAACCCCTGCATCAATGGAGGGGTGTGTCTGGCCACACACCCCCAGATCCAGTGCCTCTGCCCACCCGGCTTCGAGGGCCATGCCTGCGAACACGATATCAACGAGTGTTTCCTGGACCCCGGACCCTGCCCCAAGGGCACTTCCTGCCATAACACCCTGGGATCTTTCTGGTGTCTCTGCCCCACTGGGCAGGAGGGTCCACACTGTGACCTTCAGCCAGGACCCTGCCCCCCTAGTGGCTGTTCCAATGGGGGCACCTGTCAGCTGGTTCCCGGGAGAGACTCTACCTTCCATCTCTGCCTCTGCCCCCAAGGTGTGTCCTCACCTGCAGCCCCTCTCCCTGGGTAGGGAGGTCCCCTTCCCTCAGCTAATCTCATGACCCTGTCAGGTTTCACAGGCCCAGGCTGTGAGGTGAATCCAGATGACTGTGCTGGCCACCAGTGTCAGAATGGGGGCACCTGCCAGGATGGGCTGAGCACCTACGCCTGCCTCTGCCCAGAGGCCTGGACAGGTGAGTCGTGTAAGCCAAGTCCATGCACCTGCGGCCCAGATGGTCCGCCCCTGGCCTCTCCTCCTCACAGGGCTCCTAGCTCCAGCTTTTGTCCCCTCCCCACCCCACCCCCCGCAGGCTGGGATTGCTCTGAAGATGTGGATGAATGTGAGGCTCAGGGCCTTCCTCGCTGCAGAAACGGGGGAACCTGCCAGAACTCGGCTGGCAGCTTCCACTGCGTGTGTGTGAGCGGCTGGGGGGGGCGCAGGCTGCGAAGAGAACCTAGATGACTGCCTTGCTGCCACCTGTGCCCCAGGATCCACCTGCATTGACCGCGTGGGCTCCTTCTCCTGCCTCTGCCCACCTGGCCGCACAGGTGTGACAGCGGGCGCGGGGAGGTGGCGGTAGAGATGGCAAGCGAGAGAGGCACCAGGAGGGCGGCTGGGGCTTCAAGCGGCCCCAGAGAGCCTCACGGCCACCCTGCCCTCCAGGACTCCTGTGCCACATGGAGGACATGTGCCTGAGCCAGCCATGCCACGGGGAAGCCCAGTGCAGCACCAACCCCCTGACGGGCTCCACACTCTGCCTGTGTCAGCCTGGCTACTCAGGGCCCACCTGCCACCAGGACCTGGACGAGTGTCAGATGGGTGGGTCACCCCCGCCCGCATCAGAGCCTCTCCAAGCCCCCAGGCAGCCTCTGCAAATTGTTTTTCAAATGAAATATATAATCATCTCTTTTTTCCTGGTTTTGTCCAGATTTGGCATCCCTTCCCTACACAGTCTTCTCACCAATGCTCAGCCCTCCAGGCCCCTTTTAGTCCTTCTCCATCTTAAAGACACCGGCTCTTTCTCTGATTTGCTCTCATCTGCCACAAACAGGCCCTCACGCCTTCCCTGGCAGTCCGGCTTCCTTGCCCTTCCACGCCGGGCCCCCGCGGACTCCTGACTCTTCTCTCCTCCCAGCCCAGCAAGGCCCCAGTCCCTGTGAACACGGTGGCTCTTGCCTCAACACCCCTGGTTCCTTTGACTGCCTCTGCCCACCTGGCTACACGGGCTCCCGCTGTGAGGCTGATCACAATGAGTGCCTGTCCCAGCCCTGCCACCCCGGCAGCACCTGCCTGGACCTGCTTGCCACCTTCCACTGTCTCTGCCCGCCAGGTACCAGATGCATGGGGCCTTGGGTAAAGGATCAGGGGGCTAACCCTGAACACCCCAGGCATGACCCCTGCAGAACACAAATGGCCCCAGGCCAGTTGGGGGGACAGTTACAAAAGAATGCTTCTCATCTCCCCACCCCAGATAAAAACTCGGGGAAACCCGCGGCTCCTAGGAGAAGGCCTGCCACGGATGATAGTGAGCTTGTGCACTGCTCAAGTCTGGGGGTGAGGGGGAGAGCATTCATTTCATAGTCATTGTAAAGTGCACAGCCTGGTCCGCTGTACATGGAAGCCGGTCAGGGGAGAGCAGAACACCAGCCTCTGCTCATGCCAACTCAGAATGTTCCTCCCAATCACAGAAAAACTCTCCCCTGTAGAGATCGAGTAAACCCTTAAAATCCCAAAGGGCCTGTGTGCTTGGATTTGGTACAACAGAAAAAAAAAAAAAAAGTGCCACAAGGCTATACCTATCTCCAAGCTAGCTCTAAGGGGGAGAAAAGTCTCCCCAGGGACATAGAGACAGAGCCAATACCAGGAAGCTGAATGAAACCAGAAAAATACTAGCTTATTTTGTGCCAGGTACCACCTGAGCATCTGACCTGCCTTTTGTCATCTTTGCAACAATCCTATGAGGTCAGCATTGTTGCTGTGCCCATTTTACAAATGAAGAAACTGAGGCACAGAGAGGTTAAGGGAGTTGTCCAGCTGGTTAGTGGCAGGGTCGTGATTCAAACCCAGGGCTTCCATAGATTTAACCACTACACGAAACAGCCTTTCTCAACTGAGCAGCATCCAAGGTCAAAAGCAGAGAAAATGGTCCAGCAATCCAAGGGACAGGGATAGATACTAAGGAACTTCAGAAGCAGACTCCCAAGGCAAGAAATGGGAGGCAGCTGAGGTCTGGAAGCTGATCCAGTTTCAGTTCAGAGTGAGACTGTGGATACCAGGACAAACCCGAAGATACGGGACAAATATGGGACCAAAAACTCCCCAAATGCCCTTCAAATACCCCCCCTTGGGGATTCCTGGTCTCCCTGGCACAGAGGCCTGCTCAGGTAGAACAAGAGGCTTGACTCACCTCCAAGCAGATGCCCATTTGTCTCATTTGTACCTTGAGGACCTCCAGGCTCATGAGCCCAGCCAGGTGAGCCCACCTTCTATGCGGAGAATGGCCCCAAAAGGTACTTCCTTGCTGCCCCCACAGGTCCCAGCAGGGGCCCTGCTCCCTGAGCTTTCACAGCTGAAGGGGGCAGGGCTACACACAGCAGAGCAGCAGGACCCCAGGCTCATCTCCCCAACCGGCAGGCAGAGGGCACCCTGGGAGGGGCTGCCTGATGGGGGCAGGTGCTCTTTCTAGAACCCCGGCCTCCAGGGCAGAAGGGGTGAGCAGCCAGCGCAGGCGGGGCTGACCTGGCTGAGCCTCAGCCCGCACCACACCTCCACGTCCTCAGGCTTGGAAGGGCAGCTGTGTGAGGTGGAGACGGATGAGTGTGCCTCGGCTCCGTGCCTGAACCAGGCGGACTGCCACGACCTGCTCAACGGCTTCCGGTGTGAGTGCCTGCCCGGTGAGTGCAGAGCCCACTCCAGCCCCCGGCCCCACCCCTGCCCCACAGTCAGGCCCCGGGATCACCCCAAGCCTCTTGAAGCGCACTCTGGCCTGGCCAAGGAGGCCCCCATTTCTCCAACTCCTCTGCTCCCCAAACTCTCTTTTACATTCCCCAAATCTTCCCTGGGTACTCACCCACCTTCATCTCTGTCCTGCCAAATTGCCCAAACCACCCTTTCTAGTCCTCCTCCAGAGTCTTCTGTGTGCCCTCCCTGCTCCTGGGGATCCCGGGCTGGTCTTGGCGCCGCTCACCCTGGACCCGGGGAACACTGCCCCAGGCCTTCCTTCTCCAGCTTCCCCGGACCCCTCTGTTCCTTGCTCTGATGATAACGAATGTTTATTGACTACTCCAGGCCGGGCCCTTGGCTGTGTACCTTTCAGGCATTCCCTCGTTTAATCCTTTCAATGACACCATGAGGTCGGTTCCATTATTCCCCTTTTACAGAGGACGAAACTGGAACCTAGAGAGCTCGAGTAGCTTGCCCAAAGTCACACAGCTGGCAGGGAGCTGAGCATCATCCCCCTGTCATCTCCACCTGCCCCAGGTGTCTCCTCTGGGAAGCCCTCCAGGTTCACCTTTCCTGGTGAGGGGAAGGGCCAGGACTTACATTTATGCTTTGGATACAATGTGTTTTCAGCATTGACACAAATACCCAGTTATGCCTTATTTATATGAAGAACAAAGTCACCAAGTTACTCTCTGTTATGTTCTGAAACTCAAATCACTATTTGAGAAGCCCCCAAACTGGTGCCTCATTATATAATGAAACATGTAGATGAACCCCCAAACCAAGCCATTGGAAACAAGATTCTCTCCATTACAATTTGTAGCGATGTTATTTCTATATATGTAAAGAGAAGACTAAATATCAGTATTAACTCTAAATTTCTTGTTTAAATCCATGAAATCATACCTGTACAGCTCAGTCACAAATATCTGTGACAAACTCCCTAATAAATCTAGAGAAAGTCACTAAAAAGAAAAGAAGGTAAGAAGGGAGGGAGGGAGCAAGGAAGGAAGGAAGGAGGGAAGGAAGGAAGGAGGGAAGGAAGGAAGGAGGGAAGGGAGGAAGGAGGGAAGGAAGGAACGAAGGAACGAAGGAACGAAGGAACGAAGGAAGGGAAGAGAAGACAACCTTTGCCATCTCTCCGCACTCACTCCTGGCCCCACCAGGATTCACTGGCTCGCAGTGTGAGGAGGACATCAATGAGTGTGGGAGCTCTCCCTGTGCCAATGCGGGTCAGTGCCAGGACCAGCCCGGATCCTTCCATTGCGAGTGTCTCCCAGGTGAAGCAGGGCTCAAACACTGGAGGGGAGAGTGGGGGCAAAGGGCAGACTTCCGGGCAGGTCCCTGATCCTCCTGCTGTGCCATAGGCTTTGAAGGCCCGCGCTGTCAGGTGGAGGTGGACGAGTGCCTGAGTGGCCCATGCCCCGCTGAAGCCAGCTGCCTGGATCTCCCCGGAGCCTTCTTTTGCCTCTGCCCTTCTGGCTTCACAGGTCAGCAGGGGAGGCGATAGAAGGGACTGGCCGGAGAGTTGAGCCCATCTGGGGTGGGGCAGAGGTCACTGCTGGGTATTCGAGGGTTGGGATGTGAGAAGAGAAGGAGACTGGAACCCCCTGGAGTTATTCCATGGACAACCTGCACACCCACACAAGCTTGGGCTGACTGCAGATGTTATCTGTAGGGCCCATACCGAGCCCGACATGAATGGTGTGATTAGGGTTCAACAGGAAGCCATTCATTTGCTTATTTAGCAGGAACCTATTGTCTCCTCTGCCAGACACAGACACAAGTGGAATAAGAGAGCTGCTCTCCTCAAATGGCTTTAAATCCAGTGCAGAGAGACCAAGAAGTCTCTTGTCGGTTATGGTCCAAAGGTGCTCTGGGAGAGGACTGCATAGGATTCTATAGGAGCACAGACACCAGCCAACCAGACTAGAGATGAGAAGGCTTCATGGAGGAGGTGATGGCTGAGCTGAGTCTTGAAGAATGAGTAGGAGTTTGTCATGATAGAGTGATTGCATGTTTTAGCTGCAGGTGAAAAGCACACCCTACTTAAGGAGCCACAGGACATCCTGAGCTTAGGGTGCAACAGAGCAAACCTGAGGAGCACAGCAGTAACAGGGAAATCGTGTCACGCAAGGCCCTGTGTGTCACCCTGAGGAAGTTAGACTGTATCCTGAGGCAACAGGGAGCCACTGAAGGACAGCTTCATGGGGAGTGAGCAAGTTATACGTAAGAAGTGGCTTTGGCCCCATCGAGGACATGGAGGGACTCTGTTTTCTCTCTGACCCATCTCCCCACCGCAGGTCATCTCTGTGAGGTTCCCCTGTGTGCCCCCAACCTGTGCCAGTCCAAGCAAAAGTGCTATGATCAGGAGGACAAGGCCCCCTGCCTCTGCCCCGATGGGAGCCCCGGCTGTGCCCCCATTGAGGACAACTGCACCTGCCACCATGGGCTCTGTCACAGGTAACCCTTCAGGCCTCCCCACTCGCACCGGCCTCCGGTCCTCCTCAGCGAGGGCAGGAGAAGACAGCCAGTGAGCCGCCAGCCTGTGGGAAATGACCAAGAGGGAAGAGGAAGGAGATGGCAAAGTGCTGAGCTCACCGCCAATGTGAGGGCGCGACTAGTGAGTGCAGTCCCGTGGGGGCAGAGTTCATAAATCACAGGTGAAACCGAGGGCTAGGGGATCAGAGCAGAAAGAAAAGCATTAGATCCCAGGGCCAATTCATCATACATTAGACAAATATTGAGCATCTACTATGTGTGGATACTTTTCCAGGCACTGGGGGAACTGCACAGAACAAAAGAGACAAAATATCTGTTCTTTTTTTTTTTTTTTAAGATTTTTATTTATTTATTTGACAGAGAGAGAGCACAAGCTGGGGAGTGGCAGAGGGAACGGCAGAGGGAGAGGGAGAAGCAGGCTCCCCACTGAGCAGGGAGCCCAACACAGGTGGAGCCCAACTCGGGTCTCAATCCCAGGACCCTGGGATGGCGACCAGAGCTGAAGGCTTAACCAACTAAGCCACCCAGGCGCCCCGGCATGTCTGTTCTCATGGAGATTTCATTCTAATGAGGAAAGACAGACAATAAACAGTTAGAGGAGAAACATATATACATATTCTTACATATAGTATGGAAGGGGGACAATGCTGAGAGCAGAGCCACTGAAGAAAGGGGCCAGAGTCTCAGGACCAAAAAAAGAGGTCCTAGGGGTCTGACCATCGGTGAGGGGAGGTGAAGAGAAAAACACCAGAAGAAGAAAAAACCCTCCCCTTTCTCTTCATGACCAGATCCTCATGTGTGTGTGATGTGGGCTGGACAGGACCAGAATGTGAAGCAGAGCTGGGGGGCTGCATCTCCATCCCCTGTGCCCATGGGGGGACCTGCCACCCCCAGCCCTCTGGCTACAACTGTACCTGCCCCCCAGGCTACACAGGTGAGGCTCTCCCTAAGCCACAGACATTCTGGGCTGGCCACCCTCTAATCAAGGGCAAGGCCAGTAGAGACATGTGTCCAAGGACTCTGGGTATGGGTCACCACCAAGGAGAATGGGGCATGAGCTGCAGGGAGGGAACACAGGTGATGTGCGGGAGACAGTAAGAAAAGACAAAAGATTGGATGGGAGAAAATAGGGATGGGGATGAGGAAAAGGAAGGGGGAGGGAAGCAGAGGAAGACAAGAGAGAAGAGGATTCCCTTTCTCAGACCCCACTCATTTCCCTCAGGGCCTACCTGCAGTGAGGAGGTGACAGCTTGTCACTCAAGGCCCTGTCTCAACGGTGGCTCCTGTAGCCCCAGGCCTGGGGGCTATTCCTGCACCTGCCCTCTGAGCCACACTGGGCTCCGCTGCCAGACCAGCACTGACCACTGTGCCTCTGGTGAGTGCCCACCGTGTCCTCCAGCTGGGCCACAGGAGGATCGAGGAACTGGTCGGGGTGTGTTTGTGCCATAGGAAAACAAATTAATTGGGCACCATGATGGGGTGCTGTTTTGACGGGGGCAGCAGGGGGGTGCGTATGTCCTGTGCGTGGTGTGACTAAGGCCACAGGCCAGGTTACAGGCAAGGAACCCCACCCCTCACAGCCTCCTCTCTCCAGCCCCGTGCCTCAACGGGGGTACCTGTGTGAACAGGCCTGGCACTTCGTCCTGCCTCTGTGCTGCGGGTTTCCAGGGCCCACGCTGTGAGGAAAGGACCCGACCCAGCTGTGCAGACAAGTGAGCAAAGACCCCAAGAGGAAGGGAGGGGGCCCCTCAGCCTCCCCACCCTTCCTCTCCATCTCCTCTGGGGCTCCAGGCTGCCTCAAACTCTATATCCTACATCCTTTCACTCTGCCTCCCTTTCTAGTTCCCCATCTCACCACCACATCACACACTCCCTCCCTTTTGATTGCCCGACTTCCTCCCACTGTGTCCTGTGTCTGTCCTGTTCCAGCCCCTGTAGGAACAGGGCAACCTGTCAAGATGGCCCTCAGGGTCCCCACTGCCTCTGCTCCCCTGGCTACACGGGAGGCAGCTGCCAGGTGAGGGGTGCTGAGCCAACTGTGCTGAGGCTGGAGGGGTCTGGTGGGAGGGTCTCCAGTTCTAAGACAGAGCAGGGAGCTGGGGAGAAGTATCCACAGGAAAGGGGGTTTGGAATCTGGGAGTGGAGGTCTAGCTTGAGGTTTGCATGGAACAGAAGGAATGAAAGGATCTCTGATGCCAGGGACTGCTCTGGGATGTGGGTATCAAAGGAAACCAGGGTCGGGGGCGGGGGGCTATCACCTGGCCCCAGACCATTCAGGAGAGAGTTTGAGAGGTGAGGATTTTGAGGAGCTAGCCGAAGACCATCTCTGGGCCTAAAAACATGATATTCTGTCCTGACTCATGCTCCCTCCCAAACCTCAGACTCTGATGGACTTATGTGCCCAGAAGCCCTGTCTACACAATTCCTACTGCCTCCAGACTGGGCCCTCCTTTCAGTGCCTTTGCCTCCAAGGATGGACGGGGCCTCTCTGCAACCTGCCACTGTCCTGTCAGCAGGCCGCTCTGAGCCAAGGTACTGACCCAAGGACCAACTGGGGAGCAGATAAAGAGAGAAAGGATGTCCCCCTCTACCTGATCCCTGAGGGTATCCACACACAACATTTGGCCAAAACAACCAAATGAAAGTCAAAGTAACACAGACCAAACACTATGACTGATTCTACAGCCTCACACGCGGGGCAACTTAACACAACTCAACTTCTATCACCATGCTCAACACAACTCAAGCAACACCAACCAGTCCAGCCAACAAGACTCCAGGTTAACACAACTACTGGGACACAACTCAATGTGAAGCAACTCAACTCTGTCATTACCACCATAATGCATCTAGAGTAGATCACACTTAACCCAACTGCACTCAACTCAACTGCTGCTCCCCACTCACTTGGACATGTCAACCCCCTTGTAAAAGAATATGCCCCTTATTCATATAAGGCTTAATAGGAGCAGAACTCAGGAAGGAGCCTCCTGTGGGGTTAGAGAATGGGAATCCCAGTGAGAAAACATCAGGGGATGCAAATTCAGGGGACAGACTTGAGCCATTAGTTAACCGCCCCCCTCTGAAGTTTCCTTTGAGTTCTTGCTTGCTTGAGACTTGTTTTAAACCAAGAATACAGTTGCTTATAATGCTCTAATAAGCTTAACAAGAGGTATCTCTCTCCATTCTGGCAGAACAGGCAGGAGGGGGATCTTGATGTTATAACCTCTTCAGCACCAGAAGTTACTGACTCCTCAGGCTCCAAGTGGCCTCCACCCACCCCAGGAATATTAGTGATCCCCAAGAGCCTCTCTGCTCCGTGTCTGGGGCCCCCGAGAACCTTTCCACCCCACTTAGCTGTGCCCATCCCTGTCTGCCTCTCTCCTCAGGTACAGAAGTTTCTTCCCTGTGCCAGAATGGAGGCGTCTGCATCGACAGTGGCTCCTCGTATTTCTGCCGCTGCCCTCCTGGATTCCAAGGCGGTGTATGCCAGGACAGAGTGAACCCATGTGAGTCCAGGCCCTGCCAGCACGGGGCCACCTGCATAGCCCAGCCCAGTGGGTATCTCTGCCAGGTGAGCAGGTCTAGAAAAGAGCGGGGAGGGGAGACAAGGGTGGGCTGCACAGGGCGGGGGGGGGGCCGCACTAGCACAGTGCCACTGGGCGGGGCACTGATGGATTCACCCCCTTTCCTTTCTTTACCCCACATATCCAACCCACCGCCAAGTCCTGTCCTTTTGCCTCCTAAATCTTTCTCAACTCTGTCCTTCCTCCTTCACCCTTTGTCCCATTGCCTGTGGGGCATAATCTGTGCAGGCCTGGAGCACCCTGTCCCTGCCCCCAAACTTGTCTGCCTGGAGGCTCAGCCTTTACTCCACCACCAGGGTGCTCTGTTGAAAATGTTAAGCTGACCTGTCACTCCCCTGCTTAAAACCCTTCAGTGGCTGCCCACCTCTTTGACAGTGAAGTCCAAGGCCCAAGTGACCCAGCCTGGCCTGACCCTCGGGTCTTATCTCGCCCCACCCCCACCCTCCTACTCTCTGCTCCAGCTGCGGCTGGCTTCCCTACACACCCCGTTTACTGGCTCTTCCGTGCCCTTCCTCACCCCTCTTCCACTGGATGGTGCCCAAAAGGCACCTTGCTCAGGAAAATGCCCCTAACTTCTCTCCAGCCTGGGTTTGGGCCTCTCTTTGGTGGTTCCGGTCACTGAGCAGCAGAGGCAAAACTGGGATTCAAGTCTGAGCAGCCTGATGCCTGATGCCAACTTTGGGGGCGCCTGAGTGACTCAGTCGGCATCTGACTCTTGATTTCAGCACAGGTCATGATCTCAGGGTCATGAGATCGAGCCCTGCATCAGGCTCCAGGCTGGGCATGGAACCTGCTTAAGATTCTCTCCCTCTCCCTCTGTGTGTGTGTGTGTGTGCGCACATGTGTGTGTGTGTCTCTCTCTCTCTCAAAAAAAAAAAAAAAAAGAACCCTGACTTTGAATAAAAGGCATGATGTGGATCCCCTAACCATTCTCTTTAATTTTTTTATTTTTTAACTTTTTGTTATGAACATTTTCAAACGTACACAAAAGCAGTGTACTAATTAATAGTGAACACCCCTGTACCCATGACTCAGCTTTACCTCCCTTTTCCTGAGACTCCTTCCCTCAGACATCCCCAAAACACCCCGTTCACCTGCTTCTCCCAGCCCTCTGGCCACTCCCCGGATTCTCTGTAATCCCTCTTTCTCCTCCTTTCTGAAGCCTTGCTGGCACTGTGTTCTTACATGCTCTCCTTGCTCTTGCAACAGCTCAGCCCATGGTACAGAACTTCATCAGTGACCCCTCTCCCACTGGCAGAATGGCATGAAACAATCCCCAAATGCTTCAGGGCACTGGTTAGGACATCACAGACTTGCACTGAATCCCCCCTCGGCCACCAGCTTGTGCAAGTCACTCAGTATTTCCAGGAATAGTTTGCCTTTTCTGTAAAGTGAGAATCAAATGAGATAACACACATGCAGGGTTTGGGGGAGAGTTTTATGAGGTTATGTATAAAAATCATGTAATAAATGCTAGCTAGTCTCTCTCTTCTGGTTGAATGAGAACTTCACGGAAGTGGGGAGGAGCTCTAATTCTCTTCATATTCCTAGTGCCTAGAACAGTACCTGGCACAAAGTAAGCATTCAGTAAATGCTGACAAATTAATCAATAAAGGGGCGCCTGGGTGGCTCAGTCGTTAAGCGTCTGCCTTCGGCTCAGGTCATGATCCCAGGGTCCTGGGTTCGAGCCCCGCATCGGGCTCCCCGCTCAGGCGGGAAGCCTGCTTCTCCCTCCCACACTCCCCTGCCCCTGCTTGTGTTCCCTCTCTGGCTGTTTTTCTCTGTCAAATAAATAAATAAAATCTTTTAAAAAAATTAATCAATAGGGCGCCTGGGTGGCTCAGTTGGTTAAGCTACTGCCTTCGGCTCAGGTCATGATCCTGGAGTCCCTGGATCGAGTCCCGCATCGGGCTCCCTGCTCAGCAGGGAGCCTGCTTCTTCCTCTGACCCTCCCCCCTCTCATGTGCTCTCATTCTCTCTGTCTCAAATAAATAAATAAATAAATAATCTTAAAAAAAAAATTAATCAATAAAGCATGACAGAGCCTGGTGGAGGTGTGGCTGGGGGAGGGAGGTCTTACCAAAAACGGAGCTATTGTTTAGTGGCAATGCGCCATAAGATGCTTTGGGACTGCTGGAGGGGCTAAGTTGCACACCACTGAACGACTGTGTATCATGGAGTTGAGACAGAAGGGTTAGGCTACACAGGGCTGTGATGGATGGTGAGTTGAATGATGCTTTGAACTGGAAGGTGGGAGAGAGCTGGACAGACAATCTTGAGCTGGGTCTCCTGTAGTGTTGGGATGGGCTGGATAACTGGTTCCCTGTCTGACCCTCTTTGCCCACAGTGTGCCCCAGGCTACAGTGGACAGAACTGCTCGAAGGAATCCAATGCTTGTCAATCCCAGCCCTGTCACAACCATGGGACCTGCACCCCCAAACCTGGAGGCTTCTCCTGCACCTGCCCTCCAGGCTTTGTGGGCCTGCGCTGTGAGGGGGACATAGACGAGTGTCTGGACCGGCCCTGCCACCCCACAGGCACGGCAGCCTGTCACTCTCTGGCCAATGCCTTCTACTGCCGGTGTCTGCCTGGATACACGGGTGAGGCCTGGGAGGGTGTGTGTAGGCCCCTCTGTGGCACAACCGGGCTCACAATCCCCACCCACAAGGCAACCTAGTCATTGTGTCCATCCCCCTGCCTCCACACCCCACCCCAGAGAATAAGCCCCAGGATCCCTCTGCCTGCGCAGGTAGAGTGCTGGGTCAATTCCCAGGAATGAGCGAGGAAGGAGGCAGTGACCGAAGCAGGGTGTGACATCTAATCCCACCCCACCACAGGCCAGTGGTGTGAAGTGGAGACAGACCCCTGCCAGAGCCAGCCCTGCTCCCATGGGGGCTCCTGTGAGACTACAGCGGGACCACCCCTGGGTTTCACCTGTCACTGCCCCCAGGTGAGTGACCGCAAAGCTGTCTTCTCCGTTGCCCCCAGCACTGATGCAAGGTGAGAATGCCTGAGCTGGGATCCTAGAGGGGAATTCTTGGCGAAAGCTAGCCTGTGCTACGGGGTGAGTGACTCAGAAGCAGTTCAGGGGGAAAGGCAGGACTAGGTGGTAGCATGAATGGAATTTTCAGAAATCATGGGCACTGCCTAAGAGAAGGCCCCAAAGTCAAGCTGGGTGAGACCTTGGGTAAGTTCTTTTACCTCTCTCTCTCTCTCTCTCTCTGTGTTTATGGACCTCAGATGCGTGAAATCCGGTTAATCATAAGCCTTGGTTCATGATACACTAACATCATTGGTTTGTGCACGGCCTTCTTTGTATTTTTCTTATAACGTAACACCCATAAACCTAACCTAAGAATTACAGTAGCAACGATAACTCACATGTACTTATGTCTTCCTCTATCCTGTTCCCCGTCCAGAGAAAGAGAAAGTATATAATCCTAAGTCCAAAGATGAAGATAATTTAATTACTACCACTCTCTAAGTGCTTAGTCTCCTAGGTTGTTGCCACAGCTGTGGTTCATCCATTTTCATCACTGTGTAGTATGTCATTGTGTGAAAATACCATGGACCATGGTTTCAACATCTATAAAATGATGAACTTGATGTTCTCTGAGGCCCCTTCCAGATATGAGACTGTAGAAGCCTCTGAATTATCTTAACCCAAGAGTTTGCTTGGCAGGGGGTAGAAAGAATAATACAAGGGCCTCCCCCAATCTCTCTCTCCTCTCCACAGGGTTTTGAGGGCCCCACCTGCAGCCACAGAGCTCCCTCCTGCGGCCTCCATCACTGCCACCATGGTGGCCTGTGTCTGCCCTCCCGCAAGCCTGGCTTCCCACCCCACTGTGCCTGCCTCAATGGCTACGGGGGCCCTGACTGCCTGACCCCACCAGCTCCTCACGGCTGTGGCCCTCCTTCTCCATGCCTACACAATGGCAGTTGCTCAGAGACCCCGGGGCTGGGGACCCCAGGCTTCCGATGCTCCTGCCCTCCCAGCTCTCCAGGGCCCCGGTGTCAGAGGCCCGGAGCAAAGGGATGCGAAGGCAGAGGTGGAGATGGGGCCTGTGACGCTGGCTGCAGCGGCCCTGGAGGAAATTGGGATGGGGGAGACTGTTCCCTGGGGGTCCCGGACCCTTGGAAGGGCTGCCCCTCCCACTCCCGGTGTTGGCTTCTCTTCCGGGATGGGCAGTGCCACCCGCAGTGCGACTCTGCAGAGTGTTTGTTTGATGGCTACGACTGTGAGACTCCTCTGGCCTGCACGTGAGCCTGAAACCCTGACTCGGGGGTTGGGGTGGGGAGGGCAGGGTGAGGCAGGAGGAAGGACACAGATGCCTCTGGGGGGGGTTGCAGTGTGACCACAGCCTCAGGCTCCGGGGAGTTTCCACCCTAATAACTGTTGCTAAGTAGGGGTAGAAGACACTAGGCTCCAGCCCAGGGGAGGAGGGCAGCATCAATATTTAGCATGGGGACCGGGAAGGAGGGCATTGCCTCTGTCTGGGCTCCTCTCTAAGAGCTGTGGGAGCTCTGGCCTCAGGCCTCTTTCTCTATGCCCCGTTGCCATGGAGGATCTCCCCTAGCAACCAGCACCCCTGAGGGAAAAGGGCCTTGGACTCTCCTTCAGGGAGACAGGACAGCTTGGGATGGTAGGGAGAGGGGACAGTCTTAGGAGACAAGGGCGTCACAGACATTAGAGGGTCTGGGCTACCTGCCATCCAGGGCCTGACCAAGCCCACTGCTCCGGAGCTCTCCCCACTTAGCAACCAGTGCCCTAGAGGCAGTGGAATATCAGGCATCTCTCTGGAATGAAGAAGGGGGTCAGGTTTCTTTGGGGATCCTGAGTCCCCCTCTCCTCACCCCACAGTCCAGCCTATGACCAGTACTGCCACGATCACTTCCACAACGGGCACTGCGAGAAAGGCTGCAACACTGCCGAATGTGGCTGGGATGGGGGTGACTGCAGGCCTACAGATGGGGATTCAGAATGGGGGCCCTCCCTGGCCCTGCTGGTGGTGCTGAGCCCCCCAGCCCTGGACCAGCAGCTGCTGGCCCTGGCCCGGGTGCTATCCCTGACTCTGAGAGTGGGGCTCTGGGTAAGGAAGGATAGTGATGGCAAGGACATGGTGTACCCCTATCCTGGGGCCCAGGCCGAAGAGGAGCTAGGAGGAGCCCCGGGCCCCTCACATCAGGAGAGAGCAACCCCTCACACACAGCCTGTGGGCAAGGAGACGGACTCTCTCAGCACTGGGTAAGAAGGCCGGGCAGGGGGATGCAGCAGACACCGGTTTTTTGATGGGTGGAGGGAAGGGAACAAGGGACCAACACAGGGGTCTCTGCGGTGCCTCCCCCACAGGTTTGTGGTGGTGATGGGTGTGGATTTGTCCCGCTGTGGCCCTGACCACCCTGCATCCCGCTGTCCCTGGGATCCTGGGCTCCTGCTCCGCTTCCTGGCCGCCATGGCGGCAGTGGGGGCCCTGGAGCACCTGCTGCCGGGACCCCTGCTGGCTGCCCATCCTCGTGCTGGCACCGGTAGGTGACCCCCCTCATCTCCCCTGACCTTGCTCCCAGACCCACTTCCATGCCAGCAAACAGCAATGGAAGCCAAATGACACAGGATTGCAGGGACCCCAAATGTTCTGTGTGGAGACTGACCCTCGTGAACCTCTCATTCTCTAAGTGGATCTCCTCATGGCCCATTTGCTCTTCAATCTCCTTCCTCATTTCCCTACGTATTTTATCCTAACCTTTATCATCTGGTCTATCCTCTCTACTAAATCCAATCATCCCTGTCAAACAGCTCACGGTACATCAAAGAATCATAACCCATATAGCACTTACTACGTGCCAGGCCTTGCTCTAAGGGCTTTACAGTATCAACTCATTTAATCCTCCCAACAATGCCATGTGGCAGGTACTATTATGATTCCCACTTTGCAGATGAGAAAACTGATGAAAGAAGTTACTGCACTTGCCCAAAGGTCTCAGAGTAGTGCCCAGCCTCACGAGAAATGGTCTCTTTTTGTGACTGTGTCTCTCCCGCCAGCACCACCCACCAACCAGCTTCCCTGGCCTGTGCTGTGCTCACCAGTGGCCGGGGTGCTTCTCCTGGCCCTTGGGGCTCTTCTCGTCCTTCAGCTCATCCGGAGGCGGCGCCGAGAGCATGGGGCCCTCTGGCTGCCCCCTGGGTTCATTAGAAGGCCTCGAACTCAGCCAGCTCCCCGCAGACGCCGGCCTCCCCTGGGTGAAGACAGCATTGGCCTCAAGTAAGAGTGAGGAGGAAAGGGGCCCAGGGAGGGGACTCTTTCCTGTGGAGATATTTATGATCAGAAGCTGATGACAGAGGAAGGGGAGAGGGGGAGGAAGGCTGCTGGAAATCCTGGGGACCCTGAAGGTCCTCTACCCAAACACCCCCTTCCAGGGCACTGAAGCCAGACGCAGAAGTTGATGAGGATGGAGTTGTGATGTGCTCAGGCCCCGAGGAAGGAGAGGAGGTGGGCCAGGTGAAAGCACTGGGGCAGGAATGGTCCTTAGGTAATGGCGGAGTTGAAGGGACGAGTCACCCTTCCTTCACTGATCTTTGTTCTGATCCTAAGGCTGAAGAAATGGCCTCACCCTCCAAGTGCCCGCTCTGGCCTCTGAGTGGTGACTGTCAGGAGCTCCCCCAGGCAGCCATGCTGACCCCTCCCCAGGAATCGGAGATGGATGTCCCTGACGTGGACACCCGTGGACCTGGTATGTGAGCCAACCCAGACCAAGAAAAGGAAAACTCCCTTTTGACTCTTTTAGAATCAGAAAGCCTTTTGATATTAGAACTGAGAAAATTAATGTTAGAGTTAGTGCCTTAGAATAGTGATTCTTAAAGTGTGGTCCCGGGACAGAAGAATCAGCATCACCAAGGAAATTGTTAGAAACACAAATTGTCAGGCTCCACTCCAGAACTACTGACTCAGAAATTTGAGACGTTGGAGAATGTGTGTTTTAACCAGCCCTCCAGGTAAATCTGATCCAGACTCAAGTTTGAGAACCACTGCTTTAGAATGTCTAAGAATTAAGGCCCACTGGCTCCTTTTACAGATGATGAAACTGAAGCACAGAGAAAAGTAAAAAAGTCATTTGACGAAAGCCACACAAAATCAAGAGCCAGAGCTGGGCTTCCTGACACCTCAGGCTATGATTCTCCCTGAACCTCTATGTTCTCCTCCTCTCCCAGTTATGTCCTTTTGACTGACTTGTCTCCCATTCATGTCTCCCACCACAGATGGGGTGACACCCCTGATGTCAGCAGTTTGCTGTGGGGGAGTGGAGTCCAGAACCTTCCAGGGAGCATGGTTGGGAAGCCCTGAGCCCTGGGAACCCCTGTTGGGTGGAGGGGCCTGTCCCCAGGCTCACACTGTGGGCACTGGGGAGACGCCCCTGCACCTGGCTGCCCGATTCTCCCGGCCAACCGCTGCCCGCCGCCTCCTTGCCGCTGGAGCCAACCCCAACCAGCCAGACCGAGCAGGGCGCACCCCTCTTCACACCGCTGTGGCTGCTGATGCTCGGGAGGTTTGCCAGGTCAGTGCACACGGGGGTCGCTAAAGGGAACAGGGGGCAAACTCCTAAGTAAAGCTAGGCAAAAACAGCCCCTAGGGTTTGGCAGAGAGGAAGGTGATGTGAGATTGGGGATCTGAAAGAGAAACAACAGATGACCATATACGGATTTGGAGCTGATTAAGAGTGTGAGCTAGCAATCCAGGACATACCAGGGGTCACTGGCCCTCTCTGGACCCCCAGCTCCTACTCCGCAGCAGACAGACTGCAGTGGATGCACGGACAGAGGACGGGACCACAGCCCTGATGCTGGCCGCCAGGCTGGCGGTGGAGGACCTGGTTGAAGAACTGATCGCAGCCCAAGCAGATGTGGGGGCGAGAGATAAATGGGGTACGGATCTGGAGAGGTTGGTGTTGTGCTATGGAGAAGTGGCACAGATGGGGTGTGAAATAAGATGCAAAAAAAGGAAGCAGCAGAGGGACCAACTGGAGACTGGGGGATTCCCTCCCACCTAGCTGTCCGGGTGGTAAATCTGCGGGGCGATGTCAGTATGGAACTCAACAACATACACACACTGCCCTAGCCCACTGGAAACTAGGCTGAGGAAGGAGTGTCTGGGAGAAGGGAGAGAGGTCTAGTGGGGGGAGGTCTCCCGGTCCCACCGAGCCCAGAACAATGCCCCATTGTCCCTCCCGCGCGCCGGTGACGTGACGAGAAGCAAGGCTTCCTGCCGGCCGGCGGTCACCCGGGCAACGCTTCCGCCTTTGAGGTAACCCCGCGGGCCCAAATAAGTCCTTCCCCCAAAACCAGAATCCGTGGGAAACAGGAACCCAGGCGTCTGTTCCCCAGCCTCGGAGCAACAACCACCCACGTCGTCCCCTAGGAAAAACCGCGCTGCACTGGGCCGCCGCCGTGAACAACGCCCGGGCCGCCCGCTCCCTTCTCCAGGCCGGAGCCGATAAAGACGCCCAGGACGGCAGGGTTAGACCGGGAGCTGGTTGCCTAAAAACACAAAACAAAACAGGGCGTGGGAGAGGCGGAAAGCGCGGGAACGCCACCCAACCTGAGGGGGGAAAGGCCAGTGGCCAAGTGGGTGGAGCCCGGAAGAGTCACCCTGTGGGCGTGGCCCTCCCTGACCTCGCCCCCTGGCTGTTTCTTCCGGCATAGGAGCAGACGCCGCTGTTCCTCGCGGCCCGAGAAGGGGCGGTGGAGGTAGCCCAACTGCTGCTGGGCCTGGGAGCGGCCCGGGGACTGCGGGACCAGGCCGGGCTAGCGCCCGGGGACATCGCCCGCCAGCGCAACCACTGGGATCTGCTGACGCTGCTGGAGGGGGCGGGGTCACTGGAGGCGCGTCACAAAATCACGCCGAGCCGGGGGGCGGGCCCCTTACCCCGCTCGCGGACCGCGTCGGGAAGCTTGCCCCCGCGTGGGGGCGGGGCTCTGTCGCGCTGCCGGACAATGTCGGCCGGGGCCGGCCCGCGTGGGGGCGGAGCATGTCTGCAAGGCCAGACTTTGTCCGTAGAATGGGCCGCGCGTGGGGGCGGAGCCTACTCTCATTGCCAGAGTCTTTCGAAAGGAGGAGCGGGGGAAGGCCCGCCCCCCCGGAGCCCGTAGGTTTTCTGCAGGCATGCGCGGGCCTCGGCCCAACCCAGCTTTAGTGCAAGGAAGATCCGGGGTCGCTTCCGGGAGCGGGGGTGTGGCCTCGGCTGATGACTGGCCCTGCGATTGGGTGACCCTGGGAGCCTGCGGCCCCACCTCCAACACTCCGATCCCGCCTCCCTGTCTTACGCCGTCCCCGGAGCGGGGATCCCCTCAAGTTGCTTGGGGTCCCCCGACCCACCAAGTAATACCTTTAAACGCGGGAGGCGAGGGTCAAAAATAGGACGCTACGTGACAGGGAGGGATTCTGAAAGTGGGCACCCATTATAGGACAGTCTGGAAAGACTCCAGATTTTAAGATCCTGGAGCCCCAAAAGTGAGGGGTCATGAGCATGCTGTCCCTCCCCAAATGAGTGTTTGCCCACTCCGTCTTCCACGTAGAGAAACTGCAGCCCTGGAAAAAGGGTTTAGGGTGCTGGAATGACGAGGGCCCAGCCCTTCTCCCAGAAAATAAGGGTGAGAGGCTACGGAAGGGTGGAGTGGAACTGGGGAAGTACCTCTGAACTGGAACCAGTAACTGCAGACATACAGGATGTAAGACGTTCTTTCCTGTATATGGTATCCAAAGGAAGCCTCTATCACCCATTACAGCCACCTCCCACAAATGGCTGACAAATATTTATTGAGTGCCCACTATGTGCCAGGCACTGGTGTAGGTGCTGAAGTGGGCGGGAGGGGGCAGGGACCACTCCAGCTGATGATTCCTTGCACTCTCCCCACTTCCCTCAACAAACCATCGCAGGGATGAGGCGCCATTCTTCTGGTCACCACTATATTTAAGAACCTCAAATCTGTCAACCCATAATAAAGCTTATTTGAAGTCTTAATCTTTTTTTGGAAGAGTTGAGTGGAATGGGAAAAAATATGGAAATGACTGCATAGTGTTTTCTGAATTTTGTGCCCTACGGTCAAAGTCATCCCTTTGCATGGAGGCTTTAAGTACAGTTCAAAAACAAGAATAAGTAGATTTGGGGGTACTGTGTTAATTTAGAGTATCATCTGAAGGCAGGAATCTCTCATAGCCCAGGAAGAAACCACACACACACACACACACACACACACACACGACCATACATATCCTTTGTCTTCTCCCAAGGACATTTAGTTATTACTAAAGCCTCAAATTGAGGAAGATGGAGAGAGCATCTCAAACATTACCCACCTTTCAGAACCATGGTTATACCTCCTTAATGGTGATGGGCCTGAGACATGGAGGCATGAGGCATTTTGGCTTTCAAGCTAATAGTAACTACTATGCCAAACACTTTTATCACATTTAATCCTCACATCAACCCTACAAGGCAGGTGCTGTTAAAATTCCATTTTACTCTTTGAGAAACTGAGGCACAGAGATTTTATTTGCCCAAGATTTCGAGGCATTAAGTGGTAGAACCAGATCTCTTCATCACATTTCATGCTCCAAACCACTCAGCTGTAAACACAATATGGCAGGTTGCCATTTAGGGGTCCTAAAATATCTCAATCCTGCTCCCACCCTGGTACCAGGCAGCCTGACCAGCATTGAGACCAAGCCAGGGAGGTGGTTGTCTCCCTTTTCTATTTCTCTATCCTTCATTCATGACCAGAGGAAAGTTTCCCCTGACCCTCGTCTCACATTTGGTACATACCTTGTACCCTGAATAGACAGTAAGCACCTGGAGGGCAGGGATAACTATTCAGTGCATATTTATTGAATACTTACCATGTGTTGGAGCCACTGCTAGGGGTATATGTATATGTTTGAGGGCCCAACATCCCTGGGTCTCAGTCCTCTGCCTCCCACTGGAACCATGCCCCTCCCAGTCCCCATAAGTCTGTGGGAAGCTGGGACATAGGGGAGGGTCAAAGCCTACATCGGGGTCCTCTTAGGAAAGGGACCTGGGGGCGGGAGGGGGGTTCTGAGGAGTAAAACCACTTCCTGTGTAGCTAGTTCCTGTGTTGACAGAAAGAGCTTAAGGGGAGGAGGGGAGTGGAGAGAACAGGAGCCTGGGGCTGGGGGTCTACTGAGACTCGAGAAGGCCAAGAGTCCTTCCCCATCATGAACGCCCTCCACTACTGCAGCTGGAAGAGCTTTTCACAGTCTCTGTGCTCCCCTGGGGCAAGAGAGGTCGAGCAAGCAGTTTGGGTGGGAAAAGAGAACTGGAGGAAGTTGACAGGGATGGGCGGGGCCCGTGGGGGGGGCTGACCAGGAACCCAGCTTCCTGCTCAGTACCCAGGCATCCAGCCCCTGGCTCACCCCCACCCCTTCCAGCCCCCACTCCCCTCAGGAACCCAGGGTTCCAGCCCTCCTCCCAAATCCCTGCTACCCCTCCCCCATCAGTTTCTCCCCCCCAGGGGATGGAGGCCGAGAGACCCCAGGAAGAAGAGGAAGGTGACCAGGTGAGCTGCGCACTGGGTCGGGGAGGCTGACACTGGGAGAAAGGGAGGTGAGAGGACCTGGGGCAGCAACGTAGTAACAGGGGACTCAGGGGACTTAGAAGGACTTGGGCAAACTGAGGCAGGAACAGAGACACACTGAGAGAGGAAATGGGCCGTTGGCCTAGCCCCCCGCCCACCACACCCCCGCCTAATTGGACCGGATGTCTCCCAGGATCAGGGCCCCCATCAGGATGAGCTTGACTGGCCCCCTGTGAACACCACCGCTCGGCCTTGGCGATCTGCTCCTCCGTCCCCTCCTCCTCCAGGAACCCGCCACACAGGTACCCTCATCCACCCAGGGAGCTCCCTGACCATGGTGCCCACGTCCTTCCTGATCCCATTACCAAGGCCCCCTCCATCGTGGGCCCTCTCCCCACCTCCTCCTGACTCCCCATTACACCCCCTCAGCTCTGACCCCAAGTGCCTAATCACCTTGCACCACCAACCCTCCTGTCTGCCAATTTCTCTGGGTCTCTGAGCCCTACCCCTCCTCTCCCCAGCCCTGGGGCCCCGCTCCGCCTCCCTGCTCTCCCTACAGACTGAGCTCCTTCTGGATTTGGTGGCTGAGGCCCAGTCCCGCCGCCTAGAGGAGCAGAGAGCCACCTTTCACATCCCCCAGAACCTCCCAAGCATAGCCCCAGCCCCACTCCGGCCTCTTGAGGACAGAGAACAGCTCTACAGCACTATCCTCAGTCACCAGGTGAGACACCTCCCCAGAAGGCAAGACTGAGGCTTCCTGGTCCCTTGGCCCTTGTTGTCTTTTGGGCCCTACCCCTCCTTCTCCCCAGCATCTGCCCCCTTGCCAGGCCTAGTCCCTCCGTGCCCATCACAGGTGTCCCCTATACCCCTTCACCAGCCTTGGCTCCTATCAAGGCCTGTTCCTCTTAAAACCTCACCAACACCCTTCCTTCCCTCCACTCCTTCAGTGCCAGCGGATGGAAGCCCAGCGGTCAGAGCCTCCCCTACCCCCAGGGGGACAGGAGCTCCTGGAGTTGCTGCTGAGAGTTCAGGGTGGGGGTCGAATGGAGGAGCAAAGGTCCCGGCCCCCCACACATACCTGCTGAGACTTCAGCCCGCCCCTACCAGCCACTCCGCACTCCTGGGGCTCAAAGCTGGGCAGCCCACTGCATGCCCTCAACTCCTGCTTGGCAGGGGCACCAGAGACTGGAGGCCCCAGGAGAAATCTCAATATTCATCACCCTCATCCACCTTTCCTGGGAATGGAGGGGGTGAAAGTCCTCAAACCCTGGGCATAGTCAAAGTAGGATGTCATTTAACTCCTTCCCCCAGTATGTAGGAGCTTGAAGCAGTGAAAGGATCCCAACCACTGAGGACACCCCACCCCCTCCTCTGATCCCAAGTAGTGGCAGTAAGTCCTGAGCTGTGGAGACACCCCCAGTAGTCTAGCCACTAGGCAGAATCTGAGGGCTCAGGCCTCCATCTCCCAAGAAAAGGCAAATCTCCCAAGGTTAGGGCCTGACAGACAGTTCCACCCTCCTTCTCAATAAGAAGAGAGAGGGCATTGCAAAGAGATAGATCATTCCCCCACCCCACCAGCAGCACCCCCAGCCCCAGGACTGAGGGGCCTACAGGCTGTGAATGGACACTTAGCACTGCCCCCCCCCCAACCTCCCCACTGCTGCTCTGAGTCTGATGTTTTGGTTGTATGAATAAATGTAATTCTCCTCCAAACTGAAGAAGACTGGTGTTTGGGGCTGCGGGGGGGGGGGGGGGGCGGGGGGGAAGGGGGGGGGAAGGTGAGGCCAGAGGCCGCCTCTCTCCCTAGTCTGGCGAGAGGCCAGCTCCCCTCCCTGGCTGGTTAATTACTGGCTCATTAAGCAACCGCTGGAGACCTCCCTAATTATACCCCCCCCAGCCCCCCTCTCCTGGTTTTAATTAAGTAGAACAGGGAGGGGAGTCATTAGGACAAGAAATATGAACTGAGCTGTCTGTGAACCCAGGCATTCTAGCGGCCAGAGCCCACAACACCTAGATCCCTAATTCGGAACCCAGGTGACGGCCCCCTCGCCCAACAGGCCCCGCTTCCCAGGCCGACGACGTGCAGCCCCGAGGCCTTCGCGTATTTTCCCCGAAGGTCTAGTCTCCTCCCCTCGTCCCCTCTTCCCTCTCCCCTCCTCCACTCGGTCCCAGTTCCTCTGTTTCTGTGTGTCTCTCTCCGCCCCCAGCTCCTCCCTGTTCCTCCTCTCTTCTCCCCTCCTCTTCCTCCCCGGCTCCCCTCCCCCAGCCTCCCTCCCTCGCTCCCCCCCTTCTCCCTCCTCCCTCCTCCCTCTCTCTCTCACACACACCCCCGCTTGGGCCTCCTCTCTCTCTCCGGCTCCATTTTCTCCGCCGCCGGGGGCCGGGGTCTCCTGTGGGGGGCCCAGCCGGTACCCCAGGTCTCCCTTCAGGGCCAGGGTGAACCTCCGGGGGAGTCGGGAGGGGGAAACGGGTGGGGGTTGGGGCGGAGGGACCAGCGGCCCCACCGAGTTTGGGGGGGGGAAGTAACCAGGCGGGGGGAGGGGCGGAGCAGGGAGGGGGCCTCAGGGCCCCCCCCCAAACTATGGACGAGCGGCTGCTGGGGCCGCCCCCTCCAGGCGGGGGCCGGGGGGGCCTGGGATTGGTGGGTGGGGAGCCTGGGGGCCCTGGCGAGCCTCCCGGCGGCGGAGACCCCGGTGGGGGTAGCGGGGGGGTCCCGGGAGGCCGAGGGAAGCAAGACATCGGGGACATTCTGCAGCAGATAATGACCATCACCGACCAGAGCCTGGACGAGGCCCAGGCCAAGTGAGTGCCCCCACCCCGGGACCCTACACAGACCCAGCTGAAGCCCCATTCACAAGCTCTGAATCTTCTGGGAGTCCCCACCCCCACCCCCCACTCCAGGACCCTCTCCAGGATCCTACAGCTCTCTTCTCTCCTTACTCCTGGGAGCCTCAAGATAAGCCATCCCTCTCAAACCTCCCTTCACCACCAGACCCTGAAACCTTCAAAGAGGGGAGCCCAGGGTGGTCTCACTGCCCCCCCAACCTTTCACTGACACTCCCCCCCACATACTCCCCTGGAACATCCTTCCACCTCCAGAGCCAGGTTCTGGCTCTCAGACTAAGAAACTGCTATGCTGTCTTCTTAACTCTCCACCCAGCCCACCCCCATCCTTTCCAGCCCTCAGCCCTCCCCAAAGCTCCTACCACTCCTCTCCACCATGGCCCAGCCTCCAAGGGTCCTCACCCAGCCCTTGGCCCCTGCTCAGCCAGAAACTAGGAGTATCAGAGCCTCCTGCCTTGCTCAGTCCCAGGACCCTCCATACACCTCTGTACTGAACTCCCCCGCCCCCTCTCTGGCACCTCAAACTCTGACCCTTCTCACAATCTCCATCTCTTTTCCTCTGAAATCTACCTAGTCACCCTTGTGTAGGCAGTCACCCCCAAATTCCCCTTCTATCCCCCTCTAGGCCCAGTTCCCACAGCCCCGTGCGTGCCCCCGGTGCCTTTATCTTGCTGCCTGCGCCTTCCCTCCATCTTCCTAAAGCCAAGCAGCTTCCCCACATCTCCACATCCCAGGAGCTGATCTCTCCCCAAGAACCCCCCCAACTCTGTCCTGTCCCCACCCCCACTTTCTACTTCCCTTCTTGTTCCCAGGCTTCCCCTCACCCTCATGGTCCCCCCCCCCACCCTGCCCTGCCTCTGTTCCTGTAGCTCCTCAACTGTTCTTTCCCCTTCCTCCCTAGGAAACACGCCCTCAACTGCCACCGCATGAAGCCTGCTCTCTTTAGTGTCCTGTGTGAAATCAAGGAGAAAACCGGTATGTGGGTCCCCCCTGATTCCTCACCTCTGGGGACTGAACCCTGTTCTTTCTAGGACTCAGGCCAAGAGTTTGACATCTTGGAGCCCTGAGGACAGTAGGGGTTAGGGAAGTTGCTAAGGGGAATTGGGGAGGGAACCGAAGCCTGGAAACTTGGGTCTCCAGGAGACAGCAGGAGGGCTGAGCGCTGGCTGTGGGTTCCCTGAGTCCCTAAGTTCACTCGCCTGCACGCTAGGCCTCAGCATTCGAAGCTCCCAAGAGGAGGAGCCGGTGGACCCACAGCTGATGCGCCTGGACAACATGCTTCTGGCGGAGGGTGTGGCTGGGCCTGAGAAGGGGGGGGGGCTCAGCGGCAGCAGCTGCAGCCGCTGCAGCCTCCGGGGGCGGCGTGTCCCCTGACAACTCCATCGAACACTCCGACTATCGCAGCAAACTTGCCCAGATCCGCCACATCTACCACTCGGAGCTGGAGAAGTATGAGCAGGTGAGGAGACCAGGCTGGAGTGGGTGAGAGGAGAGGCTCTTGTGGGGCATCCCCAGGCCAGAGGGCCCCCCCTCACAGCCCACCGGCCCCCGCTGCAGGCATGTAACGAGTTCACGACCCACGTCATGAACCTGCTGAGGGAGCAGAGCCGCACTCGGCCTGTGGCACCCAAGGAGATGGAGCGCATGGTGAGCATCATCCATCGAAAGTTCAGCGCCATCCAGATGCAGCTCAAGCAGAGCACCTGTGAGGCTGTCATGATCCTGCGTTCCCGTTTCTTGGATGCGAGGTGGGGCTCCTTCCCGCTCTTCTCCAAGCCTCTGGGCCACCACGTTACACAACATGGTACTCCGTGGCAGGGGCACCCTCTAGAGTGGTGCAAGATGGAGGCCCTGCCAGGGCAGCCGGCCTCCTCACCACCAATCTCCCTCCTCTGCAGACGAAAACGCCGCAACTTCAGCAAACAGGCTACTGAGGTCCTCAACGAGTATTTCTACTCCCACCTGAGTAATCCATATCCTAGCGAGGAGGCTAAGGAGGAGCTTGCCAAGAAGTGTGGAATCACTGTGTCTCAGGTATTGGGGAGGCTTGGGGTGGGGGAGCAGTTTTCAGGTTAAAAGCTCTCTGATTCTACTGACCAAGGGGCTTACAGGGAGAAAGGTCTGCACCCGACCCTCCTTTCTGCTCCACACCCCACAGGTTTCCAACTGGTTTGGCAACAAGCGGATTCGCTATAAGAAAAATATTGGAAAGTTCCAAGAGGAGGCAAACATCTATGCCGTCAAGACCGCCGTGTCAGTCACCCAGGGGGGCCACAGCCGCACCAGCTCCCCGACACCCCCTTCCTCTGCAGGTGGACCCCCGCTGCCATCCTGGCTGGCTATCTTGCACACTTCCTGCCTTTGTCAGCACTTCCTATCTAGGCAGGATCACAGCAGAGAGTGGGCCTTTTGGGGTGAGAGGGACCTAGCTGAGATGGGGTGGAGATGTCAGGGGTCAAAGGGCACCCCAGCGAAGTTACTTCTGCCTGTCTTCCAGCAAGTGGCCAGGGAGGGAGGGGGAGGCCCAGACACGGCCTGCTCCTCTGAGTGTTGCAATGTCTTAGGGATAAGTTGCTTACAGTGGCACATCCCCGAACTAGTTCAGAGGGCTTTTGGAAACAGAACTGTGGTGAGTTTCCTGTCTGCCATCACAGGCTCTGTTAGACTCTTCCCTAATTCCCCTCTCTGCTCCCCCAAGGCTCTGGCGGCTCTTTCAATCTCTCAGGATCCGGAGACATGTTTCTGGGGATGCCCGGGCTCAACGGAGATTCCTACTCTGCTTCCCAGGTCAGGTGGCCCACCTCCCCTCAAGCAGGGCTTTCCCAAACTTGGTTTCCCTCTCTTCAGAGTACTAGACTCCTCACTGTGCCATGCCCTTCTTTGCTGCCTGCAGGTGGAATCACTCCGACACTCAATGGGGCCAGGGGGCTACGGGGATAACCTTGGGGGAGGCCAGATGTACAGCCCTCGGGAAATGAGGGTGAGTGGACACCCGACGCTCCCTTTGTCCACCTCTCACCTGGACAGGATGGCCTTTCCCCTGGCAGCGCTCTCTCCCACACCGGACTGCCCTGCCCCAACCGACTCTCTCTTTTTCCAGGCAAATGGTGGCTGGCAGGAGGCCGTCACCCCATCCTCAGTGACCTCTCCCACAGAGGGACCAGGGAGCGTTCACTCTGACACTTCCAACTGATCTTGCCCCTCAGGGCCACAGGGGTGGGGGCCCACAAGGCAACTCTTGAAGAGGACGCAGGCATCCAGAGGACAAACCCCAGACACAGGAGAAGCACAAGACAGAGAAGGGCCAATGGGGTCATCCCTTCCCCGACCAGACTCTCCAGTGCTGGGGGTGCTGACTACGTGGCAGGGAGAATGGGGGCCCCTGAGGGGAGAGTGGGGTCTCTCTCCCCTTTTCCTTTTTTCAGTCTTTTTTTCCTCTCCCTCTCACACACAAACCACACACCGAGAACCCTGTTGTTCAGATCGCTTTCCCTTTGTTCTACCTGCCATACTGTATTCCGTTTCTGTCTCTTTCTCTGGGCTCCCCCACTGCCCCTCCCCACCCCACTTATCTACTCTGGAATCTGTGGAGAAGCCAGCCCTGCCTGACCAGAGATGCCAAAACTGGGGACACAGCTTCTGGACAGAGGACATGGGCCATGAACCCTGTGCCTCCCCACCCCCTGCCCCTCCAGATGGCTTTATTACCTCATACGCAGCTCATCTTAAACCAATAGAATCGCTCGGTGGACGAGAGTGTCTGACTCAGATATCTACCTCGGAGGGAGTTTCTGCTACTTTAGGGAATTGTTGACTGGGCTTTGGGGTTGATTGTTTTTTGTTTTTTGTTTTTTAAAGGAAAGAAACGAAACCCTGGGATCCATTTGTACTTTATAAATTTTTTGTTGCTGTTATCGGTTCTTAATTTTTAGTTTGGGGAAGTAGATGTTTTTATAAATATATTGTTTTTTTTTTTTTTTAATTTCTTGCTTTCTCATGTTAGGGGTGATAGCCAAAGGGGTCATAAGAGAAAGGGGAACAAACTTGTAAAGAGGCCCACCTGGCTCCAGTCCTGTCCATCAGAAAGTGTGTTTAGCAGGGCACCAAGCCTGCCCCCCTCCCCCCGAAATCACTTACGTGTTCTTTGCTTATGCAGGCAGCTCTCTGCTGCGTTTGGTGTGGAGGTAGTCAGGGGCTTGCTCTGCTCACCTATCCCCCTCACCCTACACACACACACAAACACACACAACCCTTGGGCAGGGCTGGACTCCGTAATTTTGAGGAAGTGCCACCTTCCTGTGAGTGACACGTCTTTAAATCTTTTTAAACTACTATTTGCAGATTGGAAGGGGAAGAATGGGAAAGGGGTTATTGCCAAATATGTTAAATGTGGGTTGGGTTGCTTGTATATGTATCTCCCTCAATTTCCCCAGAAATGAGGCATTTTTTTTTTTCTCAGTCCAAAATCAAGAGGGTGGGGAGACAGAGGAGGGAGGTTGCAAAAAGCCAGGTATGGGGAAAGTAAAATCACCAATGTCCCATCCTTGGCCAGAACCCCACCATCTGAGCCCCTCAAACATCCTCAGGATTTTATAAGACTGTCATAGTGGGGAACCTCTCCTGTCAAAGGTCCAGACAGGACTGGAGGGGAGCAGATTAGATGTGTGATGGGTGGTGGGTGGGAGGCATGGGCTGGGGGCAGTTCTCTCCTCACTTGTAAACTTGGTAGTTTCACAGAAAAGAAAAAAAAAAAAAAAAAAATTCAGTTTTAAATAAAGAAATTTCTTTTTTCCCTGGGTTTAGTGGAGCATTATTTTCAAAAACATGAGAAACCCCAGAATAAAATCTTTCTCTCATAAAGCCCCAAACAGGTGTTTCCCCCAACTCCTCCCAGCCTTGCCCTCACCACCCAGGCCCCAGGGTTCATCCGAAACCCTCCCCAAGGACAACAGCCAGGCCTGAACCCTGTTGCCCAGCCTGACCCAAGCAATATGGGGCTCCAGTCGTCCACCAGGCAAGCCCTCAGTGGACTGACAGAATGAGTTGGGGGTCCTGAGTAATGACAGATCCTAGGAGGTCCACTCCCCGCCCCCATGGATGTGGCTGTGCCCAGAGACTGGCAGTGCCTAAGGGTGGGGTGATAATTGTTTCTCCTCGTACCTGAAGGACTCTTGTCCAAGAAGCATGAATTCCTAGCATTCCCTGTGGCGGGACAGGATGGGAAGATGGGGGTAGGGGAGAGGGTGCAAGCCCCACCTAGGGCTAGGGCGGTGGCCACAGCAGTGACGGGCAGACAGAGCCAGGAGCCTGGGAAGGAAGCAGGATGGCAGCGGCGGGAGCCTGGGTGCTGGTCCTCAGTCTGTGGGGTGAGCCACTCCCCCTCCAACACACCAATCCTCCCCACAGAAAGCAATTCACCCCCCTCCCCAAATCTGCCCAGAACTTTCCTGGAACCCAGGCACTGCTTTTCAAGCTCCCTCCCCCATCTTGTCCTAGTTTTCTTAGCCCCCCCTTTCCCTCCTACCCCTCCACCATTGTACTGTCTCCCAGGAGCAGCAGTAGGCAACCGAAACATCACAGCCCGGATTGGGAAGCCACTGGTGCTGAACTGTAGGGGGGCCCCCAAGAAACCACCCCAACAGCTGGAATGGAAACTGGTAAGCAGGGCTCCTGCCACAGCCTCCCCACTCCCAGAGACCAGGGATGATTCGCTTCCCCACCTCCCCGTCTCATGAGTCCTTTCCCAAAGGACTTGCACTGTTCAGGCCCCTCTCCTCTGTCCCCAGAACACAGGTCGGACAGAAGCTTGGAAGGTCCTGTCTCCCCAGGGAGGCCCCTGGGATAGCGTAGCTCGAGTGCTCCCCAATGGCTCCCTCCTCCTGCCGGCAGTAGGGATCCAGGATGAGGGGACTTTCCGGTGCCGGGCAACAAGCAGGAATGGAAAGGAGACGAGGTCTGCCTACCAAGTCCGAGTCTACCGTAAGAGTTCCAGGGCCTTCTCCGTGGCCCACCTCTCATCTAAAGAAAAGCCTTCAACCCCAGCCCTTGACTCCTTGGCCCTGGTGTGTGAGAACCTGTGACTTCAGCTGCCCCAGATCCCACACCCATGCGTGAGAGTCTTCAAAGCTGCAGCCTCTGACTGAAATTTTCCCTCCTTCAGAGATTCCGGGGAAGCCAGAAATTGTCGATCCTGCCTCTGAACTCATGGCTGGTGTCCCCAATAAGGTAGTGGAAGAAAAGGGGGGTAGTAGAAAGCAGTCCTGAGAAGAGGAAGGGGGTGTAAGGGGTGTGTGTGTGTGTGTGTGTGTGAGAGAGAGAGAGAGAGAGAGAGAG
>NC_058410.1:117642333-117654276 GCF_002201575.2 Neomonachus schauinslandi
TTCCCCAGTCCTGAGAAGAGGAAGGGGGTGTAAGGGGTGTGTGTGTGTGTGTGTGTGTGAGAGAGAGAGAGAGAGAGAGAGAGAGTGTGTGTGTGTGTGTGTGTGTGTGTGTGTGTGTGTGTGTGTGTGTGGTCTCTTACTTTCAAAGATGATGAAGGTCACTCTTTCCCCAGTCCTGAGAAGAGGAAGGGGGTGTAAGGGGTGTGTGTGTGCGTGTGTGTGTGTGAGAGAGAGAGAGAGAGAGAGAGAGAGAGTGTGTGTGTGTGTGTGTGTGTGTGTGTGTGTGTGTGGTCTCTTACTTTCAAAGATGATGAAGGTCACTCTTTCCCCAGGTGGGGACATGTGTGTCCGAGGGGGGGCTATCCTGCAGGGACTCTTAATTGGCACTCAGACGGGAAACCCCTCATACCTGATGGCAAAGGTAAGTCCCAAAGTCCCCCCCTCCCAGCTGCTTTCTTTCTGATCCCTCTCCCACACCCAGCCCGGGATATCTTGCCTTGTCCTCCCCGCCACCATAGGAGTGTCTGTGCAGGAAGAGACCAGGAGACACCCTGAGACAGGGCTTTTCACACTCCAGTCGGAGTTAATGGTGACCCCAGCCTGGGGAGGAGCTCTCCACCCCACCTTCTCTTGTAGCTTCAGCCCTGGACTTCCCCCGCGTCGAGCCCTACACACGGCCCCCATCCAGCTCAGAGTCTGGGGTGAGTGGAGGCCCTCAGAGAGGGAAGAGTTAAGCCCATGGCCACTGAGACCACACACAGGTATAACTCTCAACTTCATGCCCTCTGCCCCAGAGCCTGTGCCTCCAGAGGTCCAAGTGATGGTACAGCCAGAAGGTGGGAAAGTAGTTCCCGGTGGTACCGTGACCCTGACCTGTGAAACCCCTACCCAGTCCTCCCTTCAAATCCACTGGATCAAGGATGTGAGTGACTTGGAGAGGGGGCTGGGAAGTAGACAGACACATCACTGGCAACTAGGACAGGAGGCCCATGGAGAGGCAGGCAAGGAGCTGGGAAAGCCGACCGAATATCTGAGGATGTGAAGACAAAGACAGGAGTATGGGATGTGTGGAGATGTTGTACTAGTCTCCTGTCCCCCTGCTCCCCCCAGGGCATGCCCCTGCACCTTCCCCCCAGCCCTGTGCTGCTCCTGCATGAGGTGCAGCGTGAGGACCAGGGAACCTACAGCTGCGTCGCCACCCATCCCAGTCATGGGCCGCAGGAAAGCCCTGCTGTCCGTGTCGTCATCGGTGAGGAGACCTCTCTCCAAATCCCAGGGATCCTGGGGCTGGGTTAAGGGACACTGTAGACTTCAGTTCGCTAGCCCATCCTGGCCCTGTCCCCAAGAACCACCGCACCCCTCCCCAGTGCACCCCATCCAGGCCTCCTCTGTCCCACCCAAACCCTCCCAAGAGAGCGGCCCAGCCCGTCCCCTCTCTCCTCTGAACTGAAGAAAGGGAAAGACTCCATCAGGGCTCCCACTAAATAGACTTCTCTCAAACTGAGACCTTCCCTTCTAACTTGCTCTGACTTTGTCTTTCAGAAGCAGAGGAGGGGCCGATCGCAGGTGAGGGGTTGGAAGCAGATGGCCCCAACGTGACTGGGGGATGGATGGTCAACAAGAAAGGAATGGTGAGTGGTGGGGGCCCTCGCTTCTGCCCATCTCTCTACAGGCTCTGTGGAAGGGCAGGAACTGGGAACTGTAGCCCTCGTCCTGGGGATCCTGGGAGGCCTGGGGCTAGCCGTCCTGCTCACTGGGGCCATCATGTGGCGCAGACAGCGACGTCGTCGAAGAGAGAAGAGGTGAGTGGAGAAAGCCAAACACCTCAGGCTTGGGACCTCCAGGCAGCAAGGAGGGGTGTAGGGGAGGAATGATGGGAGTGCTAGAAACCATGTGCAGAATTCTCCCCAATCCCCCTCCCCAGGAAGGCCCCAGAAAACCAGGAGGAGGAGGAGGAGCGCGCAGAGCTGAATCAGCCAGAGGAGCCAGAAGCAGCTGAGAGCGGTGCGGCAGGGCCTTGAGGGGCGCACAGCTAGACCCCATCTATCAGCCCCCTTTTCTCTTCCCCCTGCTCCGTTCTGGCCCCAGAGCAGTTCTCCCCTGTATAACCTGTATCCCACCTCACCAAACTTGCTTCCACAACCAGAGCCTCCCATAGCGATAAGTAAACACCTCCCCCGTTTGCTCTCGTGCACGTGTGTGTGTGTGTGTGTGTGTGAGAGACACCCTCACCCCCTGAATCCTTGAGAGCTTTGAAGAAGAGAGGCTCACCCTCACACCTCCCCACACCACACAGATATTTACTCAAGTTGGGGAGAAGATGTTCCTGTCCTGGAAGGAAGGAGGTAAGGACAAAGGTGGGCAGAGCTCCCATCAATATATCTCACCTTGTTTATTGAATTTATAATAAAGGAGGTAGTGAGGGGAAGAAAGCACTTAGAGTCAGAACCCATATTAGACACTGGGGAGAGAAAAATTAAGTTAAATCAACACGGGGAAAGTAGGGGAGAGTCAGAGGGAGCCTTGCCCATCTTTCAACATCAAATCAATAAATGTGGGGGAAAGCAAAGGATCAGGAGAGAGAAGAAACAGACACTCTCTTTTGTCTGTCCTCCTGTCCCAGAGTTGGGAGTTATGACGCTACTCAGTGAGTTCAGAGCAGAAGGTTCTCCTATACTCTGCACAGATGTCACTCCTCCCCACACCCTCCTAGAAAGTGGCCAGGGTTGGCCTTAGCCAACAGAAATGGAGGAGTTGGGGAGGAGGGGCCAGGAGTAAGGAAGGGTCAGCAAGGACCCCCAATACTGATTCTCCTCTGGCTGGAGGTGGGCAGGAGGGAGACAAAGATCAAATACTGAGCAGCCAGAAAAAGAAGAAGATGGCGAGAAACAGGAAGAGGGAGTCCTGCCAGCTGGAGGCCGGGTGACCCTGTCCCAGATCCACACCTGTAGGAGAGAGGAAAGCTGTGGAAGAAGCATCCATTCCTGGGTTGGGAAGGGGCCTGAGCTGAGGGAAGGCTCTTACCTGTACCCCGACGGAACGGCTCATGGGTGTTGAAGACAGTGGTGAAAAAGCCAAAGGGAAAAGCACCAACACCAAATGAGAAGTGAAAGCCCCCGGTATCGCCAAATGACTGGAATCCCTAGGGAGGTGGAGAAAGTCAGAGGAGAACTGGGCAGGGTCTGTGACAAGGAAGGAACACAATCGGACAAGACTCACCCCTCTGCTCTCCGGAGCTGGTCGCTGGCCCTGGGGGCGGGGTGGAGTTTTCAATCTGAAGAATAGAAGAGGGGCTAGGCACAAGAACGTCCTCTCCCCTTCCACACCCCACTCCCGGGGCAGAAGCCCTCCATCTTCCGTCAGCACCACCCCCTCTCTTTCACCTGGGGTCCTGGGGCTTCTGGCTCCCTCGCCCATAAAGAGGGACCACCTTTTCTCTGCTGATCCCAGCTTTACACACTGGGCACTCTTGCCGCTCTGGTCGCGTCTCCAGCCACTGAGGGAGAAAATGAAGTGGTTTCCAGTTCACAGCAGGGTCTTTCAACTCCTCAGACCTCCCCATTTCCCTCTTCATCTCCTCTGAGTACGCACCTGATGAAGACAGGGCCAACTGGATGGGGGGAAAAAAAGAACGTCAAACTAGCTACAGAAAAGACAGACACGGACCCGACCTCACAGAGTCCGATCTCACCCCCTCTTCCCAGGTATTACCTACTGTTTCTTTTCATATTTTTGACAACCTCTACCAAGCCAGCCAGTTTGGCCTTCCCTCTTCTCTGATCTTACAACATGTAAAGCACTATCTATCCCCAACATGCTCAACCCTTTTCTCTCCCGCAACACACACACACACACACACACACACACACCCATCCCCTCCCTTCTCTGCCTTTCGACTTAAGTTTTCAGGTCTCTTCAACCAGGGCTTTCCAGATCTCCTCTTTCAGCCCCAGCCCCACCCTTGCCCCTATCAATCCCAAACCAAACCCCCTTTACTAGCATCTGCCCCCACTACTCCTTTTCCTCTCTTCTTCGCTCGATAAAGTCCCTATTTCCACCATCCTTTAACTTCTCAGGGTTGCCCCTTCAGTACCCTTGTCCTCAGGTTTGTTATACCACTCCCTACCAATATCTCATCTGAATGTGATCCCACATTCCCTAGGTCTCCCCAACTCAACTAATAAGGCGTGCCTCCCCTAACCTTTGGGTCTAATCTGTCAACACCTGTACAGCTAAGACCCCTCACTTTCTGGGGTAAGGTGGCTCGGGTCTCCCCTGTACAGATGTGCTGTGCCCCACCCCCCGCCCCGCCCCACTTCCTCTTAACACACCGTACCCCTCAGCTCCTCGTTCCTATGACTCTCCGTCCCACGGGTCTCCTCTGTACAGACATGACCCTCTCGCCCACACATACCAAAAGAAACGTAAGTCCCCTCCTCGGGCCTCAGCGATGGGGATGTGCCCTCCGATTACCTGTATGATTGTATGCCACCCCGCCCCCAGCCCCCGCAGTAAGGAGGTGAGCCTCACTTCTTTTCTCCCCCTCCCGGATTCTCACCAGTACAGGTGGCCACACACACTGACCACAGCTTCCCGAGCAGTCTCCAAACAAATATTACATTCGAAGGTCGCGCCCGCCCCGCCCCGCTCGCGGTTTGGCCCTTCGGGGCCCCCGTCCTCCTCCTCTGCCGCTGCCATGGCCGGTTCTGTTTCGCCTTCACGTACCCCTCAATCCCCCGAAACACACACACACACGCCCCAACAACGAGAAACCGCCTGCAGCCCACGATCGTTGGGCGGGCTTCAAGGTTTTCTAAGCACTATTGGCCTGAGTAACTGACAATCACACAGTTCAAAAGAAAGGATTGGTCCAGAGCGTAGGGGTAGGTTTGCGCAGTCCTGCCCTTGCACAATGATTATTGGCTGATACAGTCTCAGTCAGTATGCAATGCGATGGGATTGGTAACAATTCGATACGTCCCGTCGCCCGACTAGGGAGAGATTTATTCGTCTGATTAGCTGTCAGTCATAACCAAAGGCCAGAAGCAATTGGCTCGGGACTACATCAGGCCTCGCCTACTACAAGACCCTTTCTTTCCTTCACTTCCCCTTTCAGAGAATGTCCGATTCCTATTGGACTTTGGATCGTAGGGCTCCAAAGCACTTGATTGGCCGGAGCTCGATGGAAAAAAAATGGTGGTTAGGTAAAATGCGCGTGCGCAGCAGGCGGCGGGAAGGGGTGGGCCAATCCTGTGAGGGTTAAGCTTTTTCTGGTCCCACCGCTTCACCTCTATCTTGTCGCCATGGTGACTGCTCTACGATTGGCGGGGTTTGGGGTTCAAAGGCCTTGGCTCGGCCTCATCCGGGTCCTTCGGCTGTGGTCTCTCTAGGCTGATTGGGCAGTTTCTTTCACCCCTGATTGGCCGAGATCGGAAAAGACGGCGAAAAGCTCGGCAAGAGACCAAATACTAGGGTCGCAGCGTTCAAAATGGCTCCGGCCTCCTTTCGTGACGTAGAGAGCAGAACGTGGGTTCGCCCCTCCTTTTTGGTGAAGAAGGGAGCAGAACTGGGATCAGCTCGACGTTTGGATGGTGCGAGCATCGATCTGCGGCGCTGGTGTTAACCCATCTCCCTCGGCTGGAGAACTCAGCCTGCTCCTCCTTAGGTGATTTGCAGAACAAAACTAAAGGCCCGCACCTTTTTAATGTGACACAGGGTATGACAGAGTTGATATCGACTCCGTTTTAAACCTTAAAAGCAGAAAAGGCCTAGTTCCACCCCTTCGTGAGTAGGTGCCGAGGGGGCTAAGGCCCGCCCCTTTTTGGGCGACCCGCGGTGGAATGGGGTCAGGCCCGCCCCTTCCGTCCTGTAGTGTGTCCCGCAGAACTGGGGTCTTCCTCCTGGGTTGGACCCCTGGGACTTGGGCAAGCCAGAGCTTGGGCTTTTTGTACGAGTTTGGGCCTTTTCTACAGTCAGTGATCCTCACTGTGGCCCAAGGAGCAGAACTAGGTAACAGTCCTCCCACTACCAGTGTTCTTTACATCCTCTACTTCAAGGCGTGTAAACTCAAGCAGGGCGGAGGTGTGTCTGGCAGCGGGGACAGAGGCTGAGGGCAGTACAACACCCAGTAAAAGGTCCCACGTGACTCAAGTAAGGAAAGGTGAGAGGTTGGGAGTTGCCTAGAGGAGGGAGCGGGAGGTGAAGGTACAGGATGCCTGTACAGGTTTAGGAGAAAAGTTATTGAGGAAGAGGTGGAAACCAAGGAGAGGAGTGATGGAATGATCCCGGTAGAGGGATAGTGGAAGTATGGGGAAGAGGAGATCAGGGGCTGGAGAGGGAAGAGATACAGGACCACAGAATTAACGAGGCATGCTCCTCCCAGAGTAACCTAGCGTTCTTTCTCATTTTCTTTTTTAAAGCAACCTAATGCCCAGTTTCTATTGGAAAAGATGCGCTCAGATTCTATGTTGTGGAGAGGGGCTGTCTCAGCTTCAATGGCTAGGGAGACCGATAGGAAGGAACCAGAAAAGCAAAAGTACTGAGGTTAAATAAAGAGCGTGGGAGGACAGGGGCAGGGAGAGATTCTGAGAGTATCCCTTCTCTTTAAAGACCTGAGGGGGTTGAAGGAGGGAGCTGGACTGCTGGGCGATAGTGGGGACGGGGTAGGGGGAGGGCAAAAGTCATAAAGAACCAGCGAGAGCTGGAGGGTCAGGGAGATGGAGCCCTGGAAAGAAGACGACAGGTGGAGAATTCAGTGCTTAGCGTATAGTAGGTGCTTGAAAATATCTGGAATCGAATGGGGGACAGGAAAGAGGTATTCGGAGAAGAGTTGGAGGGAATAAACAGCAGATAAGGGAGTTGAGAATGGAAGAAACCAAGTGAAATTTCCAGGAAGAGGAGAGCTGATGAAGAAGGAATGGGTCAAGGAAGGAATACAGCACCAAGGGACACACAAGCCATGTGTACTGAAAGGGAGTTGGAGGAGAAAAAGACGCAGCTGGAGCCAGAGAAGGCCAGAGACCCAGGCAGGGCCCAGCCGAGCTCTCGCGGGGCGGAGCTACCAAGAGAAGACTGGCCGATGCTGGGAGGAGATGCCTGCGTCTCTGGGGGGCGATTGGCAAAACGGGCCGCCCGTCACCGCCCCTACTTCCTGGCCAGCCCCGGAAACCAGCAGGCGTTGGGGAGGGGTGGGGGGGGGATAGCGGCAACAGCAGCCCCAGCCCTCAGAGAGACAGCAGGAAGGGAGGGAGGGAGGGAGCTGGGGGGACAACCCCCCCCACCATTCCTACCGCAATGGGCCCAGCCTCCCACTCTCACCTCCCCTCCATCGGCCGGGGCTAGGACACCCCCAAATCCTGTCGCCCCCTTGGCACCGACACCCCGACCGAGGCAGAGACACAGCCACCCGCCACCACCGCTGCCGCAGCCTGGCTGGGGAGGGGGCCAGCCCCCCGGGCCCCCCACCCCACTGAGGTGGGGGCGGGAAAGGGATGGGAGGAAGTGGGAGGAGGGTGCTGAGAGGGACTTGGAGGAGGGGATGGGGGAGAGATTGGGTCTGGGAGGCGGGCTGGGGAGAGGGTTGCTGGGGAAAGGAGAGGGGCCCTGAGAGGGAGGAAGGATGGAAGAGACACAGAGGGAGGAGAGACTCGGAGACCCTGTGAATTTGGGATGGGGGTGTGGACAGAGAGTCCTGAAGAGGGAATTCCTGACACCGTCCCCAATTCCTTTTCCTGCCCTTTGGCCCCACATGACTCTTAGGGGGTTGTGGCCGGGAGAAGGCGGTTTCTTGCTCTCCTTCCCCCAGCAGAATTTGCTTCCTAGGAATGCCCTCAGATACCTCTGTTTCCATCTAGGCACAGGACCTTTCTCAGTGGCCGTCCACACTGGGCTAGATCCTTACTGACACACAGATGCTTTGTGGGGGGCCATGTTTTCTACATTGAGTCTGTGTGCCTTTGACATGTATAATGGCTTATGTGCGGCTAGCTTCTCCCTATGCTATCCGTGGATTGTGGAGAAATGATGTGTTATTTTCCATCAGAATTGCCCATTCTCCTATCTTATGTCCGTGTCTCATGCCCAGTCTTGACAGTGTTCAAATGTGTGAGTTTTTATGTTATTGCATTCATTATGTGGTTTCATGTTTCTTGCACATTTTATGCTTTTGCATGTTTACTTTTGCATGTAAAGATTATCCCTTACTTGTTTTGGTTCATATATCATGTATTATGTCCACGATCCTGTCATATGCAGTAAGTCTTCCTGTGTGGGATCCTGTGGTTTAGTTGACTAGTGCACACTCCTGTTGTGATCAGGCTGACCTGTGTGCTGCATGTGTTTCCCAGTCAGGGTTCACACCACACCTGTGCGTGCTGTGATCCTTTACATATTTATCATATTTATGCTGATGTGACACGTCCACAGCATATGTGCTTCTGGTTACACATACTATTTATTTCATTTTATTGGCAGTATATTTTTGTGAGTCTTATGAACATTACCCATTTGGCACTCCATGGTGCTAATTATTAATCCTTGGACATTTCTGCTCCGGAGAGGGTCACTTAATGTCGTGTATTAGAGAAAAAGGTGACGGGGCCTTCATGTCCCCAGAGAACCATCCCCATATGCCTTACCTTGCTGACCTTCCTGGCCTGTGTCTCTTCACATACATTCTCTTTCCGGGGGCCTGTCTTCATGGAGCTCAGTGCATGCCACAGGGTCAGCCCTGCTGTGCACGTTATCTGTTCCCCACTCTTTTTGCACTGTTGGCATGTATTTGATGACAGCAGCATCTCTCCCCTGTGGCATGTTAATCCCCATTCTGTATGTTTCTCTTCTGTGTGAGATGGGATGCGCTATCTTGATTGTTGGTGCTCTCCCTTCAATGTGACCGGATATTGTGTGTGCATATTCAGAGTAGGTTACTGTTAGGCTTCTTATGTTCATGGTTTTCTGGTGACTTATCTTTTCACAGTTAATAGTCCTCAAGAGTGTAGCTATTTGATTCCTGATCATCTCTGTCATTAATTATGGCTGTGTGGTTATGTGTTCAGCCTTATAATCTGTTCCGCAGATGTTTATTGAGCCCCCTCTCTGCCTCCTGCTATCCCGGGTATTGGGAGTTCCTACCCTCAAGCCACTTACAGACTAGGGAAGGAACAGAAATGCCAGTGAGCAGTTACATACACTGTGGTGTCAAAATCAGTGGTTCTCAGACTTCTGTGCACACCAGACTCACTTGGAGGGCTTGTTAAAATACAGATTGTTGGGCCCAAGGCCCAGAATTTCTGATTCGGGAGATCTGGGGTGAGGTCCAAGAATATGCATCTCTACACTTTGAGAACCAGTGATCGAGATGAACGTGTAATGAAAACTCAGGCCAGGTGGGGTTCAAGAAAGCTTCCAAAGCATGAGGCTGAGCTGTGTGAGGCAAATGAAGAGGCAGAAGGGCATTCCAGCCTGTTCGCAGCACAGAAGCATGAAAGACTGTGGTGTGTCTGAGGAACTGGAGTTGGCGCGAAAAAGGCTTTTGTGGGGGTGTGGCCAAAGATGGAAGCAGAAGTCAACTTGTCTAAAGGGCCTGTAGACAAGACAGAGAAATGCTCGGATTTGTGTCACAGAAAGATCTCTGTGGTTGCCATGTGGACGACTGTTTCTCTAGTGCCTATTTATTAACCTTCCCTGATTGGCAACGGACTTACCTTTGAACACAGACCTCCTTGTCATTGGAAGGGAGTGCCTGTAGCCTTGCTGGGAGTGACAGGTATTGCCTGAACACCATTTTGTGACTTCTGACCCTGCGGCCAACAGTGGGGCAGAGTGGAGGAAGGAGGAAGAACCTAGAAGGCAGGTTCTGTGTGCCTGCCGGCACCTCTTCCTCCTGAACTCTTTCCTCTCCCAGGGCAGGTGGTGTGATGTCTGTTTTACTCTCTGCCCTCTTTTTTTTTTTTTCACTTGGTCAGGCCTTACGCATCATATCTGCCTGACCAGGTAGCCTGCAGTATCCCTGGAAGGGGGGCAAGGGGGCAGAAGGATTTGTTTGCCTGCCTGTGGAGGCAGGATTGATAGATGGTAGCTACTCCTGGTATGTCTGTGGGTTTATCTGGGAATGGGAAGGGGGGTGGGGGTGGCTACCTTGGGGGAGAAGGGTTTCTCTGGTTATGCATTTACTACACATTCCTTCATCTGTTACTGGGCGTGATTTTAAGTTTGCCTTCTGGTGTGAGCGGGTCAGTCTCTGTATGACTGTGTGGGTTTGTGTTTGCGTTAGTGACAGAGCCTTTATTCTAGCCAGTGTGCTCTTGAGAATGTCTGTGGGTGTTCTGTCCCGTAACTGTATCTGCTGTGTGTACACCTATGTGTATTTATACGGGCAGCAGCGGCACCGTGGTTAGGAATACAAGCTGCTTAGGTTTAAACGAGGAAGTGCCTCTGAGGAGCCCTGTCCCCTCAGGTAAGTTATTTAACCTCCTGTAAAATGTAAATTGTGTGGTTCGTATTTAAGGGTTTAACATAGTCTATAGATCAGCCCTAACCCAACGGAAATATAAGGCAAGCCACATGTAATTTTTAATTTTCTGGTAGATACGTCAAAAAAGGTAAAAAGTAACAAGGTGAATTTAATTTAATTTTATTTTTTTAAAGATTTTATTTATTTATTTGACAGAGAGAGACACAGTGAGAGAGGAGCACAGGCAGGGGGAGTGGAGGGGGGAGAGGCAGGCTTCCCGCCAAGCGGGGAGCCCGATGCGGGGCTCGATCCCAGAACGCTGGGATCATGACCTGAGCCAAAGGCAGGCGTTTAACGACTGAGCCACCCAGGCGCCCCGGTGAATTTAATTTTAATAATATGTTCTGTCGAAGCCAGTATTCTGAAAGGTTAAGATTTCAAAATGTAATCAATACAAAAGATTATTAGTGGGCTATTTTACATTCTGTTTTTTTATTCAGAGTCTTTGAAATCTAATGTGTATCTTAACACTTCCAGCACATCTCAGTTCAAGCTACCACACTAGACAGTCAGTCCTAAGACCTTACCAGCTGCAAGTGTCAGCTATTGCGGTTACTGTTGTTCTCTTATCATGTGTCTGAGTTGTGGATGGCCGTATCTCATGTCTCTTGTCTTTGTGAATGTTTCTGGAGCCTTCCAGGAGAGGGGTGGGAGAGCAGTCCTGAGCTCCCAGCCCCCCGCACCCCCATCCCAGAGAGGTTTCCTGGGCAGGTTTTGCTGGGAGCCCTGACCCCATCCTGTGTCTCTGGCCCTTGTCCTCATAGCTTCTGTGCCCTGCCCACCCCTCTCCCCCCCCCCCCCCAGGAGCCAGGCCCACTGTCCCTTGCCCTGTCCCCTGCAGGCGGCCAGAATGGAGCTGTGGCCGGGGGTATGGACTGCGCCGCTGCTCCTCCTCCTCCTGCTGCCCCTCCTGCTGCCCGCCCTGTGGTTCTGCAGCCCCAGTGCCAAATACTTCTTCAAGATGGCCTTCTACAATGGCTGGATCCTCTTCCTGGCTGTGCTCGCCATCCCTGTGTGTGCCGTGCGAGGGCGAAACGTGGAGAACATGAAGTGAGGGCCAGCGGGGGGGGGGGGGTTGGGTGATGAGAGAACCTCAGAGTCAGAAGTGAGCAGTGGATGGGGAGGATGTGGGGTGTGTAGAGAAAGTAGAGAGAGCCCAGGGACAAGGAAGGCCAGAAGACTGCAAAGATGCCTGGGAAGACAGCGGGATGGGGGAACGGAGGCCTGCCGACAGACGGCAGTGGGTCCTGCTGGAACCCCTTGCCATGACCCCACAGGATCTTGCGCTTGATGCTGCTGCACATCAAATACCTGTATGGGATCCGAGTGGAGGTGCGCGGGGCTCACCACTTCCCTCCCTCCCAGCCCTACGTCGTGGTCTCCAACCACCAGAGCTCACTGGACCTGCTTGGTGAGATCCCTCATAGGGC
>NC_058410.1:117654676-117718070 GCF_002201575.2 Neomonachus schauinslandi
CCAGGCCTTCTCACCTGCATAGGCAGGCTAATACATGTTTAATCACCTCTTCCTCCCCTCAGTCTCCCTTTTCCTTTATCTCCAGTCCTTAGTAGTGTGGCCCCGCTTACCCTGACACTTTGCCTCCTTTGGCCTTCACCCTTCACCCACCCCACCTTTGCCCTAGGGATGATGGAGGTACTGCCAGGCCGCTGTGTGCCCATTGCCAAGCGTGAGCTGCTGTGGGCTGGCTCTGCTGGGCTGGCGTGCTGGCTGGCAGGAGTCATCTTCATCGACCGGAAGCGCACAGGGGATGCCATCAGTGTCATGTCTGAAGTCGCCCAGACCCTGCTCACCCAGGACGTGAGTCACCCTGTGGGAAAGGAGGGTCGGGGCATTGTGGAGTAGCGCAGTTGTAAATAAACTGAGATGCAGGGCCAGCGGGCCTCAGCGGTCCCATTACAGCGTCACAACCATATTCTGACCCCTCCGTGTGTGGTTTCCCAGGTGCGGGTCTGGGTTTTTCCTGAGGGCACGAGAAACCACAATGGCTCCATGCTGCCCTTCAAACGTGGCGCCTTCCACCTTGCAGTGCAAGCCCAGGTAACGACTACTTCCCCTTCTGCTACTGAGCCCCCCAGCTTCCACCATCCCTTTCTTTCTTGGCAGACGCTTGTCATAGGGCCTTGGAAGGGAAATGTGGGCTGTTTGTTTTTCCCTTTCCCCAGGTTCCCATTGTCCCCATAGTCATGTCCTCCTATCAAGACTTCTATTGCAAGAAGGAGCGCCGCTTCACTTCCGGTGAGGGCTCAAGTAGACCTGGGGCTGGGGGTGGCCAGAAAGGCCATGGATGAGAGAGGTTAGAGGGATTGGCCCCACCAGGGAGGAGGATGGGTCGGTGTCAGAACTGAGATGTCCAAAGGATCATCCAGTGTGACCGCACATCAACCAATAAATATTTATTAAGCACCCACCATACCCTGCTACACGGGTAACGCTCGGTCCCTCCAGGAGGGGCCGTTACTGTCCAGTGGGAGAGATAAGGCCTGTGTGCACAACGCTATAGTAACACTCGGCAGTAAAGGCTAAGCTGAGACGATGGGGGCTGAAAGGGTGCTGAGGAGGTGTCTGGACTGGGTGCATGGGGAAGGCTTTGTGCAGGAGGGCCTCGGACCAGGTGGCAGCTGGCAAGCACAGGGCCAGTTGTCCAGGGTAGGGGGAAGAGAACTGAAAAGTTGGGGAGGGAGGAGCAGGAGAGCTCAGAAACTGTGCCCCACCTGCGGGCAAAGGCCCAGGGAGACAGGCCGTGATGGTGCTCACCCCCTCCCAGGGCGATGTCAGGTACGGGTGCTGCCCCCCGTGCCCACAGAAGGGCTGACACCAGATGACGTCCCAGCTCTGGCTGACAGAGTCCGACACTCCATGCTCACCGTTTTCCGGGAAATCTCCACTGATGGCCGGGGCGGTGGTGACTATCTGAAGAAGTCTGGAGGGGTGGGCGAGGCCCGGCTCTGAACTCCCCTCCCATCTACCCCCACCTTCCTCCCACACCTACCCGCCCAGTGCGCCCTGATCCTCTTCCTTGTTTCTCCTCTCCCCACTGTTCTCCTCTTGGGAATCTTCAACTTCTGAAGTGAATGTGGATACAGCACCGCTCCTTGCCCCCTCCCAACTCTCCCCCACGGACTCTCTTGCCTCGGTGCAGTCTCCACTCTGACCCCACCCACCTCCTGTGCCATCTTGTCTGTGGGACGGTTACCTCCCCCCTCATCTCCAGTGGCTCACCTACACGAGGGTGGGAACACGCCATCCTTTCCCCAGTGGACCCTCTTCCTTTGTGATCTCTCCCTCTCCACCCCACATTGGCCAGTGGACTCATCCATTCTGTGGAACAATACCCTCCCACAAGTCCATGGATTCAGTGGACTTATCCATTTGTGAGGACTCCTCACACTGTGGCTGGAAGTGATGCCTGGAACATTCCTGGCTTATCCTGGGAACACTCTTCAGCACCCTCACACTCCCTCCCATGGAGCCTGTCAGTGGAGGCTGGACTCTTCTCACTCAGAGGTCTGTCTCATCCTGCCCATACCCAGGTGCCCAGGGGTGAGCATACTCCTAGATGCCAGTTTGGTCTCCACATTTCTGCTTCCCCCTGTCCCTGTGGTACAGTTCTTCAGTGGTCCTGGCCCCAATCCAGCCCCCTGCAGCCCTGCTGTACCATTCTAACCACACACAAGGGAAGAGGCAGACATCAGGTGCTGCACTCACTTCTGCTCCCTGGGGAATTGGGGAAAGGAACTGAACCCTGGCTGGACGGGATGGGAGGGCTTTTAATTTATTTCTCTTTCTTTTGAGGCTTCCCCTCTCTGAGCCAGTTTTCATTTCCTCCCTGTGGCATTAACCACTCCTGCCTCCCACCCCAGACCTGTGCCCACAAACTGGGGAGATGGGCTGGGAGCAAAAGGAGAGGGCAGGACCCAGTTTTGCGTGGTTGATTTTTATTAATTATCTGGATAACAGCAAGAAACCGAGAATAAAGACAGAGAGAGAGAGAGAGATCTGGGCACTTTCTGGCTGCATTTGTGAAGGCATTAAAGTGGTTCTTGCCCAGGCAACCTGCCCCAGCCAGAAGACTCGGGTGGGCCAAGGCACCCATCTTCCCCACCTTTCTTCAGCTCTTGGAAGTCTCCATCACTATTGCTCCTTAGTGGCAGATAACCTTATCTGCACTTCCCCACCTGGCCGATCCCAAAGGATTAGCGGGGCCAGTTTCTGTATAAATTAGGGGACCGGGGCTCTGGAGAGGTTCCTTTTTGGCCGGTTGAGGCCTGGGCCCAGGCTGTTGTCCTCACAGGAGCCTGGTGAATGACAAGGAAGCAAGCAGACACATTGGCTGTAGACTTCTGGGGCTACCAGGGCACTGGAGAGACTCTCACCCAACAAGAAGTGAACTGGGGACAGGGCACCAGAAGAATGGGTGAAGTGTGGATATCTAGGGACAGTATGGGAAGACTGAAGTGTTGGGGAAGGGCTTGGGGAAAAGAGAAAAGTGATCTAGGGAAAGGTGTCTCGGAGAGCTGGGGGCAGCTATTGGGCGAGGGGGGTTCAAGCAGAGAGGGGTAGAGGACTCACTCACAGGCGCCTAGCCTCTCCTCCAGCAGCAGCACCTGGTCGCTGAGAGACTCGATCCTGTCACTGCGGCCCCATAGCTCTGCCACCTTTTCCGGCTGTAGCTCTTCCGGAGGCATGGGCAGCACAGCTCGGACCCAGGCCCCGGCCTGACCAGCCCACTACAAAGGAAGAGACACCTCAGGAGTGCTGGGGTGGGGCACACCGTGCCAGGAGGGCTTGACCCCCATCTCCACTCACGTGCTCCAGCCGCTCCAGGCGCGCTCGCAGCTCCTGGATCTCCCACCTCAAGACGCGCTCATCATGTTCTGCTTCCCGAACTGAGACAAAAGAGTGTCACCCACTGCCCAGTCAAGCCCGGGCCCTCGCCGCCCCACTCACTCACCCGCCACGCTGAGGACGCTGGCACTGGTTGGCGGCTCCAGGGCGCCCTCTGCGCACGTGCGCCCGTCCAGGCCCAACACCAGACCCTGGGGACAGCGGCAGGTGAAGCTGCCCGCCGTGTTGATGCAATGGTGCGAGCAGAGGGTGACGCCAGTCCTACATTCATCCACGTCTAGTTAAGGGAAAGAGGAGAGGGCTAAAGGGTGGGGGCGAGCCGGCGCCCCAAGGGTGGTGAGGTCCTGATGCCGCTGGAGGTGGGGATGGGGGTGGGCCACTCACCCACATGACAGTGCTTCCCACCCCAGCCTGGGGCGCACTCGCACTGCTCTGGCCTGACGCAGACGCCTCGGTTCAGACACGGCTTGGCGCAGATGGCTGTGGGTGCAGGAGGGCAGTTCAAGACAGGACCAACAGCCAGCTTCCCCAGCCCTGCAGCACGCCCTGTCCCCAGGCCTGGGAAGACCCAGTCTCACCTTCATCACAGGTGAGCGCCCCCGGATGCCGCTTCTTCCAGCCCTGGCAGCACACAACGTGGGTCTGCTGCACCTCCCTCCTCACCTCCCTCCACGCCACTCGGTATGTGGTCCTAGAACACAGGCCTGGCTATGAACGTTGGTTTATGGGCTTTGGTCTGGGTTCTTGAAGTTCTTCTTGAAAGACTTGCAGAGTCCAGGCTCCCCAGCCCTCACCTGTAGGTGCTGCAGACGTGCCTTCCACTGCACACAGTCAGGTAGGGCTTATACACTGCTTGGCTGTAGGACTCGTTGTAGTGGAGGGGGACCACCAGCATCTGCTTGGAGCAGACCCCCTGACTGCACCCAGGCCGGAGAAGGTGAGAGACACTGAGTGGGCCAGGCCCTGGGGGCCAGGAATCCCTCTCCCCTCAAGGCTCCACTGAGGCCCCACCCCCATTCTAAACTTCATGGTTTTGCCACCTGTTGAAGTCCCACCCCCAGCAGGTTTCCTGAAGACCTCATACCTGCCCCCGCCCCCTCTGTCATCACCTCTCTTTAAGGGATCCACCCTTGGCCCCCTGGACTGACATCAGTAGCAGGAGGAACGAGAGTCCGCCTAAGAGAGTGTACAGCTCATCCCTGGACCCCATGATTCTCCTTGACTCCAAACTCTGCAGGCTGCAGGCAAGAAGAGGTTAATGGAGGCCCTTCCCCTCTCCTGTAAGCTCTCCAGCTCCAGCCCCTCCAAGAGCCCAGTCGGCTAGTGCCCTCTAAGGGAGTCAGCACGTTCATTTGTACACACTTGCACTAGCCACCAGCATTGTCTACACCTGCATGTACATTTAACGTGACCCCTTCGTTCAGCGCACACGGTCCCCGCAGCATCATGCAAGGGCACACCCCAACACACTCCCTCCACCTCCCCTCTGCACAACCCAGTTAACTCTCCCCCAGGACCCTCCTATCTGTAACATGCCCTCTTCTATCTTAATTTTTCTATCTTCGAAGCCTCAGATATTCACCATTACACCCCCTCACACCCTGCACCCAAAACCATGCACCTAGAAAATGCACCTTAAATACATCCCTACTACCTCCCACACTGACACCCCTCACACAACACTCCCCAACTCACACTCATTCTAAGGCTCATCCCCCATTGACATGGTCTCCCCACCTGTCTTTCCCTCTCTCCGGGAGACTTCAAGTAGACCAGCCTCAGCAGCAGCAGCTCAGACTGGTGGGCGGGTTGGGCAGGCTGGGAAGGAGAGGAGGGGCTGGGCCAGACAGAATCCTCCCATTCTTGCCCCCTCCCACAAGACTTCATAGTTCCTGCTTGATCTGCTCCGTGGGGTCCAAGTCCCACTACCCTCACCACCACCCCAGCGAAGGGCCCCCTAGAAGTAAATTTCCAACCCTCTGAGGCCCCTTATTTCTGGACTCCCCAAATCAGCAGAGGCTACTGGCTCTGTAACATCACTGGTACCCCTGGCCCTTGCCACACCCCTCAACCCAACACAGACTGGGGGAGAAGTGGGGGGCAGGGAGACAGAACTGGCAGAGAAAAGCAGGGTCAGGTGATGGGAGAAGAGGCAAGATCAGCTGAAGAAAGAAAGAAGGGCAAGTCGTCACAAAAGGCCAAGGGGGGGCGGGGGGACAGCCCAGGGCACTAAGGGGAAATTTCCCCGTTTCTTGATGACATTTGTTAGGGCCTTGGGGGGGGGGGGGCAGAGTTGAGTCAGCCACCACCCCCCATGCGAGAGTAGACAGGGCCCTATTGTCTCCACCAAAATTCCTTCTTTCAAGGAAGAGGAGGCTCATTGTCCAGCCCCTCACCCAACTGTGGCCTACAAAGGTCAAAAAGGGGTACAACGAATGCCCACCCTGACCCTTAGGCCCCTCGTCTAGCCTGGGGGTGGCAGGCGCATTCCATCCATGAGGCTGGAGCACAAACCACTGGAGCCCTGGGCTCAGCCCCCCAAGCTTAGGTTGGAACAGGAAGAGAATTGTCCTCTGCAGGAAAGAACCCACAGAGAATCAGGAACCCACACAGAATGGGCATTTAGAGAGCGGAAACACCAAGGGGGTCCCACCCCAGACCAGGCATCCGGGCACCCAGACCTCAGGCTCTCCATCCCCACCCTCCTTGGAGAGCCAGGTCCCCCTCACCTGGAAATGAGCCAAGCCACACTGAGGAAATGGAACTTTATTTCCATTAATACAGGGTTAACACCCATTCAATGGCAGCTAAAAGAGGGGCTGGGGCCTCAAAGAAACTAGGCTCCCAGGGGGTACCCCAACACTGAACATAGGGACTGGGGGGATCCCCAAACCTGAGATGGGCCTCACAGGCCATAGATAATCCCCAACACTGACATTTCAAGAACAGAACTGTCCCCATAGGGGAGCCTCAGAATCCCACTCTCATGGGTAGTCCTTCCTGGGAGTTGGGAGGGCTGAGGAAAAGGGAACATGGGGAGAACAGAAGCTAAAAATGACCTGAGTGGCCTGGAAGGAGACCCCCGCAGCGGGCAGGGGTCGGGTTCTCCTCCGGTACAGCCCGAGACCGAGGAGCAGCAGAGTAGCCGCAAGTTCAAAACCTGGTTTCTCTCTTCCCAGCCTCGGCCTTGGGAGGGTGAGAGAGCACGGAGCAAACCCCAGACATGAGGTCATTCACAGAGGAGAAGAGGAAGGGGTCCTGGGAGCCCTGGTTGGTGCGGGCAGTGTGGGAGCAATGGGGTGGTCACAGGCACACCAGAGCCTGACATCTGCTTTCCAAGGCCACTGCTTGGTCTCTGGGCTGGGGAGTTCCTGGGGGATCCCTGAGGACATCCTCAGGAGAGCCAGGGTTCAATGCAGGCCTCATAAAGGGTACGGTTGGAGTGCCAGGCCGTGTGGGAGATCCCAGCCATCGGACACCTCACTATGGCTCCCCGGGCCAAGAGAGTCTTCAACCCAAAAGAATCCCGCAGATAAACCTTCAAGGTGGGCGAAGGGTCACAGCAGACAGACAGACAGAAAAACAAAATGAGTTCCTGCTGGTGTCCCAGGTCCCCTCCCCACAGGGTGAACCCTTCTACTCTCAAGGGTCGGCGGCAGGGAGAGCTACAGACTGAGGTGGGACAGTGCATGAAGAAAGGGGAAGTGGGCGCCTGGGTGGCTCAGTTGGTTAAGCGACTGCCTTCGGCTCAGGTCAGGATCCTGGAGTCCCGGGATCGAGTCCCGCGTCAGGCTCCCTGCTCAGCAGGGAGTCTGCTTCTCCCTCTGACCCTCCCCCCTCTCATGTGCTCTCTCTCATTCTCTCTCTCAAATGAATAAATAAAATCTTTAAAAAAAAAAAAAAAAAAGAAAGGGGAAGTAATCCCAGGGGGCTCACCGGTTGCTCCTCCATCTCCAAGACCGTCTCATTTGCGTCATAGAAACCAAAGAAGCTACAAAGAGATTGAGGGTGGGCAGGGGAGGAGGTTATCAGGAGAGGTGGAGAAAATCAAGGTAGGCTAGGGGACTTCAGGAACTCATGGCAGCAAGGAAGACACTCAAAATGGGGACCCTGTACCTCATGAGGTGATAGAGAGGCTACAGCATGGCTTCTGCAGAGTCCCATCAAAAACGCATAACCTGAATCTACTCATGAGCCAACAGCCGACAAACCCCAACTGAGGGGCATTCTACAAAACAGCTGGATCATACACCTCAAAAATTTCAATGTCAGAGACAAAGACTGAGGAAGTATTCCAGAAAAAAAAACAAAGACTAAAGAGACAGGACAAGTAAATGGGACTCATGATCCCAGGTTGGATCTTGCAATGGATTTTTTTTTCCCTATGGCAACAACTGGAAAATATTTGAATCAGGTCTATAGAGTAGCCTATCCATGTTAAATTCCTGACTTTCATCACTGTACCGTGGCTATGTAAGAAATGTCCTATACACAGGAAACAGTCACTGACATACTGAAGTTTCAGGGATAAAGAGACCTCATGTCTACAACCTACTCTTAAATGGTTCACAAACACACCTAGGCCCCGTGTGTATGTTTACAGAGAATGGATGAAGGCATAAACATGGTAAAATGTTAACATTTAGAAAATCTAGGTGAAGAATACATAAGATTGTTTTTGTAATACTTTGGCAACTTATCAAGTATGAAATTATTCCAAAGTAAAAAGGTCTTAAATTTTTCAAAAGTACTATTTAATGACATGGGCCGTGAGTGGGCACTGGCCATGAAGAACAAACATTACCGGGTAAGGGTGTAGGAGAGCAGCACGGGCACACAGACCTGGATCTGAACTCCAGCTCTGCTGCACACTCCCACCCGTGTGTGGCCGAGCATATTACTTACTCTCTTTGTCCTATCTAAGAATACTTCCTTTGCAGAGAGGAAGTGAAGCCCCGTGGTTAAGTTAGATAGCCTGACTTCACCAGTCACTGGCTCTATGAGGACTAAACAAGGTTTATTTGAAAAGTACTTAGAATAGTGCCTTGGCATCTAAAAGGTGCTATATTACTATCTTCAGAGGGTTGTGGAGGTAAAATGAGATAGAATAAATCCCATCTATGGGCGTCCCATGACTCCTTCACTGAAAACCCTCCAAAGCCTTCCCATCTCACTCAAAAAGTCAAGGGCCATGGCTGCCAAGAGCTGGGGGGGGGAAGCAGGGATGGGGAGTTAATGTTTTTTTTTTTTTAAGATTTTACTTATTTGTCAGAGAGAGAGAACAAGCACAAGTAGGGGGAGTGGCAGGGAAAGGGAGAAGCAGACTTCCCGCTGAGCAGGGAGCCCGATGTGGGACTCGATCCCAGGACCCTGGGATCATGACCCGAGCCAAAGGCAGACACTTAACCGACTGAGCCACCCAGGCGTCCCAAGTTAATGTTTAATGGCTATGGAGTTTCAGTTTGGGAAGGAAAAAAAGTTCTAGAGATGGATGGTGGTGATGGTTATGCAAGAATGTCAATGTGCTGAATGCCACTGAAGTGTACACTTAAAATGGTAAATTTTATGTTATGTATATTTTAGGGGAAAAAAAATCAAGGGCCTGACTGCCCTACAAAGGCTACACGTCACTGGCTCCCCTCTATCCCTTTCATCTCGTCTCCCACCCTCTCCCCAGCTCCCTGTGCTCTAGCCACACTGGCCTCCTTATTCCTCACACCTGCCCCAGAACCTTTGTAGATGCTACTCCTTTCTCTGAGTCATTTTCCCCCCAGATTGTTGCACAGCTCCTTCCTTCACTTCCTTAAGTTTCTACTCAAATGACAACTCTTCCAGGATTTGTCTGGCCACTGTCTGACATAGGCTCCAGTCATCTTCCAATCCCTTCCCCCGACTCCTCTTACCACCACCTGACATGTATGTTTACATTTACAATCTGTCTCCTACACTACTAGATCCTAAGCTACGTAATAGCAGGGACTTCTCTTTCACTTACCGCTGCATCCCAATGGCCCAGAACAGTGCCTGGGCATACATACAGTGCTCAATAAATACTTGTTGAGGGGGGCACCTGGGTGGCTCAGTCGTTAAGCGTCTGCCTTCGGCTCAGGTCATGATCCCAGGGTCCTGGGATCGAGCCCTGCATCGGGCTCCCTGCTCAGCGGGAAGCCTGTTTCTCCCTCTCCCGCGCCCCCTGCTTGTGTTCCCTCTCTCCTGTCCCTCTCTCTCTATTAAATAAATAAAATCTTTAAAAAAAAAAAAAAACCTTGTTGAGGACTAAAGTAGCTTAGGTGCCATTTCAGATCACTCATGATGATCTGCAACAGAGGCCCACATATAGCACAATGGAGCCATGGATTTTCCTGAGGAACAGGATGGAGGGGACGGGGCTGGAGGCTATTACGGAAGCCCAGGTATGTAAAAGAGTTGGTAAGAAACATAAAATGGCATGGAACCATACACACACATCCTACAATGAGAATTTCCTGGTTTTGATATTGTGCTGTAGTTACATAGGATGCAATCATGGGGGGAACCGGGTGAAGGATACATACCCAGGACCTCTCTAAACTATCTTTGCGGGCGCCTGGGTGGCTCAATCATTAAGCGTCTGCCTTCGGCTCAGGTCATGGTCCCAGGATCCTGGGATGGAGCCCCGCATTGGGCTCCCTGCTCCGCGGTAAGCCTGCTTCTCCTCCTCCCACTCCCCCTGCTTGTGCTCCCTCTCTCACTGGCTCTCTCTCTCTGTCAAATAAATAAATGAACTCTTTTAAAAAAATTAAAAAAAATAAACTATCTTTGCAACTTCCTGTGAATCTGTAATTATCTGAAAGTTAAAAGCTTTAACAAAGCAAGGGTTTAGGGATGGAGAGGAAGCAGAGTCTGCAGGACTTAGTGACTGGCTGGATACAAGGAGTTGAGGGATGACTCCCACGTTTTGGTCTTGAGTGACAGGATCCGTGGAGGGTGGGGCATGAACTGGACAGTGGGAGGTACGGGCCAGTTTCAGGCCCGAGATGAAAACTGTTGGGGGTTGGAGGATGTCCTTAGCCCATCTTCAGGCCACACAGTCCCTTATTACCTAGACTGCCAGGGGGTAATAACACCATCATCAGGGCCCCCAATCAGCACCAGACGGCCCACACGAAGAAAGTTCTTCCTCCATGCTGAAGAATGGGAAGAAAAGAGCTTGAGTCAGTCACAGGGGTCGGGCCAGGCTGGAGAGGGAAACACAGGGGGTCAGAGAGGCAGAAAACGGGACCCAGGTAGGAGCCTAGGGTCTCACCAGTGGCGTTGGGATGATCTCTTTCGCCATTGATCAGGGCCAGGAAGCTGCTGGCATTCAGGTACAAGTCATCATGGTGGGGGTCTAGGTACAAACAGCAGTTAGAAAGAGAGTCAGAGGGGCGCCTGGGTGGCTCAGTCGTTAAGCGTCTGCCTTCGGCTCAGGTCATGATCCCAGGGTCCTGGGATCGAGCCCCGCATTGGGCTCCCTGCTCAGTGGGTAGCCTGCTTCTCCCTCTCCCGCTCCCCCTGCTTGTGTTCCCTCTCTCGCTGTGTCTCTCTGTCAAATAAATAAATAAAATCTTAAAAAAAAAAAAAAAAGAAAAGAAAAGAAAGAGAGTCAGAGAAGCAGGGCAAAGAGGCAAGACCAGAGGCTGGAAGGCCAATCAGGGGACTACAATAATAGACAAGGTGAATACTAATATAACAGTAATAACAATAATAATTGTAAACATGACAGCAAACACCTTTACCCAGAACCTATGATGCCACGTACTGTTCAAAGTACATCACGTTCGTTAATTTATTTAATCTTCGCAACCCCCTATAGGGTAGATACTATATTATTATTTTACAGGTAAGGAAAACAGTCACAACCAAATATTTACTATCTGGCCCTTCAAAGAAAAAGTCTGCTGACCCCTGCCCCAGACTACACTCTGAAGCAATAAGGTAATACACATAAAGTGTTCTGAACAGTGCCTATTCACATAGTACATGCTCAATACATATACGTTATCTTCAGCATCACCGCTGTTGGCTATGGTACAGGGAAGCAGCAGGCCCTACCCCCAGGGTGCCCCCTCCATGCAGACCCCAGTTTGGCATCCCCTATTCACCGTGCCAGTAGTTGCAGATGGAGAATTCCTGGCCCCAAGGGCTATAGCAGATCCGGTAGAGGTTAGACCTCATGGAGGTAGGGAAGAGCCACTTCAAATAGTCCGTATCTGGGAAGAGAACAGCAGTGTCCAGTGGCCCCAAACTTGTGTGTCCCCAAACCTCAGGGCCCCCTATGGAGCCCACCATCCCCACTCACCTCCATACTGTCCCATTTGTGGAGAGGAGAGAGAGATGAAAGAATCCACATTGTGCTCATCCATGACGGAGAGCAGTGCCCGGCACACCAGGCCCCCTGGAAACAGAATGCCACATTAGGCTGAGACTTAGCGACAGCCAGGCCAACAGCCTACCCACTCGGCCCCCCACCACCACAAGTCCGTAAGGAGATTGAGGCCCAGAGAAAGCAGGCACACCCTGTGGCAAAAGGTTACACGTCGTGTAAGTGACAGAGCCGGAATCAGATTCTGGGTCTTCTGACTCTAACTGTAGGGTGCTTTTTTACTGCCCCACTATCCCTTATGTCCAAGAACCATGGGTAATGGCAAACGGGAGCAGCAGGGCGGGGAGCCTCCCTCCCACTGGGGACACAGAGATAAGACCCAGGTGCTGAGGGAAGTCAGAAAAATAGGTCTCAGGTACTAGTGCTCTGGCTGGAACATTGGGGTTCAGAAAAGGGGACACTAGGAAGTGTCCCTCAGGTAAGGATCAAGCCTCAGATAGGGCTTAGAAGTCGGGAAGGGGAGGGCGCCTACCCTGCGAGTAGCAGATGAGATGCACCCCTTCGGGGGCCTTTGCCATGATGGGGGCCACAGCCTCTCCGAACCCTTGCACCTGTTCCCACAAGGGTCGCAAGCTCTCTCTCCCATCGAAGAGATCGAGCACTGTCACCACAGTCCCAGGGTGTGTCTGTGGGAAGGGGGCAATGCTGCAACAGGGCATGGACTATGAATTCCCTCCACACCGCCCCCTGGCCAGCGTCCACATGCCTATTGCGCCCCGCTAGAACCCGGGATCTCATCCCTCGACTCTCCCAACGCCGGCCCCAGCTCCTCGAGGAACTGAGCAGGCCCAGAAGGGCAGCTTTCAGTTCCCCATTCTCCTTCCCCCGTCACTACAGACGCCTCCAACGCCCCACAACCGGGTGTCCCCTGCCAGACCTCGTTGATGTATTCCAGCAGGTGGCGGAAGCTGTATGAGCTGTCAAAGAGCCCGTGCACCACGATGACCGGTTTGTAGGAAGCGCGATGGGGCGCGGGGGCCGCGGGCAGCACCCGCGGCTGCAGGAACGGCAACAGGAGCAGGATCCCCGCCGGGGGTAGCCGCAGCCCCCTGAGGCCCAGCATGCTCCCGCCTGAGAAGGGGGCGATGAGGGCCTGTGAGACAGATGGCAACACGCTCTCCCCTCGGAGCAGACGCCGGCATTCGAGACCTCCCGCCCGTGCTCACACTAGGTCCAGGTCACAAAATAGCCCGCTTTGAACTTACTTCAGGGCTGTAGGGAAACACACCCCCCTACACGTCGACGCACCGACACGCACCCGAAACCCCGCCCCCAACTCAGCGGGGACTCCGTCCCTAGGCCCAGGATCTTCCTAATGCACCATCCCAGCCATGCACGACCCTGGGTTTTGCAAGAAAAGACCCCTGAGCAGCAGCGCAGCCTCCTGGAGAATGCAAGCTCCCACCTGGCCTAGGTCAGTGAGCCTGGCTCCGCCTGCTGCTTACTTCTCCCTAGGCTGGAACCCGCGGGGGGAGGGGAAGGGTGTAAGGAGAGCGCGCGCAGGGGAATGACGGATGGGAGAGGGGAGGCTGCTAGGGGTCGCGCTTCGCCGTCACGTCCGGGGCTTTCCCTGGCAACCGTGCCCGCGTCCCCTGTAACGCAAGCCCGGACCGGAGGGGCAATGGAACATTCCACTGCCTTCCGGGAGCGGGGGAGGAAACAGGCAGAGCGATCCATTTAGGCCCGTGGGGAGAGGAAGAAGCGGCAAACATATCCTGGGAATCGAGAGAAGGCCAGTCCAGACCCTGCTGCACCAGCGACCCGAGGGTCCGATTTCCTGGCCTTGATTTGCCCCACTTCCCAATTCAGGCGTCCCGCTCCGCTGAGGAACATGAAGTTCTCTTTCCCCCAGGGTGGGGGGTGGGGGGGGAAGGGCGCTGGGGAATAGACGGGGGAAAGGCAACCCTCCTCATTTCGTCGTCCGCCGGATCGGGGCTGAAGCCAGCGCAGGCGGACCCCACCCCACCCCTACCCGCCCGCCGGCCGGCCCCAGATCAGCGTCTTACAACTCTTCATTATGAAGTGCGTGTAGTGCCCTTGTCTCCAGGGACGCGAAGAGTCCTCGAGGCCCCTCGAGCTAAGAGTGCAGCCTGGCCCAGTTTCTCCTGGCCTACTCTACTCGGCTCCCGGTATACGACCCACCTTCAAGGGGCGGAGGGCCCCCGGGGCAGCGCTGACTCACGCTCGCGTAGTTTCCACCCGTCTTTCAACTTGAGGGACCCCCACAATCTGCCCTTAGCTGGGAGCTCCTGTGGGCGGCTTCCGACGCAGACCCTCGCACCGCATCCAGACTCCCGAGCTCCAGGCGCCCCGCACCTCCGCCTGTGACCCCTTCCCGATACCTGGGTAGGCTTTCACTTAGCATTTAAAGGCGCTTCCCTTGAGGAAAAAGGATTTCGAAGCTTGTCTGAATCCCTCCCTCTATTCACAAGGTCTTCGCAGGTCTAAAGTCTCAATAAAACCGATTTGTGCCCCGGGGTGTGTGATGTGAGGGTGGGGTGGCGGTAGGGGGTCAGGAGCGAACCCGAACGACTTGGAAACCAGAACGACCAGTTTGGGGCCGTGACCTAAATGTCTGGAGCCTGGGACTGGTCCAGGCGAGGGCCTCAGCTCAGAGGGGAAGGACACAGCCGGGGAGGGCGACTGCCTCAGGCGGGGGATGGGGAGTACTAATCTGAAGGTGGAGGCCGGGGAGGGTTAATGATTCCCCGACTGTGTTTTTGCAAAAAGCCCAACTCCTGTTAAGTCTCAGTAGTACCTTCACCTTCCCTCCCTATATAAGCGCTCCCAAGATACGACGAACAAATAAAAGACCGGAATTACAGCTGTGCTCGGACCTCCCCCTCCACCACCACCACACACACTCCTGTCGATTCAGGAGGTGGCGTCGCGTCTTGGCAGGGGTGGTGGGTGGGTCGCTGGGACTTTAAAAAATAGATCTGAACACTGACGCGCCCAAGAACTCTAAGAAGCCCAATTATCAAAGGGGGAAAGGGAGACCAAGCACATATTCCCAAAACGGAGTTGCCAGAAAGGAGCTGATCCATCCCCTCCTTCTCCCAAAGTGCTCAGCTCCTTCAGCCTGGAGGAAAAGGTATCTCTGTATCCCCCAAGCCTCCGCTCTGTCCTCCCACCCCCACTCCCCCAGCCACAGGCTCAACTCCCGCTGAACCACTATAGACCCAAGCCTCCCACTTTACCTGCAGTTCACCCCAGGCCATAACCCTGGGAACTCTTCAAGCCATCTCAGGTCTCAGCTCTGCAGTTCTCCCTCATACACAGTTATCTTTCCTAAGTGGGGGAAAGTAGAGCTAAGGATTTGGAAGAAGATCCTGAGAACTTGCAGGGACTCTGAGGGAAGCTGAGGAGGGGGGCCCCTGACTAGGGTGAACCAGATCCGGTGGGGACTGGGGTACTGAATCCACTGAGCACCAGCTCACTTCCTCCCATGATATAATCACTACAGCCAGTCTTAGAGGGGAAGACTCTAGAGAGTTCTCCCTCCCTCCTTCCCTCCCTTGGTCCCACCCGCCTTGCCTGGTCTTGCTTGCCTCCCTGTTTCCATGACAACTCCAAGGGAGCCCAAACTGGGGGCTTGAATGCCGGGGTGAGAGGAGGAGAGACAGAGTGAGGGGACCTCGGAAACTCTCCCCCTCCCTCTCCTCGGTCCCTTTAAGCTCCCCCCCCCCCCCGCTCTCCCTCCGCCCCCCGCCGCTGTCTTCATCTCTCCATCTCTGTGCTGCTGCCGGCTGCGCAATCTGCACACCGAGACTCCGACGCCAGCCAGGGACCCCGACTCCCGCTGCAGGGACCCTGTCCCAGCCAGACCACAGGCATGTCATCGGAAAAGTCAGGTAAAAAACAACAAAACCTGCCCTTTCCACCATCTCCGGACTCTTCCCCCCATCCTTGGCCCCAACCCCCTCCCTCCCTTACCCCTCCGGGGTGGGGGGGGGGGGGAATGATTCTGTTTCATTCCCCTTCTGTCCAGCTCTCAACCCCCATCCCCCTTTTCTTTCTATATCCCTCCCTTCTCTTCCTTTCCTCCTTCCAATCTCAGCCTCGTCCCCTTGCCAACAACACGGAAAGGGGACAGGTTGAAAGGGTGAGGGAAGTACAGAGTGGCCTAGCATCAGCCAGGTACTGCAAGAATAGCATCATTGGGAGTGACAGATGGACAGATGACACTGGCTTGCATGGAGACATCCAGTGGAGATATATAAAGATATGATCAGGCGGGGGTTGTCAGGGGAGTAAAATCCAGAAGACCCTTCTTTATCTGCCCCAAAAGAGGAACTGGGATTCCCAGAGAGGCTAGGGCACCCCCCCCCCCAGGACAAGAAGGCAGAGTGGAATATGTCATCCTACATGTGTTTATACAACTGTTGAATTGAGCACATGTTAACACAGTGTTGCATGTCTACACGTGCACACACAGGACCAGCTCAGATGGGCAAGCCCAAGGCAGCCGTAGCTTGGGTGGAAGGTGAAAGCTATGTATGGGCACATTGCTGTAGATGGAGAAGAGTGGAGGAGAGTTGCGACCTCAAAACTAGATTGAAAAAAAGAAGGGGGGGTACAGATGGCCTAGATACAACCCCTTTCCTGCCCCAAGACCAAGAGATGGCTTCTCACCCATCTCCTCTGTCTCTCCCATTATCTTTCTCCATCCCTGGCCCTCTGTGTTTCTCCCTTACCCCCTTCCTTATCTCTTCTCTGCCTGGCTTGTCTCTGTCCCCATACCCTCTCCTCCGCTCACCACCCCCAGGCCTCTCAGACTCAGTCCCCCACACCTCTCCACCACCCTATAATGCCCCCCAGCCCCCGGCCGAACCCCCCGCCCCTCCCCCACAGGCAGCCCCTTCCTCTCACCATCACCACCACCACCACTACCACCAGTCCGGGACCGCCACCCTCCCGCGCTTAGGGGCAGGCGGCCTGGCTTCTTCCGCGGCCACTGCTCAGCGCGGTCCCTCATCTTCCGCCACTCTGCCGCGGCCACCACACCACGCCCCGCCCGGCCCGGCCGCCGGGGCGCCCCCACCCGGCTGTGCTACCTTGCCCCGCATGCCACCCGACCCTTACCTGCAGGAGACTCGCTTCGAGGGCCCGCTGCCCCCGCCGCCGCCAGCCGCCGCCGCGCCGCCTCCGCCGGCGCCCTCTCATACTGCCCAGGCTCCGGGCTTCGTGGTGCCCACGCACACGGGGGCGGTAGGCACGCTGCCACTGGGGGGCTACGTAGCCCCTGGCTACCCCTTACAGCTGCAGCCTTGCACTGCCTACGTGCCGGTCTACCCGGTAGGCACGGTGAGTACAGGGTGGACAGGGGCCTGGGAGGAAGGGCTGGGGACACACTGGGGGCTGGTGGGATAGAGAAACAGGGCCACGGGACCGGGCAGGTTCCTAGGACAAGGCCTAGGGAGAGGAGGGACTGAGGAAAGGCTTGGGAATGTGTGTGTGTTGGGGGGGGGGAGGATCTGGCAGTCAGTTGGGGTCAGAGATCAGGGTCTGAGAAGGGGAACGGAGCACAGAAGTCCAGAGGACGTTTGAAAGAAGGAAAAGAGAGAGGGGGAGAAGAAATGAAATCTGGCGACCAAGGAGGAGAAGGGAGAAGAAACCTGGAACTGACTGAATAGGGAAGGCCAGGCAGATACTTGGGGAGAAGAAACAAGGCCTGAAGTGAGCTAGGGCAGCCCTGGTGCGGCCATACCTTCCGGGGAGGGAGTGTGGAGACCCAATAAGAATACAGGGTAATGACAGCAATGAAGACGAGAGAGGGATCTAGGCGGAATTCATGGGTGTCCTGGAAGGGTAGTGGATAAGTTCCTTTGAGAAGCAAAGTGCAAGAATGGTGCTTTAAAAACCACTCTGCCAGACGCAGAATGTTTTCGGGCTCAGAGAGGATGGGAATGACGTCCTGTCCTCTCCCTGCACAGCCCTATACAGGCGGGACCCCGGGGGGAACAGGAGTAACGTCCACGCTCCCCCCGCCGCCCCAGGGCCCAGGGTTGGCCCTGCTGGAGCCGAGGCGCCCGCCGCACGACTACATGCCCATCGCGGTGCTGACCACCATTTGCTGCTTCTGGCCGACGGGCATCATCGCCATCTTCAAGGCCGTGCAGGTGCAAGGGGAGTAGAGGGCGGCGTCTGGGAAGGGCGGCCTCACTCGGTTTTTCCTGTTCTAAGGGAGTGCTGGATGTTCGGGGGAGCATCTCAGAGGGCGCAGCAGCTCTGATCCTCTTGCTTCCGCCCTTCCCCCGCAGGTGCGCACGGCCTTGGCCCGCGGAGACATGGTGTCTGCCGAGATCGCTTCACGCGAGGCCCGGAACTTCTCCTTCATCTCCCTGGCGGTGGGTATCGCAGCCATGGTGCTCTGTACTATCCTCACCGTAGTCATCATCATTGCCGCGCAGCACCACGAGAACTACTGGGATCCGTAACGACTCGCCCGGCCCGGCCCCACCCCGCGCCCCTCAACCTCCCAAGCGCGTTCTGCAGCCACGCCGCGGATCCAGTGGGTGCCCCGCACACCTGCCTCTGGGGCCACCAAATTTCGATACATCCTAAACTCGGCCTCCACGGAACTTCTCGCCTTGCGGGCACGCTCCGAATCCAGTTCCTCAGGAACCCCGAAAAAACCCCCACCCTCAGAAATACCACTTCCCAGGATCCCCGCCAAATGCCCGACCCTCAGTCACTCCAGTCCCCCGCCGCCTCTAAATGCAGCGCCCCCAGCCGAGCTCCTTTGGTCTCCACTCCCCAGCCGGAGACTGGTCCCCCAAGCCCCGCCTCCTCTGTAGGCTCCGCCCCGGCTCCAACAAAACCCCGCCTCCAGGTCGGCAGGCTCCGCCTTCTTTTCGTCCCCGCGGGGTGATTCAGTCCAGTGATTGGGTTGTGGCCGTAGGCCTCTCCCCACACTGACAGACTCCTCCCCTTCTCCTGGCGCAGGGACCTAGCCCCGGGTAGCCACGACCCCACGCTCTCTCATCTTTTCGTAGTACAGTTTTGTCTCCATCCCGGTCTCTTCCTATTTTCTTGCTAATCCCAGAACCTCTACTTTTGGTATTTTTGGAATGAGATTTGGGAGGTTCCCAGTTTAGGACCTTTCACCCTGGGATGACGAAAGCCCCCTTTCTCTGTAAATATTCCCTTCCACCTGTCCCAACCAGTGGGCAGCTGGGCAGAAGGTAACCCAGCGTACGGACCTCCCAGCGTCGGAGGAGCCAGTCCGCTCCCCGCTCCCCTCGGCAGTCCCCACCTTGTTCTGATTTGTGTGTGAGTGTGTGTGTGAATTTCTGAAAGAATATTAAAGAGACTAAGTGGATTTATCACCCGCAATTCCAAAGACTGCAGCCTTGCAAAGACCCTCCTCTTTTGTTTGCCCCTTTTACCTCCCCTTAGCTTCCCTTCCAAGGGAAAGAAAGATAAAGAAAACTGACAGAGACAAAAATGGGAGGAACAGATCTCCAAGACACCAGAAAGACAAACACAACTCTGGGGGCTGGGGGCAGGGGCAGGGGTCTCCTTAGGAATTCCACCAGGGAGATCTGGTATGAGGTCCATTCATGATGGGGATTTCTTTCCCTAGTACACATTTTCCACTTCCTACTAGACTGGGCTTAGGGCTTTGAAGAGAGAGCATTTACAGGTAGACCCAAGTATCTATCCCCAGAACTCCAGGAAATCAGGAGAAAAGGACAGACTGTTCTGAAGAAGTTGGTCAGGGACAGGGTGACAGGGAAAAGATGCCAACTGCCTGCAGCTGTTCCTGCCTTTGAGCCAGAGGGTGGCAAACAACTTCGATTAGAGCCCTACATGGTTTGTTGTACCTGTATAGGCAAAGGGAGCAGAGTGCTATGGGAGGCCATCTCAATCCATTCAGGTTGCTGTAACAAAAATACTATTGACTGGTGGCTTATAAGCAACAGAAATCTATTTCTCACAGTTCTGTAGGCTGGAAGTCTGAGAGCATAGCATAGTCGGGTGAGGGCCCTCTTCTGAGTTACAGACTTATCATTGTATCCTTACTTGTTAAGGGGCAAGGGAGCTCTATAGGGTCTCTTATAAGAGCACTAATCCCATTCATGAGAGCTCCACCCTCTTGACCTAAGCACCTCCCAAAGACCCCACCTCCTAAAACCATCAAATTATGCATTACGATTTCAACATATGAGTCTTGGAGGGACCACAAACATTCAGAACACAGCAGAGCTCCAGGGGGGAGGTCACTAGGCTCTCAAAGTCCAGCTGGAGCTAGTTGCCCTCTCCTAGCCTGAGGTCAACCAGGAGGCCTCTGGTGGGGGTGGGGGCAGCGCATAAGCAGTGGACTCGGTATCTTCAGCTGTACACCTGCGGGCCAGGGCTCTATGCTGAATTTGTGCATTCATACAACATGCGTCTGCGGGATGCTGGTGTGACATCTGCCGAAACAATGGATGTGAACACTGACCTCACGGGGTTTAGGATCTAGAAGGAAAGCCATGCACTGAGACAGGACACATGGGAGGAGGATGGGATGGAGTATGGAAATTGTGGGCTCTCCTTTGGAAGTTTCAGATTTTATGTGCTTCACTCACCAAACAGATTGAAAAAAGAATTCACATTTGCAGCTTCCGCTTCCTCACCACCTACTCACTAGCCGCCCCCCCCTTAAATAAGTATTGTCAGGGATGTGTCTGTGTCTCTGTCTTTCATACCCACTATTTCTTAACCCTTTTTTTTAAATTTCTTAACCGTTTAAAATATGCTTCCACTCCCCACTCTACTGAAACTGCTCCCTCAAATCATACCCAATGACCAGAAGTTACCAGGAACCAAAATCAATGGTATTTGCAGAGTATGTGCACACTGCCTCTGTGAACCCTCCTAGGACTGTCCCTTGACCCTAGACTCTCCACTCCCCTCGTTCAGGGACATGTAATCTTTCCCCCCCTCTACTTCCGACCATACTTCTAATCATCCCCCTCCTCCTCTCCTCTCTTTTTTTCTCCTCCCTTCTCCTAAGTATCCATCTCTAGATTTTTTCCTTTTCTGAGACGTTCCCTTAAAAATCTCATCTACTCCAAACTCAGATACCATTTCTAACTAAATGTTTCTATGCTATAGACCGAGTGTTTGTGTTCTCCCCCAAATTCATATGTTGAAATCTAATCCTACTGTGATTTTGGGGCCTTTGGGAGGTGATTAGGTCATGAGGACAGACCCTCATGAATGGGATTAGTGCCCTTCTAAATGAGACCCCAGAGAGCTCCGTTGCCCCTTTCACCACATGAGGACACAGTGAGAATTCAACCTTCTATGTCCCAGAGGGGGCTCTCACCTTATACCAAGTCTGCCAGCACCTGGATCTTGGACTTTCCAGTCCCCAGAACTGTGAGATGTTTCTGTTGTTTATAAGCCACGCAGTTTATGGTATTTTGTTATAGCAGTCTGAGTTGACTGAGACATTCTCCAAGCTATATATATGTAGGCATTCTTCCAGTGCCAGTGGAATATGGCCACATGGACCACACTGCTGATCCTCTAAATTCATCATATTCCAAACCAAAATTATGAAATGCCATGGAAAACCTGCTTCCCTGTTTCTGTTAATGGCACCATTTCCCCATCACCCTTGTCTGAAAACTTGAGGCTTTCTCCATCTCCCTCCTGCCTTTACTTTTGGTGTGCTGTCAAGCCAAATCAATTCTATCATCATAATATCTTTTGAATCCGTAACTTTTCCCCAGCCCTTGTCTGAAAAATGACCTCATCTAGGATTGCTGCAACAGTTCCTCTGAAAGGTCACCCTACTTCTTGCCTCTTGCAGCTCCCGATTTCCCTCAACACTGCTGTCCCTAAACACATTTCTTTTATAACTCCACTGCTCAAAAGCCCTTCAAGATTCCCTATTGCTTACTCAATTATTTATAAAATTGTAATCTGGCCTTCAACCCCTTCCATAATTTAAAAACATCCAGCTCTCTCTCTTCAACCTAATCTCCAACCAAACTGAATTACTCATCATTCCCACCCCCAGGTCCTTGCCCAGCTGTTCTCAAATCTTAGACCTCATTCTCTAAACTCTATCTCTTACAAACCAATTTGTTTGCTGCTTGTCGGGTGTTTCAGACCACATCTGAACTTGTGCTCATGATGTTCTCCTCCTTCACATCTGCATCTCCACTTGGCCAAAATTTACCTATCCTTCAGGGCTCAGATCAATTCACCCCCTGACTCAAGCCAGAAGGAATTTCTCTCCTATGGTTTGGACTAAAGCAGTGGTTTCTATAAACAGAGCTCCAGACATTCCTTGGAGCACTGATTCTCACCCCTGGCTATACATTAGAGTCATCTGGGAGCATTTAAAAATCCCAAACCCCAGGTCACATCCTGAACCAATTAAATCACAATCTCTGGAGGTGGGACTCAGGCATCAATATTTCTTTAGACATCCCCAGGTAATTCCAAAGGGCAGCTAAGGTTGGGAATTACAGGCTTAGAAGCAGTTTAGGGACCACAAAGGGAGAAGGGGGAAACCCAAAAGGTGTGGCTTCAACTAGAGCAACGTTCTTTAACAGAAAGGTATGCAGGTCTAACACCTATACATTGTTCACTTTATCTGCATTTTCCCATCTCTTCTCACCTGAGATCTTGATGTACACGTCTTATTTTGAGAGCTGCTTGAAGGCAGGAGCCAAATTTGGCTTTTCTCTGGTTTTTAGATCCTCATCAGGTAAAACCTCTTGTACCAATCTTTGAACTCAATTGAATGGAAGAGAATAGGCAGAGGAAGAAGTGAATCACAATGACTTCTTCCAGATCACTTCACCCAGACTCCTGGAGTCTGGAGGCATATTCATTTGATTCTGGAGTGAAGTGAAGGTATATTCCAATTTGATTCTCCACCTACTTTATCTCAATTCCCTCCCGGCATGGTGCCCTTGCCTCTTGCACCACCACGGACAGAGATTCCATCCTCTGGGAAAGGCTCTGGCCCCTTCTAACATCTACATGGGAGATTTCATTCTCCCATGATTTGACTCTGGGTCATCATTCCTCCTAATTCATTGAAAATTTAGTACCTAGGTTACTGTCTTCCTCTCTACCACCACCTCTGTCATTTCATTATTTTGGGTGGCTTTGATATCCCTGTAGATAACCATCCAGCATACTGGTCAGGTCCTGGCCTACCTCACTTCCACTGAGGTTTTTCCCCACTCCTTAGCCACTCTTCTCCCACTGTCATACCTTCAACTTGGTTACCATCAATAACAGCTACCTCTTCCAAATCTGTTCAGTCTTTGCATGTCACCCCCTCCTCCATTCAGCATCCCATTCCAAAATTCTTCAATCCCATGAAAGATCTTCCATCCATCAACTTTCTCACACTTCATTATGTTTGATCCCCTCAATTTTTCATTCCCCTCATTACTCAGTGTATATCCCAAGGTTCAACACTATCATCACCTCTCAGCCCTTGCCCTTTTATTCTTGGCCCTTCTCCTTCAGACACATTTTAGCCCTGGTTAAATCCAACTCTGCCTGTTCCACACCTGTACCCAACAGCTGAATCTATCTGAGGAAAAACACACAGTCATATTGACTGGTCTCACTTCCTTTCAGTCCTCAGAATGGCCTGCTCACATTTCCCCAGGCAGTTCACATTCCCCAAATCTGAGACCACAATTTCACAAGATGATGACCTTTCTTCCTATTCAGTGAGAAAATAGAAATTTTCAGAAGACTGATGTCAAAGAGGTCACTGCCTATGTTCTCCTCTAGGATTTTGATGGATTCCTGTCTCACATTGAGGTCTTTCATCCATTTTGAGTTTACCTTTGTGTATGGTGTTAGAGAATGGTCGAGTTTCATTCTTCTGTGTATAGCTGTCCAATTTTCCCAGCACCATTTATTGAAGAGACTGTCTTTTTTCCATTGCACACTTTTTCCTGCTTTGTCGAAGATTATTTGACCATAGAGTTGAGGATCCATTTCTGGGCTCTCTATGCTGTTCCATTGGTCTATATGTCTGTTTTTGTGCCAGTACTATACTGTCTTGATGATCACTGCTTTGTAATATAGCTTGAAATAGGGCAACGTGATGCCCCCAACTTTCTTCTTCTTTTTCAACATTTCCTTGGCGATTCGGGGCCTTTTCTGATTCCATACAAATTTTAGGATTGTGTGTTCCAGCACTTTGAAATGTGATTGGAATGGGCAGAAGACATGAACAGATATTTTTCCAAAGAAGACATCCAAATGGCCAACAGACACATGAAAAAGTGCTCAACATCACTCGGCATCAGGGAAATCCAAATCAAAACCTCAATGAGATACCACCTCACACCAGTCAGAATGGCTAAAATTAGCAAATCAGGAAACGACAGATGTTGGAGGGGATGCCGAGAAAGGGGAACCCTCCTACACTGCTGGTGGGAATGCAAACTGATTCAGCCACTCTGGAAAACAGTATGGAGATTCCTCAAAAAGTTGAAAATAAAGCTACTATACAACCCAGCAATTGCACTACTGGGTATTTACCCCAAAGATACAAACGTAGGGATCCGAAGAGGTATGTGCACCCTGATGTTTATAGCAGCAATGTCCACAATAGCCAAACTGTGGAAAGAGCCAAGATGTCCATCGACAGATGAATGGATAAAGAAGATGTGGTACATATATAAATGGAATATTATGCAGCCATCAAAAGGAATGAAATCTTGCCATTTGCAATGACGTGGTTGGAACTGGAGGGTATTATGCTGAGTGAAATAAGTCAATCAGAGAAAGACATGTATCATATGACCTCACTGATATGAAGAATTCTTAATCTCAGGAAACAAACTGAGGGTTGCTGGAGTGGTGGGGGGTGGGAGGGATGGGGTGGCTGGGTGATAGACATTGGGGAGGGTATGTGCTATGGTGAGTGCTGTGAATTGTGTAAGACTGTTGAATCACAGACCTGTACCTCTGAAACAAGTCATACATTATATGTTAAAAAAAGAAGAAGAAGAAGAAGGAGAGGAAGAAGAAGATAGCAGGAAGGGAAAAATGAAGGGGGGAATCGGAGGGGGAGATGAACCATGAGAGACTATGGACTCAGAGAAGCAAACTGAGGGTTCCAGAGGGGAGGGGGTTGGGGGGATGGGTTAGCCTGGTGATGGGTATTAAAGAGGGCACGTACTGCATGGAGCACTGGGTGTTATACGCAAACAATGAATTATGGAACACTACATCAAAAACTAATGATGTAATGTATGGTGATTAACATAACATAATTAAAAAAAGAAAAAGAAAAATGTCATTGGAATTTTGATTGGGATGTCATAGAAGGTACAAATTGCTCTGGGCAACATAGACTTTTTTTTTAAAGATTTTATTTATTTATCTGACAGAGAGAGACACAGTGAGAGAGGGAACACAAGCAGAGGGAGTGGGAGAGGGAGAAGCAAGCTTCCCGCAGAGCAGGGAGCCTGATGTGGGGCTCCATCCCAGGACCCTGGGATCATGACCTGAGCCGAAGGCAGATGCTTAACGACTGAGCCACCCAGGCACCCCCAACATAGACATTTTAACATTTTATTCTTCCGATCCATGAGCATGGAATGTTTTTCCATCTTTTTGTGTCTTTTCAAGATACATCTCCAAAAGCTAGTGAAACAAAAGCAAAAATGAACTTTTGGGACTTCTGCACAGCAAAGGAAACAGTCAACAAAACAAAGAGGCAACCCACAGAATGGGAGAAGATATTTGCAAATGACACTACAGATAAAGGGCTGGTATCCAAGATCTATAAAGAACTTCTCAAACTCAACACCCAAAAAACAAATAATCAAGTCAAAAAATGGGCATGGGCAGAAGACATGAACAGACACTTCTCTGAAGAAGACATACAAATGGCTAACAGACACATGAAAAAATGTTCATCATCATTAGCCATCAGGGAAATTCAAATCAAAACCACATTGAGATACCACCTTACACCACTAAGAATGGCAAAAATGGACAAGGCAAGAAACAACAAATGTTGGAGAGGTTGTGGAGAAAGGGGAACCCTCTTACACTGTTTGTGGGAATGCAAGTTGGTACAGCCACTTTGGAAAACAGTGTGGAGGTTCCTCAAAAATTAAAAAATAGAGCTACCCTATGACCGAGCAATTGTACTCCTGGGTATTTACCCCAAAGACACAGATGTAGTGAAAAGAAGGGCCATATGCACCCCAGGGTTCATAGCAGCAATGTCCATAATAGCCAAACTGTGGAAAGAGCCGAGATGTCCTTCAACAGATGAATGGATAAAGAAGATGTGGCCCATATATACAATGGAATATTACTCAGCCATCAGAAAGGATGAATACCCAACTTTTACATCAACATGGATGGGACTGGAGGAGATTATGCTAAGTGAAATAAGTCAAGCAGAGAAAGTCAATTATCATATGGTTTCATTTATTTGTGGAACATAAGGAATAGCATGGAGGACATTTGGAGAAGGAAGGGAAAAATGAAGGGGGGAATCAGAGGGGGAGACGACCCATGAGAGACTACGGACTCTGAGAAACAAACTGAGGGTTTTAGAGGGGAGGGGCGTAGGGGGATGGGTTAGCCCGGTGATGGGTATTAAGGAGGGCACATACTGCATGGAGCATTGGGTGTTATATGAAAACAATGAATCATGGAACACTACATCAAAAACGAATGATGTACTGTATGGTGAATAACATAACACAATAAAATTAAATTAAATTAAATTAAAAAAAAGAAAGAGGGGCACCTGGGTGGCTCAGACCATTAAGCGTCTGCCTTCGGCTCAGGTCATGATCCCAGGGTCCTGGGATCGAGCCCCGCATCGGGCTCCATGCTCTGCGGGAAGCCTGCTTCTCCCTCTTCCACTCCCCCTGCTTGTGTTCCCTCTCTCGCTGTGTCTCTCTCTGTCAAATAAATAAATAAAATCTTTAAAAAAAAAAAAAAAGAAAGAAATTTTCAGAAGAGAACTTCCTCCTGGTTTCACCCCCAAATCTACTAGGCCACTTGCATCTCGGCTGTATTTATTGCCTTCTCCTTGTTACTGCAGAGAAGCTGACCTGCTTCCAGCCCCCACCCCATCTGTGTATTGGGATCCTGTCTGTTCTTACCTCTCAGAAACAGAACTCTTGAAATGAACTCCTATCTCTCCTGCACAGTTACTGAAACATTTCCATCATCATGCAGAGATGTTGTAATAATAAACCTCATCTTTGAGAAGGAAAAAAGAAAACCCACCTCATTTTTTTCTACTCACCTATGCAGTGAAAGCACAACATTCAGAATAGTGGATACCCCTTGGCAAGAGAGGAATTCCAGTCGGAGAGGAATATACACGGGGAACTTTAACAATAACAAGAAGATTTTCTTTTCTCTTTTTAAAGATTTATTTATTTATTTATTTATTTTAGAGAGAGAGAGCGAGGGGGTGGGGAACAGAGAGAAAGGAGCAAAGAGCATGACACACAGCTTGATCCCAGGACCCTGAAATCATGACCTGAGCGGAAATCAAGAGTCAGATGCTTAACAGACTCAGCCACCCAGGTGCCCCAGAAAGATTTTATTTTTTAAACTGCATGATGTTCATTAAATTACTTTGTAATATATATGCACCAAGATTGAGAAACCCTGGGCTAGACCATCAGCAACTTTTGTCACAGTTGAATGCTCCTTCCTCTTTGAAATGCTTTCTTCACTTTAATACTCTTTCTGGATCCAACTAAAGAAAGTATTATATTCCCTAGTTCCTTATTTTCTGCTCCTTCTGTCTTCACGGACCACTCCTACTTCTCTTCCAGACTCCCACACATTACACAGCCTCAGCACTCTTCCCTTGATCCTCTCCCTAATCCAAGCTCCCATGCTACCATTGTCCCTCGACTAGCCCCTTAACTGGATTTTCTCCTTCCATTTTTGACTGATACAGTCCTTCCCCCATGCAGAAATCAGAGTGATCTTTTAAATTACCAGATGATATCACTCACCTTGCTTAAACCTTCTGATGGCTACCATTTATAAACTTAGAACAAAATCCAAAATACTCACATTGGCCTATGACACCTACCTGACCTTGTTCTTCTCTACCTCTTTGACTTCATCTCCTCCCAACTTTTGCCTTGCTTACTCTGCTCCACCCACTCTGGCCTCCTTGCTGTTCTCATAACTGCTATGAATTTAACATAAAAATCCTATTCCCTCCTGCCTCGGGGCCTTTGCACTCCTGTTTTTGTCTTCCTGGACACTCTTCCTCCAGTTATCTGAGCACCTGTTCCCTTACATCATTTATGTCTTTACACAAATATCACCACCACAAGGAGGCTTTCCCTCATCACTTGATTAAAAACAGCACAGTGCCTGGTATTGTGGTCATAATGTATGGTCAAGAGTCAGTAAAGAGCAGCTCTTATCATTAAATGTTTCACTGTGGAAAAGTCTGCCTTTCGCAGCTTCATCCTGCCTGAAAACCCTGCCTATAAGGGATATACAAGCAAAATGTTTTTGGGAGCAAAGAGGAGGGAGGAACAATTTTGACATAAATCCCAGCAGAACTAAAACCACAGAAACCACCAAAGCTAAACAGAAGGGGAAATTTATTTAGCCTTTGGAAAGCTAGAATTTTTGTCTCTCTTGCTGGTGATAAATGGCAGAGAGTAAGTGCAGCATATGGTTCCATGTGGTGAGTATGGAATGCAGGAGAATGTGAGGGTATAAAAAATTCCAACCAGTTTGATGCCTTGTGACAGGGCAGCCTGCATTGAGTATTGAAATAGCCTGGGAAAGCTGAGATTGACAAGCCAGAGATGAATAATACTGAATGTAAAGTGGCTTTCATTTCCTTATCTCGCCTGCCTTGTATTGCTTCCTTCACCTGCAATAAATCCTTTCTATCTATGCAGATCAAAATTATGGCCATCCTCCAAGGCTTAACCCTCTGGACTCCTTTTCAGATCACCCGCAGTTGGAAATAACTTCCCTGCCACTTATCACTTTCACTCTTGCATCTGGAGCTTTTGTTAACTATGACACCTTACCCTTTATTAGACTGCTGGTGGGGATCTCTGTATTTATATCCATTTTTCTTATTTATTATTTTAATTAACATATAATGTATTATTGGTTTCAGAGGTACAGGTCTATGATTCATCAGCCTTATATAATACCCAGTGCTCATGACATTACATGCCCTCCTTATGTCCATCCCCCAGTTACCCCATCCCTCCATCCCCCTCCCCTTCAGCAACCCTCAGTTGGTTTCCTATGATTAAGAGTCTCTTATGGTTGGGGCACCTGGGTGGCGCAGTCATTAAGCGCCTGCCTTAGGCCCAGGTCATGATCCCAAGGTCCTGGGAGCGAGCCCCGCATCGAGCCCCGCGTCGAGCCCCGCGTCGAGCCCCGCTTCGGGCTCCCTGCTTGGTGGGAAGCCTGCTTCTCCCTCCCCCACTCCCCCTGCTTGTGTTCTCTCTCTTGCTGTGTCTCTGTCAAATAAGTAAATAAATAATCTTAAAAAAAAAAAAAGAGTCTCATGGTTTATTTCCGTCTCTGGTTTCATCTTGTTTTATTTTTTCCTCTCTTCCCCGATGATCCTCTGTTTTGTTTCTTAAATTCCACATATCAGTGAGATCATATGATAATTGTCTTTCTCTGATTGACTTATTTGACTTAGCATAACACCCTCTAGTTCCATCCACATCATTGCAAATGGCAAGATTTCAATTTTTGATCGCTGTGTAGTATTCAAGTGTGTGTGTGTGTGTGTGTGTGTGTGTACCACATCTTCTTTAACCTTCCATCTGTTGATGGATATCTAGGCTCTTTCCATAGTTTGGCTATTGTGGACACTGCTGCTATGAACATTGGGGTGCAGGTGCCCCTTCGGATCATTACATTTGTATCTTATAAATACCCACTAGTGCAATTGCTGGGTCGTAGGGTAGCTCTATTTTCAACTTTTTGTATCTCCATGTTTCATTGACAAATTCTGAGTACTCAGTAAAGATTACTGAATGAATAAGAATCTTACTTCACCCATTTAGAGGGCAGGTGTCACATGCTATGTGTGTTTGAAGACAACAGGTAACAACAACCAGCTCACAAATTATCATGCACCAGCTCCTGAACCTCTTCTGGGCTTCTGCCATCAGGTTAGATCTTTGATGAAAGCAAAACAATGCCCCCATGGAGCAGGAACAGACCCATAACAAACTGATAGTTGCCAGAGGGGAGGGGGCCGGGGGATGGGCAAAGTGTGTGAAGCCGGGGGATACAGGCTTCCAGTTATGGAATGAATAAGTCACAGGGATAAAAGGTACACCATAGGGGATATGGTCAATGGTATTATAATAGTCTTGTATGAGTGACAGATGGCCTCTACACTTGTGGTGAGCATGGCATAACATATAGACCTACCCAATCATTACATCATACGCTTGAAACTAATGTAACATTGTGTGTCAACTATACTTCAATTAAAAAAACCCACACACAAAATGCCCTTATGGAATAGGGCAAGGAGAGTAGCAGAATATAGCTAGATCCTCTGAGCCACCTTGGAAGGAGGTGACTCAGAAAGAAGGACAGATGGACAGAGGTGATGCCAGGTGGGATTTAAAACATTTACAGGTAAATCCTCAGAAACTTGTCAAATATGGGGCTTTCCCTCAGAATGATCTTCAACAGCATTAAGTGCCCCCTATAATGACTTGGATGAAGGGAGAATTTTTCCAGCATAGGATTTATTGTCCATAATCACAGATTGCAGAAGCAGTGACACCCCACCCCCCAAGTCCTTCCATTCTCCCAGATGTCCCTTTGACGTTGACTTTCTTAACACAGAGTATTCCTTAATCTCATTCCCTTTCCAGAGGTTCCAGTGTGCTGCTCCCCCACCCCTCATCCCTCTCACCTGAGGCAGGGGAAATGTCTTAGACGGACACAGGGTAAGTCATGTCCCAAAGCATCCATACAATTAGATGTTGGTGAGGTTTGTCCTTGCAACACCAAAAGAAGAAAGAGAACAGAGGACACTTGTAGTAGGAGGTTGGAATTGAGTCTAGTCACTTGGAGAAGAAGGTTCCTTTTCATCTCCTCCCCTCAAGGCTGCTCTTCTTCCAGTTCATTCTCAAATCTTTAGGGGAAAGAGAAAGGAAACATTGCTCCTTCCTCACTCCCCCATCCAAGCTTCTACCCCAACAGGTAAGCAAAATTTCACTTGTCATCCTCTTTTTATGTCCTCCTCAGATCCCATGTTCTCTAGTCAGGCCTGGGGATATAATCCTCCTAGCTTGTTTCCCTGCTTCTTCCTGATTCCTCAGTGACTGTCCCTAGAGAGCTGAGCCCCAGCATAATGAGACTCAAGGGGCAGGGAACCAGAAGAGAGCAAGCAGTGAGTCAGTTAACATTCATGCAGCAACACTTTGTGGAAGAACCAATGCTCTTCCCCATTTCTGAGTCTCCACATCTTGGTCCCTTCCTACTCCTCAAGTTGAAACCTGGGGGAATCTAAAGATCCATGGATTTCTCCTCTGAGGATTCTGAGTCCTCTTTCATAAAACTTAAATTCTGTGTTTTCATTTTGATGAAATTCAAATTTTATTTATTTAAAAATAAAAATATTTTCATTTTGGATGATTTGGATTACTTTTTTTAGGAGTTTATGTGCCTATGTTTGTATGTGTTTTTGGTCAGGTGACAAGGGATCACCTGAAGAGACACAGTCGACCACTTAATTCAGTGGTTTTCAATATGGGGTCTATATAGAACTGAGATTGAGTTCTAACTCATTCTTTGAATAGCAGCAAAAATGTCTCACCCCCAAGTAATACCCCCTAATCCTTCATCCACTCTCATAGCACCTCACACTTCTTCAAGCCACTGTAATTAGTATTCCCTTGGTCAGACTAGAAGTTCCCTGAGAGCAGGGACTGTGTCAGTCTCATTCATCTACATACCCCCACTTCCTAGCATGCTGCCTGGAACATAGCAGGTGCTCAATAAGTATTTGTTGAATGAATGAATGAATGAGATGACACAAAAGAAATAGAGACAAAGCCTCTGTCCTGCAGAGTCTGTTGGAACTGAAACATACACAGACAAAATAAGAGAACATTACAAAGCAATATGTTTGTAGCAGAGTACAGTTTCTTTTCATTGAGAGAAGCTGATCTTTGAAGGGTCATCAGAGTGGCCCTCTCAGTTAAGGCACACAATACAAATTAGCAAACTTTGTCCAAGGATTAGGCCACAATCAAACCTTTTGTGACTCCTTCTAGACATCCTGCCTTTTCCAAAAATCCTTGAAATGGAAAGGGAGAAAAGGTGGATTAATTTTCAATAGGAGCCCAAGGATTACAAGAATCAGAGTATTTAGCCATAAGGGAAGAGGTGGCAGTGGACTAAGGTTACTCTGACACAGAACCCAGAAATAAAACTTGAGAAAAAGTCTACGTTAGTGACTTGAGTCTCAATACAAAACAGGGAGAGGACTGACTGTCTTGACACAGTTCTGTGTGTACTGATGAAACTACCTCCCCTTCTGGCTGTCCTGGCATGGTCCTTGTAGCCTGGGGCACAATGGCAGGTTATCAGAGAGCAAACTGAATAAGGAGCTGAAGTGAGGTACTAAGAATGGGATTCTCCTTCCCTGAAGAGCTGTGGTGGCCCAGCCTGTGCTAGGAGCTAGTCAAGCAGGCTGAATCACAAAAGGGACCTACATCCTTTATAGGAGGAGAAGGACCAGTTTTCCACTCACACACCCAATGGGGCAGGTTTTACCAGTTATATATGCAAAATATAGTACAAACTGAAGGGGCACAGAGCAAGGGTGACAAGAGTGGGATGAGTTATTCTAGAATCATGCTATTCAAATTGTGGTCCATGGATCAGCAGCATCACCATCCAAGATCTTGTTAGAAATGCAGAATCAGCACAAATGAACTATTGGGACTTCATCAAGATAAAAGAGTCTTGCACAGCAAAGGAAACAGTCAACAAAACTAAGAGTCAACCAACAGAATGGGAGAAGATATTTGCAAATGTCTTATCAGAAAAAGGGCTAGTATCCAAAATCCATAAAGAACTTATCAAACTCTACACCCAGAAAACAAATAATCTAGTCAGGAAATGGGCAGAAGACATGAACAGACATTTCTTTAAAGGAGACAAACAAATGGCTAACAGACACATGAAAAAATGCTCAACATCACTTGGCATCAGGGAAATACAAATCAAAACCATAATGAGATATGTCCTCACACCAGTCAGAATGGCTAAAGTTAATAACCCAGGAAACAACAGATGTTGGCAAAGATGTGGAGAAAGGGGAACCCTCCTCCGCTGTTGGTGGGAATGCAAGCTAGTGCAGCCACTCTGGAAAACAGTATGGAGTTTCCTCAAAAAGTTGAAAATAGATCTACCCTATCACCCAGCAATTGCACTACTAGGTATTGACACAAACATAGTGATTCGAAGGGGCACCTGCACCCCAATGTTTATAAGCAGCAATGTCCACAATAGCCAAACTATGGAAAGACCCCAGATGTCCATCGACAGATGAATGGATAAAGTGATATATATATACATGTGTATATATATATATACACACACACACAATGGAATACTACTCAGCCATCAAAGAGAATGAAATCTAGCCATTTGCAAGGACGTGGTGAAACTAGAGGGTATTATGTTAAGTGAAATAAGTTAGCCAGAAAAAGACAATTATCATGTGAATTCACTCATGTGGAATTTAAGAAACAAAACAGATGAACATAGGGGAAGGGAAGGAAAAATAAAATAAGATGAAAACAGAGAGGGAGGCAAACCATAAGAGACTCTTAACCTTAGGAAACAAACTGAGGGTGGCGGGGGGGGGGGGGGGGGGAGGAGGGGTAACTGGATGATGAGCATTAAGGAGGCAGGTGATATAATGAGCACTGGGTATTATATGCAACTGATGAATCACTAAATTCTGCCCTTGAAACTAATAATACAGTAAATGTTAGCTAAATTGAATTTAAATAAAGAAATTTAAAAATTTTAAGTAAAAGAGCATCTCTTGAAAACTAGTTCAAAACAGGTTGAAACATAGGGCAGAGAAAACTCAAAGTCAAGAAGAGCTAAGGAAACATGATTAAATGGCATGTGGTATCCTGGGTAGGATCCTGGGACAGAAAAAAGTCATTGGGCAAAAAGTAAGAAATCTGAATAAAGTACACTTTAGAGAAGGAAGGGAGGGAGGGAGGGAGGAAGGAGAGAAAGGAGAGAGGGAGGGAAGGAGGGAAGGAGGGAAGGAAGGAAGGAAGGAAGGAAGGAAGGAACGAAGGAAGGAAGGGAAGGAAGGAAGTGCAGAGTCATAGACCCCACTCCAGGCTTCCTAAATCACAACCTGAGATTTAACAGTTCCCCAGGTGATGTGCATGCACATCAAAAGTTTGAAAAGCACTAAGATTTCCCGAGGAAAAAGACTTGAAAGCCAATGATGAATATGAGGGAATAGGTAAGGAGAAGCTTCAGGTGATCCCACAAGGGCATAGGGGCAGTTGGGGAGAAAGAGGCCTGAGGGTTTCTCTTGCAGCACCCTGGACTCAAGGGTGGAAGGAACAGGCTGGCTGGCTCTGGCAGAGAGCCCTGAACACAGGGATAAGGAGAACAGCACAGGTGGGCCTGAGGTCTTCAGATAAAAAGACTGCTACCACTACCATTCCCTCACTCTCCCTCATGAACCCCAATTTCCCATTCCAGGACTTCTCCAGACTTTTAGTCTCAATAACCTGGCTAGTCGGACCCCGCCTAGTTCGGTTTGATTCGGCCAGGATCGGTTGCTAAGGCCTAGAGCTTCCCGGTTGCGGGGAGGGGGAAATGATGTCACGTCCAAAAGGCGGGCCAACCAGCCCTCTCCCTCCTCCGGATTGGCTGCCAGGAATTTGATTAGATTCGCAGCCTCCGGGCTCCAGCGTTAGCTGTCATTGTCCCCAGATGCCCCTGGCCCTCGGCCGTCCTCTCCGCCCAGAGCAAGACTGAGGACTGTACTCAGGAAGCACTTAGCTTCGGAAGGAGAGGGGATTAAAATGGTCCGGCTATTGCCACCAGGCTAGGCGTTTTGGCCGCCCAGGTACTTTTTGACTCGATCGGTGTCCGTAGTTGGGGCGGCTACCCGAACCGCAGGGATTTGTGGAATTTATAGTTCTGGATTAGGTCTGGATTAGTTCGTGGGTGGACTGGAGGAGGCTCGAGCCCGACAGAGATTTTTGGAGGGAAAAAAAAAAAAAAAAAAGACTTTGAGGACTGGGGGCCTGGGTCCCAGAAGGACGGGAGAGGACGAAAAGGGAATCTAAATAAGAAGCCTGCCATTAGCATTGTTTTGGTTTTCTTTTCAGGTGCTGACCTGAGACTGATATCTCATTCGACCAAAACTCTTCACCCACGGTGGAAGGGACCAGGCAGCCAAATGGAGACGCTACCGGTCAATCCAATGGGAGAGAAGGACACCTCTCAACCACAACAACAATGGGAAAAGAACCCCCAGGAGAACCTTGATTCAACTACCCAGATTAGGCAGCAGCCCCAAGACCCTCCTACTGAAATCCTTGAGCTGAGAGTGAGCCCAAATCTAGCCAGCCAAATTCTAGAGAAACCTCAAGGGACTGAAAAACTGGCCTCTGGACTTCAAGGAGACTCTGCTAAATCTCGTGGATCAACCAGTGAGATGCCAGAGCCCCTTCAAGCTTCTGATCTCTGGTACTGTCCCGATGGGAGCTTTGTTAAGAAGATCATAATCCGTGGCCATGGCTTGGACAAACCCAAGCTAGGTTCCTGCTGCCGGGTACTGGCTTTTGGGTTTCCTTTTGGGTCAGGCCTGCCAGAGGGCTGGACAGAGATAACTATGGGGTTAGGCCCGTGGAGGGAGGGGACTTGGGGGGAGCTCATAGAGAAATGCTTGGAGTCCATGTGTCAAGGTGAGGAGGCAGAGCTTCAGCTCTCTGAGCACTCTGAATCTCCTTTCAGGCTCACACTGGCCTCCTTCACTCAGGGCAGGGACTCCTGGGAGCTGGAGGCTAGTGAGAAGGAAGCCCTGGCCAGGGAAGAACGTGCAAGGGGCACAGAATTATTTCGAGCTGGGAACCCCGAAGGGGCCGCCAGATGCTATGGACGGGCTCTTCGGCTGCTGCTGACTTTACCCCCACCTGGCCCTCCAGAACGAACTGTTCTTCATGCCAACCTGGCTGCCTGTCAGTTGTTGCTAGGGCAGCCCCAGTTGGCTGCCCAGAGCTGTGACCGAGTGCTGGAGCGGGAGCCTGACCATTTAAAGGCCTTGTACCGAAGGGGGGTTGCCCAGGCTGCCCTTGGGAACCTTGAAAAAGCAACTGCTGACCTCAGGAAGGTGCTGGCGGTGGACCCAAAAAACCGGGCAGCCCAGGAGGAGCTGGGAAAGGTGATCATTCAGGGGAAGAAACAAGATGCAGGGCTGGCTCAGGGTCTGCGCAAGATGTTTGGCTGATTAAAAGTTAAATTTTAAAAGAGACAGGAACCTGTGAATTGTGGTTTATCCTGTGAGACTTTGAGACCCAGAGGGAGGCTTTCAGCCCATGTCCCACTCCCAGCTTTTGCCTTCCTAAGGAAATAGCGGTGGTCTCAGTGCGCCTCTTTCCCTCCTTTACCAATAAAAAGCCATATGATCACGTGTGCTACATTTTGGGGGGCTCATCCATACCCGAGGATGAATGCAAGGTACATGAACTACTAAATTTAGGACTGACTGGGGGGACGGAGGGCCTTTAAACCCCAGGAACTACATCTCCCAGGCTCGCGCTCGTTGGCTCCTGTTCGGCGCATGCGCAAACCGTACGGCCCCGTTGAGTGGGAGTGCTATCCTCCTGCCGCGCTCCCATTGGCCCGGCCTGTCCAGCCGCCTCATGTACTCAGCACCCAGGTCTCTTACTGGTCGGTAGACCTTCCGGGACGCGCCCCCCCTCTTTTTTAAGAGTCAACTGATTAGTCGATGATGGGGAGAGGCGGGCCTTGGGAACGGTCTCATGGTTGGGGGGCGGGAAGGAAAGATGGCGGAACTGATGCTTCTCAGCGAGATTGCGGACCCAACACGTTTTTTCACGGACAACTTGCTGAGCCCGGAGGACTGGGGTCTGCGGAGTGAGGCCTTGGGGAGGGAGGAGGGCTGTGGCATGCTGTGCTCCTGAGGCACGCAGGGAGGAAGCGGAGGTCTACAGAAGAAGGCTGGGCAAATACGGAATCTATCACCCGAAGGAGGGCGGAGCAGGGGGGCTCGTCTTGCTTTCGGGGGATGCGGGAGTTGGGAAAGACCTCCGCTCCCTACGTAAACGTCGCGTTGTTCCGGGGTGGGGGAAGGAGGGGCTGAAATTCTTTGGCTGTATCACGTTTCAAGTGGGCGGGCGGTAGGTCTGGCTGAGCCGAGCCAATGAGGGATGGGCCCAGGGCTCTGTGTGGATCTGTAGGCTGGGCCACCGGACGACCCCCGCTGAAGCTCTGCATCTCTTGCAGACAGCACTTTGTACACCGGCCTGGATGATGTGGCGGAGGAGCAGACGCAGCTCTTCCGCTGCCCAGAGCAGGATGTCCCGGTATTGCGCCCCCAGCCTTGTCTCTAACCTTTGGCGGGTGGGAGTTGCCCTGGAACCAGGACTCAGCCCCAGACCAGAGCTTATGGAGCTGTTCAATCTTCTGCACATTCTTGCCGTCTAATGTCCTCCTTTATTCAGTTTGGCAGCAGCTCCCTGGACGTGGGGATGGATGTCAGCCCCCCCTGAACCACCTTGGGACCCCCTGCCTATCTTCCCAGGTAAGATACCCTTTCTAAGGGGCGCCTGGGTGGCTCAGTTGGTTGAATGTCTGCCTTCGGCTCGGGTCATGATCTCAGGGTCCTGGGATGGAGCCTGCATCAGGCTCCCTGCTCAGCGGGGAGTCAGCTTCTCCCTCTGCCCCGCCCCCCATTCTCTCTCTCAAATAAATAAATAAAATCTTAAAAAAAAAAAAAAAAGATATCCTTTGTGATTCCCTCATCCTTCCAAAACCGTCTCTTTCCACTGTTTCGCAGGAACTGTGGAACTCCCTGTATCCTCACACCTCCTCTTTATAAGTACCTGTGCACTCCTCTCTCCTTCAGTCCCTTATTATGTGTTCTTTTCCCTTTGCCCCAGGTGAGGGATCCCTACCTCCATGTCTTTGGACACTTTTTGGACTTCTCAGGCTCTGCTTCCTGCTGATTCCCTAACCCTTTTCTTCCAGATCTTCAGGTGAAGTCTGAGCCATCCTCCCCCTGCTCCTCTTCCTCCCTCAGCTCCGAATCATCCCATCTTTCCACAGAACCCTCCAGCCAGGTGAGAGCCATCTCCCTCCTTTTACTGTTTGTGGCAGGGACTGTGTTCCATTCCCTTCACCCATAGATGCTGAGAAAATGTTTTGTGTGCTATAGGTCATAGAGTAGTGGTGGTGCCTTTGAATTACTTTAATATCCTCCTTTTACATATTTTTGCTGTGGTTGTCGAAAAAGATGGAGTCTTTTTAACATACAGAGATATGTGGCAGCCATGGTGGGGCTGGGAAGAAGAGAGTTGTTAACTGCTGAGAATTCTAGAATTGCTCTTGCCCAAGTTGTCCACTCTAAGACAATATTTAAAATCATGAGACTTGGGGCGCCTGGGTGGCTCAGTTGGTTAAGCGACTGCCTTCGGCTCAGGTCATGATCCTGGAGTCCCTGGATCGAGTCCCGCATCGGGCTCCCTGCTCGGCAGGGAGTCTGCTTCTCCCTCTGACCCTCCTCCCTCTCATGCTCTCTGTCTCTCATTCTCTCTGTCTCAAATAAATAAATAAAATCTTTAAAAAAAATAAAATAAAAATAAAATCATGAGACTTCATCAGCCCTCCGAGAAATAAAGTAGAAAGAGAAAATGAGGGGCCAGAGACAGCTTTGGGAGATGCTTAGTACCATTCAAACCAGAATGTCAAATAATTAGTAAGCTCTAAAGCTTTTGTTCTTGCTCTTGCTCTCAACACCTTCCCTTGTTTTCTTTTCTTTTTTGTGCCGCCCCCCCTTCACCTCCCACTCTCACCTAGGCCTCTGGTGTAGGAGAGGTGCTGGTTGTGAAGACAGAGTCCTTGGCACCCCCACTCTGCCTCCTAGGAGATGATCCAACATTTCCATTTGAAACCGTCCAGATCAATGTGGGTCCCACCTCTGATGATCCCTCAGGTAATAACAGCCTGCCACCACCCCCAGGCTTTACCAAGGCAGAGTATGTGTGTGTATAGATGGGGGAGGGGATGCAGGCAACAGGACAGGGAGGAAAAGGTGGGGAGGGGAAATGGCAGATGACCAGGAGAGAGGCCAGGAAGGGGAGGGATAATTTTAGGAAACCACAGGAAAGGCAGCCCTGAAGAGATGGGGATGGTTTTTCTTTCTTTTTCTAATCCCTAGTATCCTATTGTGTGATTTAACTTCTGTTGCCTTGCATTTTTAAAAAAACTTATGGACAGGTTAGAGCATATTTATTTATTATTTCCCCCCCCCAATGTTTTATTAGAAAATTTTTCAAACATACAGAATAGCTGAAATACCATATACCCAACCCCTAGATTCTACAATTAACATTATTTGTGCTATTTTTAAGTGTTACCAAGTTTATTTCCTCTTCCAATTGAGCATCTCCTCCATGCCACATACTGGACAGGGTGCTGGGGATGCAAAGATGAAAAAGATGTGAGCACCACACTGACCCGAGAATCCTGTAGTGTGGTGGGAGGGGAAAGATATGCACCAGTCACTGAAGGTGTGTGGGAATTCTGGGATAGACATCACAGGGTGCCACAAAAGCTCATAAGAGGGGCAGCTCACCTGATGGGGGCTGGATCAGGGATGTGCTCCTGGAGGAAGGGTTTCCTGAGCCAAGTTTTGAAGGACACATAGAGATTAGCCAGAAGATGAATAGATGAATGTGGAGATGGGTGTGTGTGTCTGTCTAGGGAACTCATATCTCAGAGTGGATGTGAGGAGGGAGTGGGAAATGGCAAGAAGTTGCAGAGGCTTCAGGGCCAGGTGGGCACCCTGCTAAGGGACTCTTAGCTTTTATCCTGTGGGCAGTTGGGAGCCTCTGAAGAATCAAGCAGGAGAGCAATGGGATTAGGAAGATGACTCTGGTGGCAGAGTAGAGAGACTGGGTCGTGGAGAGGCGGGACTGGATGCAGTTAATTGAGGAGGATATTTGGATGCCAAAAGGAGGCAGAAAGAATGAAGTAGAATGGATGAATTGCAGTGACTTCCTGCATAGGATTTGAAGAGGATGCCTAGGTTTCTTGCTAGGGCAGATTGGTACCATAAGAGCCCGAGCCCCCTGCTCAGGGAGGATGATGAATTCAGTGCTGGACATGTTGAGTGTGGACTGCAAAGTGGCTTCAGGGTTTCCTGGCACTGCCTCTCTTTGGTTGAACTCCAACCAGAAGCTAGAGGGCATGGGAGTCCAGTGATTTAGTCCATTCATGTTTTCCTCCCCGGCCTCAGAGTGGGGCAGGGAAGGATGTACAGTGGGTCCAGAGAGATAAACAGACCATATCCACACATTATTAAAAGTTACAAAGAGAACAAACAATATAAGGATTGAAAACCTTTTCACAGCAAATTGATTATTGATGACTTTGCCAAGGAATCAGATTCTCCCCTAAATAAATTAGGTATCTTTTGAGGGCCTGTGCTTTACCCATCAGTTTGATAGGAAGCATCAGACATAGTCCTTCCTTTTGGAGAGTCTCATGAGGTCATAACATGTGGTTAATAATCAAATAGTGGTCACCTCTGAGGAGGGATCTGGGTGGCTGGTGGACAAGGAAGGGAAGGAGATCCACTTCACTGAATTACCCTTGGGTCCTTTGGAGTTTTGTATCATGTGACTGTATTACCTATCCACAAATAAAAGTTGAAATTTTAATATAGCAGTATTGGTACTTATATAATTAAGTACCTAAATGAGTGGTATGGACCAAAGGTAGTGACAGACTAGTGAGCTTGGAGCTGAATCTGGCCCTCGGATGAGTTTTATTTTGCCCCCGTGGGGTGATCAGCAAGTTTCACAGATGGATTTAACAGAGGCCAGGAAAGCTCAGAGGTGACTGAGTCTTTGCGATTTGGTGCCTGGGAGGGCAAGGGAATTTGTGTGAAGGGACAAGCAGTGAGCCGCATGGGTGGGGCATGAGAAAGGAAATGACCAACAGGTACCTAGGGAGTTAGGATCAGGACACGGGAGCCGTCAAGGATAGAAATGCAGACTTGGCTGTTAGCATAGGGACGCGTGATGGCTTCCAGAGCCAGGGCAGGAGAAGAGAAAGTCCTGGGTAAAGAGGTAGGAAGAGAGCCAGCAAATCAGCAGCCCATGGCTCCTCCTCCTTCTGGACTGCATGCCTAGAGCCAGCTTTATATTCTGGTACAAGGAGAAAGGACCGTGTCTTCTATCCCCTCTCTTAATCCCCTTCTCCTCCAGTATTTTCTCTCATCCTGACCCCCCACAGATGTCCAGACCAAGGTAGAACCTGTCTCTCCATCTTCCTCCATCAACTCTGAGGCTTCCCTGCTCTCAGCAGAGTCCCCCAACCAGGTGAGCATCAACTTTTCTTTCTCCTTCCAGACACTCCAGTGAGTTCCTTCTGACTCTCAGAAGTATGAAAGCATTCTCTTTTTCAGCTCCTTCTCCTTGACACTCCTCCTGACTCACATATCTTCTGGAATACCCAACACAGGCTTTTATAGGAGAAGAGGTACTGGAAGTGAAGACAGAGTCACCGTCCCCTCAAGGGTGTCTCCTGCGGGATGTCCTAGGCCCCCCACTTGGAGGTGTCCAGATCAGCATGGGCCCATCCTCCGATGGCTCCTTAGGTAATGGGGCCTCCTGACACCTTGGGATCCCTGGCAAGAGGCCTCTAGTCCTGACCTTCATTCCTTCCCTCCCCTTCCTTCAGGCAAAGCCCTACCCACCCGGAAGCCACCCCTGCAGCCCAAACCTGTGGTGATAACCACCGTCCCAATGCCACCCAGAGCTGTGCCTCCCAGCACCACCATCCTTTTGCAGCCCCTTGCCCAGCCACCCCCAGGTACTAAAGAAGGCGAGAAGGAGATGATCTGAATTGACTTTCTCGGGGAGCTCACAGCCATTGAGGCTCCCAGCCCTTGGGTGCTCAGGTGCGGGTGGACACAAGAACTCCACCTGACTTACAGCTCTCACCTCCTCCTGTTCACTTGCCCCAGTCTCCCCAGTTGTCCTCATCCAAGGTGCTATTCGGGTCCAGCCTGAGGGACCAGCTGCCCCGGCTCCAAGGCCTGAGAGGAAGAGCATTGTTCCAGCTCCTATGCCCGGGAACGCCTGCCCACCTGAAGTGGATGTAAGTCATGGGGAGGAGAGGGGTAAGGCTAGTTCATGGGAAGGGAAGAGGCAACTCTTTCAGGAGAGAATTGTGGAATGAGAAGGGAACAAAAAGTGAGGAAGCAAACCCATAAGATGATCCTGAAGGTCAAGTGGATCCCGGTTCATAGACGAGTATCAACATCAACTCTGTGTAGTTTTAGGATCCTTAGTTTTGCTATCACTGTAGATGGAGAAACGGGAATGGTGTCCGTAAATCTAAGGCAGGGAAGTCATACTGTGTTATGGTTGTGGCGGTAGTTGGAAGAGGAGGCTGTTTCCTAGGGAAAACCAGGTAAAGCGTTCTTTAATTGTAGCAAGGTGAGGCTGTGGGCCCTTAAAAAGGAGAATTGAGAGAAAAGAAGATTTCCCCCCCATCCAAGGAAAGGAACTGAGTTTCCACCAGGAACCAGGATGGAGGAAGTTCTTCCTGCAGTCTGACTTCTCTCAGCTCTGCGGACCAGGGGCATGGAGCGGTTGAGAGAAGGGCTCCTTCCTCGAACTGTTTTGGCAGAGAGGAGCAACCCTTCTCTGGCTGTGTAGGTGGAGGACAGGAAGGCAGGAGAGTGGCAGTGGGAGCAGTGGGGTGATTAGCCCCTGAAGTCGGGAAGCATAGTTCCCCTTTCCCGCCCATCTGTCATTCCTCCTTTGGCCCTCTGGGTACCCTAGGCAAAGCTGCTGAAGCGGCAGCAGCGAATGATCAAGAACCGGGAGTCGGCCTGCCAGTCCCGGAGGAAGAAGAAAGAGTATCTGCAGGGGCTGGAGGCCCGGCTGCAGGCCGTGCTGGCCGACAACCAGCAGCTCCGCCGGGAGAACGCTGCCCTCCGGCGGCGGCTGGAGGCCCTGCTGGCTGAGGTACGCTGCTCTGTCCTTGGGAGGCCCGCGGGAAGACCAGCTCCTCTGGGCCGACTTACCCTCTCTCTCGGCCCTTTCTCTGCACCTTAGAACAGCGAGCTCAAGTTAGGGTCTGGAAACAGGAAGGTGGTCTGCATCATGGTCTTCCTTCTCTTCATTGCCTTCAACTTTGGACCTGTCAGGTGAGACCTTCCTTGCCCCCCAGAGCTTCGGGGTGGAGCCCACCCTCCCCACTGCCTGCCTGCCTTGGCACAGGGCCTTTCATCGCACTTACACCCACACAGTGCTGGTGTCCTCGGCACCAACGGTGTGTCCGCCCAGTCCCTTCTCATTCCGTCATTCCTGTCAAATGGTGTGTCCTAACCTGGAGCAGATGAGGCTAATGACATTGGCAAAAGTCACTTTTAAGTGCTTGCCGAGTTCCTCAGGCTTCCTGGTTTTATGAGGTAGGGATGGTTCTCATTCCCGTCTCACACGTGAGGAGATCCACTCTTGTAGAATAGACTGGAACCCAGACGGGCTGTCTGCAGAGCCCAGGATCTTAAGCGGCCCCCCGATAAAGCCGGAATTCCTCACCCTCTGTCCTTCCTTATCACCAGCATCAGTGAGCCTCCTCCGGCTCCCGTCTCTCCTCGGATGAGCGGAGAGGAACCTCCGCCCCGGAGACACTTGCTGGAGTTCTCAATGCAAGAGCCAGTTCAGGGAGTTAAACCCCTCCAGGGTTCCTCCCTGGGCCCTGAGGAGCCCCAGCCCAGCGCTCCAGGCCGGCCAAGTTTCAGGTGAGGAGAGGGCCCTCCCTTTCGCCAGTGCTGAGTGTAGCTTCTCCCCAAAAGTTACCTTTTCTTTTGGAGGGGAGCCAGAGTTCTCTTGCCATCATTGCCCGGTCTACTGGTGGAGGGGTGCAGCCTCCGATCATCGCCCCCTTCCTGCCTCACTCCAGAAACCTGACAGCCTTCCCTGGGGGTGCCAAGGAGCTACTGCTGAGAGACCTGGACCAGCTCTTCCTCTCCTCTGACTGCCGGCACTTCAACCGGACCGAGTCCCTGAGGTGCGCGGGACTCCGGGCAGGGGCCCCTCCGCGGGCAGCCGGGCCAGCCGCGTGTGCCGAAGCACCAGCCCTCCCGGCCCTCTCTTCTCCCTGCTGTGTGCAGGCAGGGCAAGTGGGAGCCTTGCCCCGCCTCTGCTTCCCTAGGCTTGCTGATGAGCTGAGCGGCTGGGTCCAGCGTCACCAGAGAGGCCGGCGGAAGATCCCCCACAGAGTCCCAGAGAGACAGGTAGGAAGGGCTGGGGCTGGCTCAAGCAAGGCCCGCTGGAAGACTGAATGGCCTAGGGATTTTGAGTTAGCACCTCATTGTGGAGGTTTGAGGGATCATTTGGGGTAAGTGGAGGGGTGGGTGTGAGGTGACATCAGCTTCCAGGGGCCGCTCTCTCTCCCTTTTGCCTTCACCCTCTTCACATCCTTAGATACTTCTCCTTCCAGAAGTCTCAGCTACGGAAGAAGTCGCCTCCAGTTAAGGCAGTCCCCACCCAACCCCCCGGGCCCCCAGAGAGGTGAGTCTATGGGGGTGCTTGTCTGTCACTAAGGGAGGTTGCACTCTAAAGAGCTAAACTCCCAGAATCTGTCCTGTGCCCATCGTCATTGCCACCAGGGGCACTATGCCTTCCTCATCCCCGGGGGCCTCCTGTCTTTTTCTCTCATCCTCTCCCACCTTCCCCAGGGGGACCTGGGCACTGGGCTTAGTTCCTCCCAAATCCTCTTTCCCGACCTGGCTAGGGATTCTGTGGGCCAGCTGCAGCTGTATCGCCACCCAGACCGTTCGCAGCCGGAGTTCCTGGATGCAATTGACCGACGAGAAGACACGTTTTATGTTGTGTCCTTCCGAAGGGTGAGTTCCTCCCTGCCCCATCCCTGTCACCCTGGGGTCCCTAGCAGTCTGTCTTCAGGCTGAGGCTCTAGAGTCGGGGTGGGGAGCCTGTCCACGTCTCTTCCTCCAGCCTCCCGGCCTGGCCCCTTTCTTTCCCAGGACCACTTGCTGCTCCCCGCCATCAGCCACAACAAGACCTCTCGGCCCAAGATGTCCCTGGTGATGCCTGCCATGGCTCCCAATGGTAATTCTCTCCCTGCTGGGTCTGGGGAGGGGTCCTGAAACTGAGGAAGGGGGAGGTTCTCATAGATCCAACATGAAGAGTTAAGGGGGAAATGGAGAGAGTGGGCCATTCCAAAGAGGCTAGACTCCTGGGTGAGAAGAAGCAGGAAATGGCTGGAGAGAAAAACAGAGCTCAGGAGACATGGGAGGAAGACGAGGGTGCAGGCTGTCCCTTGGTGAGGGTGCTCGAGTAGGTGTGGGCAGAGGGGATAGGCTGGGAACTGCCAGATTCTCACCTCCTGTTTTCTCTTGATGTCCTCTCCCCTGTGACCTCCATCATATGTGTTCTCTGTAACTCATCAATGTCATTTTCTTTTCCTGCCCCTCTCCTCTCCCTGCACCAACTCCATCCCTGACCCTCTCATTGACCTCCTGATGTGGATCTGCCTCCTCACCATTGCCTCTCCCTCCCTATCCACCTCTACTTTTCTCCTCTGTTTGCCGGCCCTTCTCCTCTTCCTTAACTCCCTCCTTCTCACAGAGACCCTGTCAGGCCAGGGGGCCCCGGGGGACTATGAGGAGATGATGCAGATCGAGTGTGAGGTCATGGACACCAGGGTGATTCACATCAAGACCTCCACGGTGCCCCCCTCACTCCGAAAACAGCCATCCTCGGCCCCAGGCAATGCCACAGGTGGCCCCTTACCTGCCTCTGCAGCCGGCCAGGCCCGCCAGGCCTCCCGCCGGCCCCTTTACCTCAGTCACCCCTGACCTCTGCAACTCACACTGACTTAGAGCTGGGTGGGGGGGCGGCGGGAGGTGGGGGTGACCAAGTGGGGCTTTTCTAAGTTCTCTGATCCCTAGGCTTGGGGCAATTGGTAAAGGAAAGACAGGGTGTGGGGTTAAGCACTTATTTGGAGATGAGCGGGTTCACCTCTCTTCTTACCCACTTTTTGGAATATAGGGCTCCTCTCATTTCTCTGAACCCCTAATTCCTGCTTCTCTCTTTGAGGGTATTGAGTGAGATGAGGTTTTGGGGTAGGTGGCCTCCTACACACTCTGTTCTTTTGTTTCTCTATTTGGGGGGGTGGAGGTGGGAATTTAGTCCCCAGGAGGGACAAGGGACATTTTTACATTTTGGAGCTAGTCACTGGAGTAAAGGAGGGGTGGTGGTGGGAGATCAGGTTTATGGATATGTACTATCTTTTATTATTAAATAAACAACTTGGAGGGAGTTGAAGGAATGGTGGCTGCCTTCCTGGCTCATGACGGAGAATTTGGGGAAATTGGCTTCTGGAGGGCCGGTGTATCAGAGAACCAAGCACTGAAGACACAGCTGGCTCAGGGGTGGGGGTGGGATCCCAGACCTCATGTCATCCCCTTGTCCCCGCCCCTACAACACTGGGGTATGTCTGTGTCTAGCGAGGGGATGAGGGTGGGATATCTCATGGCGTGACAGCCCCGAGGATACAGATCCCTGGAATGTGTCTGAGTAAACAGGAAGGACAGGGGGCCCCACGCCCTTTGGGGTGAGCAGCCTCCCTGGGTCCCCTGCATTCTAGCAGGTTCTCCCGCCCTTCCCTTGATTTCCAGGGCGAGCAGCTTGAACAAACAGCAGAGCTGGGGCCAGAGGGCTGTAAGCCAGAAAGGAGGGGCCACAGTGGAGAAGGGGGTGGTTTTGGAGGGAAGGGGGGATGTTGAGGAGCATCTTCTCGGCCCTAAACTGGAGGACAGAGACTTGAGAGTCCAGTTAAAAGAAAGGGATGAGAATGAATCCTGCAGGAAAGGCTGTGCTTCTAATTAGGAGGAAGGGGGACAGGGTGAGGGGCCAAATCACTCCACCTGGGGGTTCCCGTGAGCGGCTCCTATCCAGCAGCGTCTCAGGGCTGGCCCTGCAGGAGTGTCCTGGGTCAGCTAGAGGGTGTGGGCTGGGCCTGGGCTCAATGCCCAGATGACTGGACAGGGGCCGCCCGGGCCACAAGCCCAGGCCTGAAGGAGGAGGGGAGAACCTCACGTGTCCAGCCAGACTCCCCCGCTCCCCATTACTGTGTTTGGGGTGAAAACAGACTGAGTAACTATGGCAACCTGGAACTAGGGCTCCCAGGAACTAGGCCTCTCCTCCCTCCGGAGCACAGCCCTGGCTTCTGGGCCTTCCTGTCCCCACGTCCCTGAGCTTCATCCAGGCAGTGAGCGCAAGGACAAGGATCTGGGAGGCAGATCACCCAAGTTGGATTCCCTGCTTTACCTTTCATTAGTGGATGTCCTTGATGTGTAACTTAAACACTCAGAGCCTTAGATTCCTCATCAGTAGCACGGAATACTCCCACCTACTTCTCAGGGTTGGGGTGAGGGTGAAAGATGTCCACACTGCCTGGTCCGTGAAAGGCACACCTGTCCCTTGTCCCTTACACCTTCTTTCCACTTCTTTCCACTTCTCCTTTCCACTTCTCCTCTATTCCGCTCTTACCCAAGCTGGCTTCATCACCACTCTGTCATGCAGTCGCTCCTTCTGTCCTGATCACAGCGCAGGGCAGCGCAGGCCTTGAGTGCTGGCGTCTCCGGCTGGGGCCCCTGGGGGGGGGGGCCTGCCACACCCCCGGCTGAGTGGCAAGGGACAGCTGCCACTCTGGTGTGAACTGGCAGTTGACTGTTGGCTGGGTTCGTGGAGGGGGGAAGGCATAGGAGGGGGCTGGAGCCAGAGGGTGCGAGGTGGGAGGGTGAAGGCAGGTCAGTCTCTGGCTGCCGCGCTCCAGGCCCACGCCGGATCCGAGGCCACAGCCCAATCCCAGGCCACCAGGCCCCCTCAGTGGGCTGCCAGGATCACTCCTGCACCTCCTGTCAGCCCCTCCTGTCCCAGGCCCACTTTGTCTTTCTGTTGAGCTGCTTTCCTTCCTCAGGATCCCGCCTTTTGTTGCTCTTATCATCCCTGACCCATCGCCTCTCCCTCTTGGCTCTAGAAGATTCCTCTCCCACCTCTCTTTGCCCTCCGCCCGGCCAGGAGTCATCCCCTTCTCTTTTGGACTCTAGTCTATGTTGCTCTTGCCGGTCCTCGCTCCTTTTGTATTTTGCCCTACCCCCCCCCCAGCCCCCCACCCCCACCCCGGTCCCGTACTTCACTCTGTTTTCCATTTCTTTTTTCTTATTCTTCTCATCTCCTGCTGCTGACCCTGTGCTCAACTCCTCCCTCTTCACACCACCCCCTCCCCAGTTCCCTTTGCACTCCTTTGTCCACATTCCTGGTCCACAACTTCCTCTCTTCTCCCTGGCTTCGGCCCTTTCCCCCTCCCTTCCCTTTCCTCACTCCAATCCCCTGTCCTGTTCCCAGCTGTGGGGGCCAGGACTCAAGAGCCTAATGTTTGCCTCATCGTTCTGCTATGGCTTCTGGATACAGCACATCTGGATTCCGGGGCCCAGATGTGTGGTTGCCACAGCGACCTCAGTCCCTCTGGTAAATAGAGGCGCCCACCCGCCCCACAGCAGAGAACAAAACAATTGTGTGACTTTCTTTTGTCACGAGATAGAAATGTCCTCCCTCCTCCCTTCTCCCCACACCCATGTCTCCAGGCAAAGGAAGTTTTAAGGGTCCAAACCCTTCCTTCTGTGGCTCTGTTGCCCCCTTTCGAGTCCTAGCCTCTTGGTTCTCTCCCATCTCTCATCTCAGGCTGTGTCTTCTCTCTGAGCTGCCCTTCCCCACCATCTCCTCAGTAGTGGAATGTTGAGTCCCCTTACACTTGGTGATTTCTTCTTACTGAATCTGCATAATAACTGGATGCAGGAAAAAGCTTCAAAAAGCCAGATCTGCCACCCTTCCTTCTCAAACAAGTTCTTCCAGAAGGCCCTTCATTTGTTTCTGCCCTAAGACTTCCATCTTTCCAAGGCTGTTTCTGGGGGAGGAGGGAATCAGAAAGCCTGGTTGAGGCCCACCTTCACCACCACTAGCAAAGTCCCTTGGACAGGTCACCTGACATTTGTGGTCCTCCATTCCCTCAGCCACAAAGTGGGATTAATCAAATGCCTGCACTGTGTTGGAAAGTGTTTTGTCAACGGAAGCCCAGTACAACTGTTTTCTCTCTTCCCCCTCTCTGGGACTGCTCCCTTGGATCGCAGCCCCTGGCCTGTCCTCGTTCCCTCTCTTTTCTTTCCTTCAGGTCCTTGCCCTTAATTGCCCTCATTCTTCTTTGTGTTCCTTCCCTTCTCCTTGTCTTTCCCTTTCCTTCCTGTCTATACCTTTTATCACGTATCCTCCTGAGGTCAGGACAGGAACAAGGAGGTTCATTCAAGGATGGAAGCCCAGAGCTGAAGACACCTGCTGGACTGAGGATTCTGAGACCAGCCAGAGCACGTGGACAGCTGTCAGCAACCCCGACCTCTCTACCCATCACCTGAAACACCTCAGTGAAGGCCACCAGCTCTGCCCACTAGGCCTCCCTGCCTCCACGCCTGGGGTTCCTACCAGACTCCCTTTCCCCATCCTTCTCACCCAGCCCTCTCACAGCTCGATAGTGACAAGCATTTATTAGGCACCTGTGCTATGCAAGGTCTGGTGCTTTCCTGATGAGATGCAAACATATGTGAGACAGGAGCTCCTCCAAGAGCCTAAATCCAGGGGCTGAATCAAATTTTAGACAATGATGACCTCAGAACCTGGAATTACGTCTGTTAAGCTTCCAGTGGCTTCCTCAAATGCCATGTAACCTTGAAAATGTTAGCAACCCTACTCTCTTCTGAGACTCTGGTATCCCTTCTGTCCCTAGCCGTGGACTTCCAAAACACCCCATGGCCATCCTTAGAGCTCTCACATCTCCAGGGTCTCCTGGCCACTCTGTGGACCAAGTATACTTATGGTGGCCATATTTAGTAAATAATAAAACCAAGATTAAGGCATAGGGCAAACAATGGATATGACCATGGGACAGATGAAATCCAGGAATGTAAGAGAAAATCCATTCTCTGTGCAGTCTGCTCTCCCCAAGTCATGCTGTTTCAGACCCTCCCTTGCCCTTTCATGTGCTTTCCCCTCCCTGCCCCACCCCCACCCCCCAGGATCAGAGGGAAGTTGTTACCTACTCCAGGATCTGGGGGCTTTGGGCCAAGGCAGAGGAAGGAAGCTGAGCCCAGTTCCGTCCAAGATGCTGACTTCATCCTCCCCATCAAAGCCAGGAAAAAAACCAGCCACACACACCCAGGCACACAGACACACACACGCAGACACACGGACACACATGGGGACACCCACGCGAGCGTCCGAGAGTCCGTGCAAGCCTTTGCCCTCAGCCACAGCTTGCTAACTGGGCATGTGGCCGCCACATGCTGACCCAGGAACAACACAGCCCTGCAACCAGGTGGATCCAGTCGGGTGCAGACACCTGTGCTCCAACCCCCGTGGCAGACTCAGACACATACAGGTTCCTTCAGGTCCCTCTCACCCATCAGCTATGACGGGGCCAAGCTCTTCCCTGATGGTGAGGTTTGTACCAGGGCAGCAAGAACTCGCTTCATGAAACCTGGGGTGAGGATGCCTCAACCTCGGTATTTCCCTTCTGTGACAAAAGTCTTCAGCCCCTGGTCAGGGCAGTGAGCACAAGGGGAGATGGGGCCAGAGAAACAGCCAGCAGCCTTACATGGGGGTGAGTCTGCTGCCCTGTCCTCTGGCATCGGTCTTCCTGTCTCTGCCTGAGGTCAAAGTGCTTTCTTCCTCCAGCCCCCAGCACTCCCTACCCCTGCTGCTCCCCTGCAGCACCCAGATATTCACCCATTTCAGCTTTCCTCTGACTTCATCCTGCCATTCATACCCCCACCCCCATATCCTCCTCCCGCCTCTAGCTCTGTCTCCATCCCTAAGCCTCTCTCCTAAACCTCCTTCTCAACTTTCTGGCTTCCCTTCCCTGTCTCCCCTGAACCCCAACTTCCTCCCCAAGTCTTACATATCCTGGTGCTCAGCCAAGCCCTTGCCCAGCCAGTACCCAAGCCTCATCTGCCGTTTCCTGGAATTTGCTGAGGTGGGAGAATGAAAAGGGGGCAGTGATCCCAAGCTGAGAACAGGCATGGACTGAGCAGAACAGATGGGGAGAGGCAGTGCAGGGACAGGGCAAGTAGAAAGGGGAGAAGAGATGAGGCTCAGGTGGGAGCAATGGGACTAGGCAGGGATGGGTGGGGACAAGGAGTTCCAGAGAAGGCCCCATGTTGGGGAGGGATTTGGGCATGGGAAGGAGGTTTCCTTCCCCTCCCCCCACCCCCTGCCCTGCACTTCCAGGAAAGACTGGCAGGAAGAGAAAGAGCTGGTGCTGGGCAACAGGCAGGTGGGGCAAGATCCAAGCTGGAGCAAAGTGGTGGGAGAGGAGGTGCCAGGGAGGGAGGAGGGAGAGGGGCTGGCCATGGGGAAGGGTGTTGGTAGAGAGGAGAACCCCATGAGAGAGCAGGAGCAACAGGTGGGGAAAAGGTGAGGGGAAAGGAGAAATGGCATAAGGATTGGGGGTGTGAAGTTGGGCAAATATTGGGATGGGAAGAGTACAAATGGGACGGGGAAAGGGTGTGGGAGGTAGGACCAGGGGTGCAGGGGGCAATACAAGGGTATTGTGGGACTCGGTGATCCCAGACAGGGAGGGGAGGAGGGGTGGCATGCAATGATGTTGGGAGGGCCTGGCAGGGACTAGAGGGGTGGGAGGACCTGCCCTATCTCCGCTCCCCTCCCTGACCTCATGCTGGTCCTCCCCTTCTCCTCCCCCTGCTCGCTGCAGGCTCCCTCCTTCTTGCTGTCGCTGCTGAGAGAGATCGACGGTTGGGTCGCAGTTCAGTGAGCCCCTGCTGCAGGGAACAAGCAAGGGGACCTCCAGGGAACTCTGGGCTGCCCAGGCACGGTAGCCCTGCCCTGTCTTGAGAACTCCCCTCCCAAGGTCAGGAACAGAGCAGGTGCAGAGGCACTGCAGTCTCCTGTTGCCCAGGTAAGGAACAGAGCTCTGGGAAGAACAAGGGAAGAACTGGGAGCCGTGGGGGTTCTACCCTATCCCTGCACCCCCAGCAAAGGTGTAGCAGGAGAGCTCTCAGGAGAGCCTCACAGAGCAGAGACTTTCTGTTAGGGCAGAGGAAATGGGACCTTGCACTAGGGACTAGACTCCCTGTGGATGGCGTGTCTGGAGGATGGGTCAGTGTGTGTGTGGCCAGGGGCGTGCGCACGTGCAGTGGGGGGTGTGGGTGCCAGGGTTTGGACAGGATCAGGTGGTGGCACCAGGGTGGAGGTGGTTATTGGTGAGGTAGGACTCAGCGGTGATGGTGATCGGAAGGGGGAAACCAGGGGCTAGAGGCTGAGCTAGTGGCCAGCTGAACCTCAGGAGGAAAGTGCTGGGGGAACCCCAAGTGCTCTGCTTAGAGCAGCTGAGCTAGAGCTCCCGGAAGGTGCCAGAGGGAGTCTCTCAGCATGTGGGTTGCGGGTCTGGGAGGGAGGTCTGGGGGTCTTAAGCCTTTGGGAAATGTTGAAATGGAGCAGAGTCAGGATTCCCAGGTCTGGGGAGGGCACAGAGCCTGCTGAGAGGATCCTAAAACTTGTTCTTGGCTGAGAGCTCTCCACCCATGACTCACGGTTCAGCGGGGTTGGGCTGACTGAGAGATGCCTCCGGGGGCACAGGGGCTCCGTCTTCCTTCCATCCCTGTCCAGGCTCTCCCTGCTTCTGTCCGTCTAAACCTCCCCCCACCCACTACACGTGACACGCCCTGGGTGGGGTGGGCGGGCGGGCCCCTTATCTCGCCTGGAAAGAATTTAATGGCTTGGAAACAACTGGAAATGGAACTGAGAGGAACTACTGGGAAGCAAGTCGGAAACACCGCAGCTGCCGGCTGTCTGGCTGTCCAAGCCCGCTTCCAGGCCCCGCCTGCTTCCCGCATCCCTGGCTCCCTCCCGGCCCCTCCCCTCTCTCTCTCTCCCTGCCTCCACTCCCTTGGGGACCTGGCACCTCAGTTCCTCAAACTCCCTTCCCCTTGAGTCCTGCTTACTCAGTGCTGGCCCAGAACCTGCCTTCCTGTCTCTCATTGCCCCCTTACTCTTTTCCACTGGGGGCCTGGAAATCCTTTCTCTTACTTTTTCCACTCCTCTGGCCCACTAGCTCCCCAGAATGAGGGGCATCTGGATCCCCCAAATCTCCCGTGGCACCTCCTTATCTCCTGGTTCCAACCCAATATTTGGAACCCCCCTCATCTCCCTCCTTCCTCTCATGGTCCTGGAATCCTTCTACTTTCACCCCTCATGTGGCATGAGGGGCAGAGGGAAGCGGGGGGAGGCCCAGATCCCCCATCTCTGGAACATCCCTCATGGAAGCCAGCCCTTCTCCACACCTCTTGGGACCGACAGTCCCTGATGAGCGAAGTGTCAAAGTTGGCCACACCATGAATACCAGGCAAGCTGAGTCACAGCTTGGGATGATGCCCCCACCTCTGCCAGCCCTCCAACTGTGGAGAGGATGCCAAGAGGGTGAGGCCACATCCCCCCTCCCCACTGCAGAAAGGAGCCCCAGACAGCAGTAGGGGGGATGACGAGGGAGAAACACAAGAGACACCCAAGTTGTTTCATTTCCTAGTGCTGAGAGAAGAGGGGAATTCTTCCAAGAGTTGGAAGTGGGAGGTGGAGGGGTGGCCATGACAGGGCAGGAGAGGGGATGGGGAAGGAAGCTCTCTGGGTCATGAACTGTGGAGTCTACTCCTCTCCTCTGAGACCTGCCTCACTACTTTCCAGCTTCTCTCCTTCCTGCTGCAGAGGCTCTCTCCCCCTCTCCCCCAACCTGGGGAAAGATGCAAGATCCAATGGCGGGGATGGGTACTGGACAACTCGCAAAGACCCCCAGGGGTGTGGGGCACCAAGTATCTTCTTCTCCCTGGAGAAGGGCCTCCTGTTTGGTTCTCCTCACTCCAACTATGTTCTGTGACTCACACAGCTGCCCTCTGAGCTGATGAGAAATCCACTTTCTTAGGCATCACCCAATGAACGAGTGTCTAGGAAACGTGAAGAGATTGTGTGTGTGTGTGTGTGTGTGTGCGCGCCTGCAAAGACACAGGCTGATTTGGATGGATATGTGTATCTGAGTACAAGTGTGTTCATGTTTGTGTTTGTGGATGAGTGCATACTTGGGTATATTTGTATATGTCCATGTATTTGTGTGTGCACGCACCCCTTGGTTTGCATGGCCTTAGACAGAGTGACAGGATCTGAGGGTAGGTTAGAGCCCACCTTGTACCCAAGTCTACACTCCAAGTGGATGGGCTGAGATGCCCAGGGAAGGGCCGCTGTCTGCCTGCCAGGCCTCTGTCTGGGCTTCTTGGGCCTCTTAGTGCAGAAATGCTCTTTCCCTGTCGTCCAGCTTTCCTTCTGTCTCTTCTGGGCTGGTGGCAGGGTGTGATGGCTGGTAGCCCTGACACTCCTTTTTCCCAGACTTGGAGGAGAAGTTTCAGAGCAGCAAGCCAGGAAACGTGTGTGGGAGTGTGTGTAGGTGTGTGGGGTGTGTGTGTGTGTGTGTGTGTGTGTTAGGCACCGTCCCTTCCCTCCTAACCAGTCAGTGTTCCCACACTCACTCTGCCCTCCTCTCTCCAGCCTCTCTGGTCCCGAAGAGCCGGGCACCCGCCCACACCTCTCCTTAGCCCTTCACCCCAACTGAACCCTCCACATTCCGTTGCTCACCACAGCCCTCTATCCTGGCTCACCTTGAACACCTCTCTAACGCTGGTCTCCCTGTGCTCCCCAATCCTTGCCTCAACGAACAAACACAGCTGGGTGCCAGCACCCAGATCAAGAAACAGGATCTTCTTAGCACCTCAGAACTTCCCTGCCACGTCCCCCCCCCCCCCCCCCCCCCCCCAATCCTCCACGAGCACCACACTGCTGACTTATGACACTACAGATTGACGTTGTCTCTCCTCAGACATACATAGAATGTTTTTAAAGATTTTACTTATTTATTTCAGAGAGGGAGAGAGAGAGAGAGCAAACATGGGTGGGGGAGGGGGAGAGGGAGAAGCAGACTCTCCACTGAGCAGGGAGCCCGAAGTGGGGCTCAATCTCAGGACCCTGGGATCATGACCTGAGCCGAAGGCAGATGCTTAACCAGCTGAGCCACCCAGGTACCCCCATATACATAGAATTTTACAGCACGTTCTCTTTTGTGTCTGGCTTCTTCTGCTCAACCCTGTATTGGTGAGATCCATCCATGTTACTACATAGAGTTGTGGTTTGTTCCCATTGCTTTATTTTATCTCACTGTATGAATAAACCACACTTTATTTAATCTATTCTACTGATGTGAGATATTTGGGTAGTTCCCAGTTTGGGGCTATGATGGGTATATTCCTGGGGGTGGAATTGGTGGATCAGAGTGTTAGCATATAGCTCTGGTAGATTTTGGGGATTCTGCTCAACAGTTTTCCAAAGTGCTTGTACTGTCTGGCCCTGCCGGCGTCCACACCTGGCCTTCTCTCTAGCCCGGCTTCTGCCTGAGCTGCTGTTTCTGTCCAGCTTCTTGTCCCAGACACTGTCCGTGGTCCTAGCCCTGACCTTGGTCCTGTCCTTGGTTCCAGCCCTGATGGTAGTCCTCAGCTTAAACTGAACTTTTCATTCACTCATATGGTCAATATTTATCAAGCACCTAATATGTGCTAGATGCAAGAATACAATAGCCAAGAAAAAATCAAGTGCCATGCCTGCCCTCATGGACCTTATTGTCTAGTGGGTAAGATTGAGTGTGGGCAAGAAAGCATTAAAATAATCCCACCAATAAGTATATAATTATAAATTGTTATACATGCTACAAGTAGGAATTACATGGCTCTTTTTTTTTAATCAGTCCTGTTACATAGCTCTTTGATATCACATGTTAGGGGGACCTGGGCAGTAAAGTTACCCTGAGGAAGCAATGTGGGGCTGAGATATAAGGGATGAGGAGGCCACGATGAAAGGGAAGAGTGTTTCACATAGAGGGAGCACCATATACAAAAGCCTAGGGTTGGGAAGGGTGTGAGGGACGTAAGGTCCATGGGACTGGAGTGGAGAGAAGGAAGGAAGTGTTATGGGAGATGAGGTGGGAGAGGTCAGCAGGGACCAGATGATGCAGGGCTGTTTGTCAGTGTTTGAAGGGAATTTAGAAAGGAGACACTGGAGAGTTTTTAGGGGGAGCGGGACATCCTAGTTGCCTTTGTGAGATTGTAAGGGGCAAGAGTGGAAGCAGAGGGACCAGGTAGGAGGCAAACGCAGTTGTCAAGCAAAAGCTAGGTGATGGCTTGATCTCTAACTCAAAGAGAGAGCGAGAGAGAGAGAGAAAGAAGCAAATTAAAGAGATGTTTATGAGAAGGTAAGGGCAAATATCACAAAATATGGTGGCGTTGATGGCGGTTAGGTTTCTAGGTTGTTCTAGGTTTCTAGGTTTCTGGATGAATGGTGGGGCCGTGAGCTGCAGTGGAGAACACAAGAGAAGGGATGGGGTACAGGAAGGGTGACCATGAGTTCAGTTTCAGACATGTTGAATTTGAGGTGCCCAAGAAGAGTCGCCAAGTAGCCAGTTGGATACATTGCTTGGAGTTAAGCGGAGATGACTGGGCTAGTTTATAAACTGGGGTATAGTTTGGAAATTAAAATCCTGGGTCTGGGTGAAAGTACCTAGATGAGTGACTAGAAAAGTAGGTCTCAACTTTGGCTGCACATTACAATCACCTGGGGTGCTTTTAAAAAATACTGAGTACAATTTAGTGCTTCCGTTACTCTAGGCACATCTCAAGTGTTCAAGAGCCACATAGCTCTCCTGGCTACTGTACGGACAGCTGGATACAAAATGTTGTGAAATGGAAGATGTGGTCAACAGTGTCCAGTGATTTTTGAGACAGGTCAAGTAAGATGAAGACAAATGTCTCTCAGATTTTGTGACACTGAGATCTTTGGGCAATCTTGGGGACAGCTGTTTGATAGGTTGAAAGGAGGTGGGGCAGCCGGATGGGAGTGCACTGAGGCATTCGTGGGATGGGATATGGGGAATGGAAACAGCAAATACAGATAAATCTTTTGACAATTGAAGCCATGAAGTAGAGGAGGGAAATATGTGCTGGCTGGAGGGAGTATGAGATTGGGGAAGGTTTTGGTTGTGGTTGTTGTTGTTGTTTAGAGAGAGAACACGCACGTGCGCATGTGTGCGCAAAGGAGGGGGAGGGGGCAGAGGGAGAGAGAATCTCCAGCAGACCCGAAGCAGGGCTTGATCTCAGAACCCTGAGATCATGACCTGAACTGAAGTTAAGAGTTGGATGCCGGGGCGCCTGGGTGGCTCAGTTGGTTAAGCGACTGCCTTCGGCTCAGGTCATGATCCTGGAGTCCCGGGATCGAGTCCCGCATCGGGCTCCCTGCTCAGCAGGGAGTCTGCTTCTCCCTCTGACCCTCCCCCCCTCTCATGTTCTCTCTCTCTATCTCATTCTCTCTCAAATTAAAAAAAAATAAAAAATAAAAATATTTAAAAAAAAAAAAAGAGTTGGATGCCTAACTGACTGAGCCACCAGGCGCCCTGTTGTTGTTTTTTTAAGATAAAAATTTCAATTTATGAAATACACAAATCTAAAGTGTATAGCTCAATTAATCTTTGAATATGTATACATCTGTTTAACCACCACCCAGATCAAAGTACAAAATATTTCCAGTAATCCTATGTGTCTTCTTTTTTTAAATTTTTTTTTTTTTTAAGATTTTATTTATGTATTTGAGAGAGAGAATGAGATAGAGAGAGAGAGCATGAGAGGGGGGAGGGTCAGAGGGAGAAGCAGACTCCCCGCTGAGCAGGGAGCCCAATGTGGGACTCGATCCCGGGACTCCAGGATCATGACCCGAGCCGAAGGCAGTCGCTTAACCAACTGAGCCACCCAGGCGCCCCTCCTATCTGTCTTCTAATAGTAAAGAGTAACTCTGCCTGTTTTTGAAACTCATGTAAATAGCATCATTCACAAAGTTCTCTTTTTGTATCTGGTTTCTTTTGCTAGCATTATGTGTGTGAAATTGTCTATGTTGTTACATGCAGCAAGAGGGTGTTTTCATTGCTGTGTTTCATTGTATGATTGTGCCGCAATTTGTTTATCTGTTCTATTAATGGAACTTGTTTCATTTGGCTGATATGAAGAAAATCTCATGAACATTCTTGTACATATCTTTTGGAGAATATATGCAGTCATTTCTGTTGGATATTTACCAAGAAGTGGAATTGCTGGGTTATAGGCTCTATGTCTTTGTAAATACTGCCCAACAGTTTTCCAAAGCGGGTGCACTAATTTATGCTCCTGCTTGCAGTCGATGAGAGTTCTAGTTGCTTCACATTCTTGTCAATATCAAGTAACAACAACCCCTTTAATTTTAGCCATTCTGATGGCTATATAATGGCATATTGTTGTGGTTTTAATTTGCATTTCTTTGGTTACTAGTTTTGTTACACACCCATATATATGTTTGTTTTCCATCTGTTTATTGGTCCTTTGGATATATTCTTTTCTGGAGTACTGGTTTAATACTTTTGTCAATTTAAAACACTGGGTTGCCTTGTCTTGTTTTTGTTTGTTGTTTTTGTTTTGCAGGGGTTTCTTATTTTAGATTTTGATCCTCTCACTCACTCTCAATATCTCTCACTCTCTCTCCCACCCCCGCTACCTCTTGGCATTTCTCATATATTTTATCCCAGTGTATGGCTTCCCCCCCCCTCCCCCAGTGTATGGCTTTTATTCTTATTCTCTAAATGGTGTCTCTGGATGACCAGAAGTGATCAATTTAATGAGTCCTAATGTATCCATCTCTTTTTTTATGGTTAAGTTTTGTGTGAAATATTTTATGGTTAAATTTTATGTGGTTAGGTGCGCCCAGGTGGCTCAGATGGGTAAGCGTCTGCCTTCGGCTCAGGTCATGACCCCAGGGCCCTAGGATGAGTCCCGCATCGGGCTCCCTGCTAGGTGGGGAGCCTGCTTCTCCCTCTGCCTCTGCCTCTGCCCCTCTCTCTCTCTCTCTCTGACTCTCATGAATAAATAAATAAAACATTTTAAATTAAAAAAAATTTTATGTTGTTAGGTTTTAAGAAATCTTTGCTCTAAGGTTGTAAAAATTTTCTCCTATTTTTCATTTATACAGTATTGTTCTGAAAGATACTGCTTTACCTTTCGTAATTAGGTCCATTAGATTCACTTCAAATTAATTTCTGTATGTGGACATAAGGGAGAGATAGATTTTTTTTCCATCTGTATCTTTCCTCATTTATCAAAAAGAGCATCCATTCTCTTTTTAATTGCAGTGCCGCCTTTATATGTGGTCATGTATCTGGACACTCTTCTGTTCTATCTATCTATCCTTGCACCTTTATCAGTTTTGATATTTGGTAATGTAAGTACTGAGGAAGAAGGATATTCTCAAACGACAGGAGATACTTGAGCTCCTATAAAAGCTGACAGGAAGGATTTTGCGGAGAGTGAGGGATTGAATAAAAGGGGGAGAGAGGATAATCTTCACCTAAGAAGATAATAGGAGCTGGGTTCCAGGTGCTTGTGGAAGGATTGGCCTTGTACACTCATCCGCTAATCCATTCAACGAGAATGTGTCGGGGAGCCCCCGTGTGTCAGCCACAGGCGTATAGCAGTGCCAGGACAGACGAGGTCCCTGTTCTCATGGAGTTCCCACGTTAGTAGTGGGAGACAGGTAACAGACAAGTACCCACAGGAACAGGTGATTCAGGCAGCAGTAAATGCCATGAAGAACATAGGTAGGACACTGCCTTAGAGAGCAATGGGAGCCCACTCCAACGGGGCACCAGGGAAGGTCTTGGGATGCAAGACGTGTGGTAGGATTTGAACCAAGAAGGAGCCAGTCTTGAAGAGCATCCCAGACAGAAAGAATGTACAGCTAAAAGGCCCTTAGACTAATGTAAGCTTGTAGTATCTGTAGAACAAACAAAAGACCAGTGTGGGTGGACCAATAAAGAAGAAAAAGAAGAGGGCAGGGAGCTGGGTAATCAAATGACATCAGAAAGCAAATAATACATTATATGTTAAAAAAAAGAAGAAGAAGAAGAAGTAGAAGAAGATAGCAGGAGGGGTAAAATGAAGGGGAGTAAATCGGAGGGGGAGATGAACCATGAGAGACGATGGACTCTGAAAAACAAACTGAGGGTTCTAGAGGGGAGGGAGGTGGGAGGATGGGTTAGCCCGGTGATGGGTACTAAAGAGGGCACGTTCTGCATGGAGCACTGGGTGTTATACACAAATAATGAATCATGGAACACTACATCAAAAACTAATGATGTGATGTATGGTGATTAACATAACATAATAAAAAAAAAAGAAAGAAAGGTAGAGACCAAATTAGCCCAAGGAGGCTATCCCTTAGGGTTGGGCTGAATGTGGAGTTTCCCATGCATGTGAGTTGGTAGATTAGTTGTGGGTGATGGGACTGTGGGTGTGTATATTGGGGGAGGTGGGGAGCTATCTTGTCTCCTTCTCTGTGAACCTGCTCACATGTGCCCTCTCTCCCTGCAGCCTCCTGAGTGATGCCAGCCCAATGGTTCCTAATCTCCAGACTGGCCCTCTTGGTACTGCTGGGCACAGTCAGAGCAGGCCCTTTCTCTCCACGGTCCAATGTGACACTCCCAGCCCCACGTCCTCCTCCCCAGCCGGGGGGCCACACAGTGGAGCCAATAGGGGGAAGCCCCTCTTCTCAGCTTTATGAGCACACTGTGGAAGGAGGGGAGAAGCAGGTAGTTTTTACCCACCGCATCAACCTGCCCCCTTCAGCTGGCTGTGGTTGTCCCCCGGGCACGGAGCCCCCCATTCCTGCCTCAGAGGTGCAGGCCTTGAAGGTCCGGTTAGAGATCCTGGAGGAGCTGGTGAAGGGGCTGAAGGAACAGTGCACTGGGGGATGTTGTCCTGCTGCTGCCCAGGCTGGCACAGGTGAGCAGACAGATGATCAGGAGAGGGGGCACAGAAAAAGAGGAAGGTGGGCATCACTAGTCCATAAAGGACCTTGGTCTGAATTAGAAAAAGGCATCTCTTCTTCCCCTTTGGGGGTGGTGAGTGCAGCCCAGGGCACAACTCAGAGAGAGAAGCCACCAGACTAGGTGGCTTCCCTCCCCTGTCCCCAAGTATATGCTAGGGCCTTGGCAGACCACATATATTGACTAGGAGTACCTGGAAACAAAGATGACTTTATGAAATAAGCCTGGCCCTGCTGGAGGGGCGGACGGAGGGGAGCACCCTATGGGCTTGGTATCCCTCCCCAGAGACTGAGTCCTGCCTCTCCCTCTTACTCCAGGCCAGACGGATGTTCGTAGCCTCTGCAGTCTCCATGGCGTGTTTGACCTGAGCCGCTGTGCCTGCTCCTGCGAGCCAGGCTGGGGTGGGCCCACCTGCTCAGACCCCACAGGCGCTGGGGTGCCCCCATCCTCCCCACCCTCAGCCTCCAGGGCCTGCCCAGATGACTGCAACGATCAGGGTCGCTGTGTCCGTGGGCGCTGCGTGTGCTTCCCTGGTTACAGCGGCCCCAGCTGTGGCTGGCCCTCCTGCCCCGGGGACTGCAACGGCCGTGGGCGCTGCGTGCAGGGCGTGTGCGTGTGCCGGGCGGGCTTCTCCGGCGACGACTGCAGCCAGCGCTCCTGCCCCCGGGGCTGCAGCCAGAGGGGGCGCTGCGAGGACGGGCGCTGCGTGTGCGACCCGGGCTACGCGGGCGACGACTGCGGGGTGAGGAGCTGCCCTAGAGGTTGCAGCCAGAGGGGGCGCTGCGAGAACGGGCGCTGCGCGTGCGACCCCGGCTACGCGGGAGACGACTGCGGGGTGAGGAGCTGCCCCCGGGGCTGCAGCCAGAGGGGGCGCTGCGAGGACGGGCGCTGCGTGTGCGACCCCGGCTACACGGGCGACGACTGCGGCTCGCGGAGCTGCCGGTGGGACTGTGGCGAGGGCGGGCGCTGCGTGGACGGCCGTTGCGTGTGCTGGCCCGGGTACGCGGGCGACGACTGCAGCACCCGCACGTGCCCGCGAGACTGCCGGGGCCGCGGGCGCTGCGAGGACGGCGAGTGTATCTGCGACGCAGGCTACAGCGGGGACGATTGCGGAGTGCGCAGCTGCCCAGGCAACTGCAACCAGAGGGGCCGCTGTGAGGACGGGCGCTGCGTGTGCTGGCCCGGGTACACGGGGCCCGACTGCGGCTCGCGCGCCTGCCCCCGCGACTGTCGGGGCCGCGGGCGCTGCGAGAACGGCGTGTGCGTGTGCAACGCGGGCTACAGCGGCGAGGACTGCGGCGTGCGCAGCTGCCCCGGGGACTGTCGCGGCCGGGGCCGTTGCGAGAGTGGTCGCTGCGTGTGTTGGCCCGGGTACACAGGCCGGGACTGCGGCACGCGCGCCTGCCCTGGCGACTGTCGTGGGCGCGGGCGCTGCGTGGACGGCCGCTGCGTGTGCAACCCCGGCTTCGCGGGTGAGGACTGCGGGAGCCGTCGGTGCCCTGGGGACTGCCGCGGGCGCGGGCGCTGCGAGGATGGCGTCTGCGTGTGCAACGCGGGCTACGAGGGAGAGGACTGTGGCGCGCGCAGCTGCCCGGGAGGTTGCCACGGGCGCGGCCAATGCTGGGACGGGCGCTGCGTGTGTGACGATGGCTACTCGGGCGAGGACTGCAGCGCAAGGCGGTGCCCGCTAGACTGCAGCCAGCACGGCGTGTGCCAGGACGGCGTGTGCACCTGCTGGGAGGGCTACGCAGGCGAGGACTGCGGCCTCCGTACCTGCCCCTCCAACTGCCACCAGCGCGGCCGCTGTGAGGGTGGGCGCTGCGTGTGCGACTCAGGCTACACCGGCCCCTCCTGCGCCACCCGCACCTGCCCGGCCGACTGCCGCGGGCGCGGGCGCTGTGTGCACGGCGTGTGCGTGTGCCACGTGGGCTATGGCGGCGAGGACTGTGGGCGGGAAGAGCCTCCCGCCAGTGCCTGCCCTGGCGGCTGTGGGCCCCGGGAACTGTGCCGCGCGGGCCAGTGTGTATGCGTGGAGGGCTTTCGAGGACCCGACTGCGCCACTCAGATGTGCCCTGGGGACTGCCGTGGCAGGGGAGAGTGTCGTGAGGGCAGCTGCGTCTGTCAAGATGGTTATGCAGGGGAAGACTGCGGGGAAGGTGAGCAGGCAGGGTCAGGGACTGGGAACCAGAGCCAGTGGGAAGGCCTGAGCCTGAGGCCTAGGAGCCCAGGGACCTGGGGGAAGAGTGAAGGAGGTCAATTATTGGGCAGGGG